>NC_138369.1:124869977-124884182 GCF_054177405.1 Leptonychotes weddellii
AAAGATTACATCAATATTTCAAGAATGGGTGACTGGAGGTGGTAACTGTATTGCAGTTTATAGCTACCCCCATTAAAAACCTTATGACTGATAGGGAATGTTTCCAAGCTTCAAAGTGATGGCATCCCTGTGGTAGGATCATATGGATTATTTCCAAGACATTTATATGCGTTCATTGCAATACAGATGTGTTTGAGCCTCTCAGCCCCTAATGATTATTAACTTAGGGTATAGAAAGACATTTAAAGTGCATGTATTAACTGTAGCTAGAAAGCTCTATGATATGTTAGTCAATCAAAATAGTGCAGTTTGGTTGTGCAAATTCATCTTGAGAAATATTTATACCCACTATTATTGTTTATGCATCACTTATAAATGTGAAATGTGAAAGATTTCATAGCATCAATTAAAATAGCATCTGCCAAGTTATTTGAAATATATTTCTAAATTTCTTTAATCAAGTGTTTATTTCATACTACAGTCACAGGATTCTGTTTTCCTCTTAGATACAGTATACTTTTTTGTGGTGCCTTGCCTTGCCTTTATCTTCTTTTCATTTGCAACTGAATAGATTAAAACATCAGACTTGAGAGCAAAGGAAAAGTAAGGGTGCTTTTGGGGAGACATAAATTGTAAATTTTCACAGAAGCAAAGTAAGCCTAAGGACTCTGTTCTACAGTTCTGTCAGGTCAGGATAAAGAGCCTCAGACTTGTAGAAGCTTTTGGAACTATTAGGTCACTTATGAAAACTAAAAATCAGCCTGCATTTTGAGGAAGTAAATAGCAGAAGAGTGTGATAAATAAAAACAAACACAAAAACTTGTAGTGCAGTGCTTAATTTGTTATTTAGAGATTGCTGTTAATGGAAAACACATAGAAATATCAGTAAAATCAAAGGATCTTGGTTTGAAATCTGTTCCAACACTAACTGGTGTGAGGATCATGAGGAAGTCACTTCCCCTCTAAGAATCTCAGTTTCTTCACAATGTAACCTTAAAAACTGTTAAATATGAGAATGAAAATTAGATCTTTAATTACCAGTGGATATAGAGGTACAAAGTGTTAAAAGAATATTATTGCAAAGAAGAAAGGTATTGGGTAGTTTCTCTAAAGAATATAAAGATGAATATCAGAGAAAGGAAAATAAAACACACACACATACACACATCCTCCACACATTTGTACATATACACAAACACTAATTATTATAAGCTAAAAATAAGATTATTCCATCAAAAGTTATCATGAGTAGAATAAAAAGACAAATCACATACTGGAAAAGACATCTGAAATATGAATATATGAAAAGTACTTATTCCAATTATATATAAAATGCTTCTTCAAATCATTAAATATAAAGCGACAATCCAATTTACAAAATTGGCAAAGGATTTGAATAGCTATAACACAAAATAGGATATTCAAATAGCCAATAAATATATTAAAAGGCTTAAGTAATTCAAAAAGATATATGCACCCCCTGTTTATAGCAGCATTATTTACACTAACCAAAATATGGAAGCAACCTAAGTGTCCATAAACAGATGAATGGGTAAAGAAAATGTGGTATATATTTACAATAGAATATTACTCAGCCATAAAAAAAAGAATGAGATCTTGCCATTTGTGACACTATGGATGGATCTAGAAGGTGCTAGTGAATATGCTAAGTTTAAATAAGTCAAAGAAAGACAAATACCATATGATTTCACTTATATGTGGGATCTAAAAACACAAAACAAATGAACAAACAAAACAACAGAAACAGACTCATAAATACAGAGAACAAACTGGTGGTTGCCAGAAGGGAAGGGGAGGGAACAGGGAGTATGGGCAAAATAGGTGAAGTAGATTCGGAGGTACAAAATTTCAGTTAAAATATATAAGTAATGGAGATGAAAAGTACAGCATAGGGAACATAGTCAATAATAGTGTAATAATGTGTGGTGATTGATGGTGACTACACTTAATAGTGGTGAGCATTGAGTAATGTATAGAATTATCAAATCACTATGTTGTACACCTGAAAGTAATATAGCACTGTATGTCAACTACACTTCGATAATCAAAGTAAAAACAAAAAGTACTTAACATCATTATTCATTAGGGAAATGCAAGTTTAAATCACAATGAAATACCAACCAATGCTCATTAGAATAACCAAATTTAAAAAAGAAAATGCTAAGTGTTGATGAGGATGTAGAGCAACTGGAATTTCCATAATGGTTAGTGGGAGTGTATACTGATATAAACATATTGAAAAATTACCTGGCAATATCCACTAAAGCTAATTAGATGCCACCGCCATGACCCAGCATTTCTATTTGGAGGTACATTTCCAAGAGAAGAGAGCATATATGTTCGTCAACAGACATGAAAAGGATATTACTGGAAGTTTTATTTATAATTGCTCCAAAGTGAAAATAATCCACACATCCATCTAAAAAAGAACAAATTGGATACAAGGGAATACTGTGCAATAAGAATGGACTACTGCAACAAATAGATTAATCTTGCAGACTAATAAGAAAATGAAGCCCACCACAAAACACGATATTCTATATGACTCTAAATTTAGTTGAAAATCAAGGATAGACAAAATTGAGAATTTCCACTATGATTATAAAGTACAAAGTTGCAAGAGACATTTGCTCCCAGCCTGCCAATAAAAACAAGCCATATATGTGACCAAATTATAGTTTTTTTTAAAACCTACCCGATAACAAAGGATACAAAGAAACCTAAATGAATTTAAGAGACCCATGGCTGCTTTCATCCCTTGCAGAGTAGAAGGAAAAAAAGAAGAAATATGCCTTAAACAGGGATACCAAAAAAAAAAAAGCTGAAAATTTTGCAGACTTTTAATGGGCATGTGTAGTCTGGCACGGTGGATTAGAAACCCAGGGTGCCCCAGCCATAGTGCTAGTCTGCACGTATCTGCTATTCTTTCTCACAGGCTGTCACGGACTTCATGAAAGTAGGGGCAGGACCCAGAGCTAAGAGATCTCTGGGAAGGGCTCAGTTTCTTTAGCATGTGTAAGCAGTTTCCTGGAGGCTCAGGGCAGGGTAGGCAAGTAAAAACAGTCTCGGGCACTCTGGGTCTTCACTAAGTTCACTGCAGCTACCCTTCCAAGATTGAGGTGGCGGACAGAAGACCTGAGGAAAATCTGTGTGAGGCAAACCAGGCATTCTTGCAGTGCACTAAAGTGGCCCTCTGAAGGCTGCTGGAAGCACAGAAGGTATAAGGATATCTGCAAAGATTCATAGAGCTTGAGGCAGAATGGAAGAGCAAAGAGAAGTCCAAGGAGATCAGAAAAATTGGCACCCAGGATTTAAGGCAGACACATTCCCACAGTGCAGAAAGCTGGCACCTTGGGTGTAGAGCCAAAAGTGATCACTGGAATTTCACCAGTGCTCACAATCTAAGGCCTGTTAAAGGGAAAGCCGTGTATGAAATACTCCCAAAGTAGTCTTACTCTCAAAAAAAGTCTTAATAAACTACTCCCAAAGTAAAGTCTTACCCCAAACTCTTATATAAAATACTTACTCTTGGGGCACCTGGGTGGCTCAGTTGGTTACAGGTCTGCCTTCAGCTGGGGTTGTGATCTCAGGGTCCTGGGATCGAGCCCCACATCAGGTTCCCTGCTCAGTGGGGAGTCTGCTTCTCCCTCTGCCTGTCTCCCCAACTTGTGCTCTCTCTCTCTCTGAAATAAATAAAAAAATCTTAAAAAAAATAAAATAATAAAATAAAATACTTACTCTCTAAATACTTGCAACCAGAGGCAAACTGGATATAAATGGAGCTGTAAGAAAGCTCAGGCTACATCACTACAGATTAGACTTACTTAGACCATACACTTGCCCCATGACAGAATAAAGGGTGTCATATTTGGGGGAAGGGAGGTGAATGTTATTTACTTCTAGCTCTGAAGTTCTCTTATACAGTGTCCATCATAGAATTTAAAAATTAGGAAATACAGGAAGAAGCAAGGATATCTGCTCATGGACAAGAGAGAAAAATAGTTCATTGAAGCCAAATCAAAAATGGTCAGAAATTTAGCCAGTAATAAGATACTGCAGGATCTAAATGTCTGAGACAAGGGGATAAGGGAAACTTTCCTGTCCATACAGTGGAGATGTGGCTCCAAGAAGAGGGGAACTGTCTTATGTCTCTCTCTCTCTCTTTCTCACTCTGCTTCTACCACTTCGTCCTCAAGTGGCAAGATCCCAGAATTGGATAATTTCTGGCCAAAGGACCAAAAAGGAGAGCACCGTGTGTCAGGGGCTCCTAAGGTCACCCCAAGTTTCAGTGATGCACTAGGAGGACTCACAGGATTCATTATACAGGTGTACTCATAGCTATGATGTATTATAGCAGAAAAGATGCAAAGCAATATCAGCAAAGGAAAAATGCATGAGTGAAGTTAGGAGGGGAAACCAGATGTAAGCATTTAAGGGTCCTCTCCCAATGCAGTTGCACAGAATGTGCTTGCTTCCCCCAGCAATGAGTTGTGGCAATACCTATAAAATGTTTGTCAGAAAAACTTAGTAGAGACTCAGTTGCCATGTTTTTGTTGGGGGCTGGTTACATAGGCACTCTGCCTGGCATGAACCAAACTTCCAGAGTCCCAGAAGAAAAACAAAAGTTTAACATAAACCATATTGTTTTCATAATGAGTTTAAGCACAGGGAGACATTCTTTTCAGGGAACGATGGGAACCCTGTTGAAATCCAAGTTCCCAGATGTCAGAAGAGGATCAACTTTGAAAGCAGGTCTTTCTAAAGATAGCAAGATTGCCATAGCCTCTCTGAACTCCTATAAACTGGAAAATGCTGGGGATGTTGCAGAGATGGAAGATCCTTGGATCTCAGCATATTAAACATACACAGACACACAGACACACACACACACACATATGAGCCTGAAAGGAAAATATAATCAACAGACACCAACATTGAGATGACATAGATTTTGGATTTTCCAACAAAGACTTTAAAAAAACAGTTGCAAAAAAAAGTTTGAATGAACAACTGAAAATGTTCTTAAAGCAAACAATAAAATAGAACCTATCAGTAAATAAATAGAATATATAAAGAACCAAACAAATTTCAGAATGGAAAAACACAATAACCAAAATATAAAAATTTCCCAGGACTAGATAGCAGTGGAGATAAGAGAAGCAAAAGTCAGCATGATGGTTAATTTAGTGTCAACTTGGCTGAACCATAGTATCCAGATATTTGATTGAACATTATTCTGATGTTTTTCTATGAGGGCATTTTTGGATGAGATTTACATTTAAATTGGTGGATTTTAAGTTAAGCAGATTTCCCTCCATAATGTGGGTGGCCCTCATCCAATCAGTTGAAAGTCTGAATAGAACAAAAGGTTGAGCTTCCCTGAAGAAAAAGAAAGAATTCTGCCAGTACACTGCTTTAGGATTTCAACTGCAACATTGGCTGTTCCTGGTCTCCAGCCTGACTGCCTTTGGATTCAAACTGTAACTCTTTCTGGGGTCTTCTACCTGACCGTTACCGCCATCAGATTTTAGGCTCACCAAGCCTCCACAATAAGATATGTGAGCCAATTCCTTAAAATAAATTTCTTTCTATATATGCACATCCTATTTGTTCTGTTTCTTTGGAGAACCCTAACACAATCAGTAAAAACTTGAAGATAGATCAATGCGAATTATCCAATCAGAAAAACAAAGGAAAAACAAATTGAAAAAGTCAACAGTATACTAAAGAACACTATTAACAAAGTGAAAGGCAACTTACGGAATAGGAGAATATACGTGGAATATAAGAATATATCTTCTCATATTTCAGATATTGGTATCCAGAATATATAAATAACTCCTACAACTCAACAACAAAAAAACAAAATTTTTAAAATGGGCAAAGGATTAAAATAGACATTTCTTCAAATAAGATATACAAATTGTTAATAAGCACATGGAGAGATACTCAACATCACTAATCACTAGGGAAATGCAAATCAAAACCACAATGAGTATTACTTCATACCTATTAGGATGGCTATTACCAAAAATAAAAAAATAAAATAAAACCGCAGAAAATAACAAGGATTGGTGAGATTGTGAATAAATTGGAATCCTTGTGCATTACAGGAATTTAAGATGGGAATATAAGGTGGAAATGTAAGGTGGAGAATAGCATAGTACTTCTTCAAAAATTAAAAATGGAATTACCATAGGATTCAACAATATCATTTCTGGGTATATACCAAAAATAACTGAAAGCAGAGACTCTAACAGGTATCTGTACACCCATATTCATAGTAGCATTATTCACAATAGTCAAAATTTGGCAGTTTGGGGAAGCAACCCAAATGTCCATTAGTATAAATGAATAAATAAAA
Source organism: Leptonychotes weddellii (assembly GCF_054177405.1). Taxonomy (NCBI): domain Eukaryota; kingdom Metazoa; phylum Chordata; class Mammalia; order Carnivora; family Phocidae; genus Leptonychotes; species Leptonychotes weddellii. The sequence goes on from NC_138369.1 coordinate 124,876,363, forward strand.
AGTGCTATCTACATACAATGGGATATTATTTAGCTTAAAAAGGAATGAGATTCTGATACATGCTACAACATTGATGAACTTTGGAGACAGTATGCCAAGTGAAATAAGCCAGACACAAAAGTACAAATACTGTATAATTCCACTTATGTGAAGTCACAGAATGCTCAAATCCTAGAGTCTGAACATAGAATAGAGGTTACCAGGGTCAGAGGGGAGGACCACAGTATGTGGAGAGTTAGTGTTTCATGGATATAAAGTTTCAATGTGAGATGTCAAAAAAGTTCTGGAGACAGTGGTGATGTTTGCACAACCATGTGGTTGTACTGAACGGCACCAAATGGTACACTTAAAATGGTTGAAATGGTTAAGTTCATGTTATACATATCTTGCAATAAAAAAAGAACAAGAAGGAGGACAACAGTGAAAACAATGGAGTAACAACCTCAGAAATCATCTCCTCTATAGAAGCAATGAGAACAGTGGCAAAAATTGCCTGAAGGCTTGCAAACAAATGCCTGAATCTTGTTAAGAGCATCAGGTTTAGTGGTATTTTACAGATGGCCCATAATCAGAGAGAAAACCAGCAGCTTAGCTGCCACTGGAGTGTGCAGAATGGAGTTGGGCCTCCTTCAAAGCCTCATTCACAGAGAATTGCCATTATTATTATTATTGTTTTTATTTTGTGTTGTTGATGTTAAAAGTCTTGGGCAGACTTAGTGGTCTGGAGGACTATGCTCTGAATCTTGAGTTTGGCTAAATCTGGGTAATAATTATATAGTTTTTAAAATTATGTGTTTTTTTATTAGTTTAGCACCCTTTTCCTCTCAGGTATCTCTATTTGAATAATAGACGGTTGTTCTACTATTAGGCAACAAGAATTTTTAAAGTCCTTATATGTTCTTTTTATATATGTCAGTCATCTTATCCTTTAGTTTTGCAATTTTATTTGTGCTACACTGTGTAACAACATAAAATATGGGGTATTTCTCTCTGTCTCTCTGTCTCTCTTTCACACACACACTCACACACACACACACACAGGTTCTTCTAAATACTACTGAGAAAAAATAAAGTATTATTATTCAGCGAAGTCAAGCAATGTTTTTAAGAGGACCAAGAATATCTTTCTTTCCAAAACTTAACAACCCTGTAAAATAAATAATTTTCATTTCAAAAGGCAGGGCAGGACCATTTATGGAAATGATTTCCACTGAGACATAAAAAGAGTAAGTTTTCTCTAGCACAAGGAACTTTTGAGTTAGGACATTTTGGGGAGTCAGTAGATTAATTCACTGCTAAATTTCTTCCAGTTAAATTTTTCACGTACAGTAGTCCCCCTTATCTGTGGTGGATACATTCCCAAACCCCCAGTGGATGCCTGAAACTGTGGATTGTAATAAACCCTACGTATACTATGTTTTTTCCTACACATCCATATCTGTGATAAAGTTCACTTTATAAATTAGGCACAGAAAGAGACCAACAACAATAACTAATAATAAACTAGAATAATTATAACAATATGCTTGTAAGAAAAATTATGTAAATATGGCTTCTCAAATTATCTTATTATTCTGTACACACCTTTCTTCTTTTTGTGATGATGTGAGATGATAAAACACCTATGTGATGACTCGAAGTGAGGTGAATGACATAGGAATATGACATAGTGTTAGGCTACTAGTGACCTTCTGACAATATGTCAAAAGGAGGATCATCTCCTTCTAGACTGCAGTTGACTTCAGGTAGCTGAAACCACAGGTAAATGGGGATTACTGTACATACACATTTCCAGTGATTTCTGGTATGGAAATTTTATCTAAAATGTTGTTCATGTATGCAAGACTTGAAATTTGTATTTATGACTAAGCGTGGGTGTTGGCCTTATATATCAAATTATCATTAAAATACCTATGAAGATTTTTTAAATTCAAGATGAAAGAACACCAAAAGATTGTTTGGCTTAGCGGTGTTGGGCTGAGAAGCACTTTCTTTAATAATGTGTCACATGAACCAGATGAAAGCAGATGATCTCACCAAAGATAGAAAATATTTTGGCTCACCCTCATTTTGTGCATTTAATTTCCAGGTGCAGGGACACACTGATAAGAAACACTGATGAGAAAAACTGATGGCCACCCCAGTTACACCAGAACTCTCTTCGGAGCTTGACAATTCCCTGTCTAGAGCAATAACTCTCTTTAGGAATTTTTTTTTTTTATGTTATGTTAATCACCATACATTACGTCATTAGTTTTTGATGTAGTGTTCCATGATTCATTGTTTGCATCTAACACCCAGTGCTCCATTCAGTACATGCCCTCTTTAATACCCATCACCAGGCTAACCCATCCCCCCACCCCCTCCCCTCTAGAACCCTCAGTTTGTTTCTCAGAGTCCATAGTCTCTCATGGTTCATCTCCCCCTCCAAATTAATAGAGTTCCACATCCAGTTCATCACCCAGTGTTCCTGGACGCATTGTGGAAAATATTCGGAATCCTCACTGCTTTCACTGTGGTCCATTCTGAGTCACCTCTTGCCTGGATTATTGAAGTTGTTTCCTATGTGGTCACCTTCCTTTCATCCCTCTATAGTCTATTCTCACAGCCGCAGCTAGAGTGATCCTATTAAGATAAGATCAATCATGTCACTTCCTGCTTCAGAACCTTCCAGTGGTTCCCCAATTCCCCATGAGTAACAGTTAAAATCCTAGAATGGTCTATGACAATGTTCTACAACAGAAATGTAAAGGTAGCCACAATTTTCTAGTAATTGCTGTAAAAGATAAAAAGAAACAAGTCAATTACATTTTAAATTTAGCTCAATATATCCAATATATTATCTTGTCAACATATAATCAATATAAAAATTATTAATGAGATATTTTACATTTTTTAATATTAAGTCTTCAAAAACCATTGTGAATTTTACACGTAAACAGCACATCTCGATTCAGGGAAGCACTCACGTGCTCAGTAGCCACATGTGGCTAGTGGCTACCATATTGAAAGTAGAGAACTATAAAATGCAATTTGATCTTCCACCTGCCCTCAACTCTATGAACTCACCTCCTAATTTTCACCCCCTCACTCTTTCTGCTAGAAGCATGCTGGACTTCTTGCGATTTCAGTCACTTTTTCATGAATCTTCCCTAACTTCCGTCTTTAAAATGAAACCCAAGTCTACAGCACTGTCTGTCTTATTTGCTTCATTTAGCGGTGTTTGTTAAAAATATTTATCACCTAGTAATATATCATATCTTTTACTTTTTCTGTGCTTAACTTTTCTGTATTGTATCACTTGAGAATTTAAGCTCCATTCAGGCAACAAATGTAACCTATTTTGATCACTAATAAAAGGTTTGCATTCATATCATAGTTCATTACTCACATGCTGAAGTTCTAGATAAATATTACTTTCCCTCCAGATACCATAGGCTACATTTTCTTCTTTGGAGTTTGGCCAAAACTAAAACAAGGGACCCCAAATCCACCATTTAAGTTGGAGAACATGCACTCTTCTAGCTAAAGAATAATCATTAGAATAAGATCATCATACATGTTTTCAGATACAGGTCTCTGGTCTACTGGCTTCAGACTAGCACCATACCCCCTTGTGCATTCTTTTTTTCTCCATTTTATATATTCTATTTAAATTTTAAAATATAGCCAAGAAATGAGTGCAGAATCTCTTGCTGTGGCAGTAAAGTAATATATATGTATCCCTCACTAAAATAATTTCCAGGGTTTTTTCCCCTAAATTAATAGTTTCTTCAAAACTGGAATATTGTCACTCAGGATAACTCTAACCATTTATTCTTTATCGGCCCATTTTTTTCTGATTGTTTCTTCAATTTTTAATAAGCAATTCAGAGTAATAGTGAAATTTGTTATCAACTGGTTTTCATATAGCAAGGATTGGCTGTTGCCATTTGCAACACTGATTGGCATCAGAAATAGGCATAAAATCAAGGAGTTATGTTTATCAAGAAATACAGGGTTCATAAAAGAAAAATTAAAAAGCATTTATGTTGAGTCATTTCCATAATATCTCTTTAAACCACCCTAAGGGAATCCAAGTCTTTTCCTTGATTACTGAGGCAAGGTAAAAGTGCCATCTTAAGCATAGTCAATGACAGATACTAATCTGTGTGTGTGTGTGTGTGTGCTTAGCATATGAAATAAGTATTGAAGACCATTTCCCAGATGGTTTTACTTTTTGGATTTCAGTTTAATTTTGCCTCTATGTATCCTTATATTATTTTTATATGTACTTTTTGAGCCCTTCAATGTCTGAAAAAAAAGTCTTTATTTGACTCAAACACTTAACTGGTAATTTCTATAAAGAGAATTTTAGTTTTATTTTATTTTTATTTTTTTTAAAGATTTTATTTATTTATTCATGAGAGACAGAGAGAGAGAGAGAGAAGCAGAGGGAGAAGCAGGCTCCCAAGGAGCAGGGAGCCCGATGCGGGACTCGATCCCAGGACTCCGGGATCATGACCTGAGCCGAAGGCAGACGCCCAGCAGTCTGAGCCATCCAGGCGCCCAAGAGAATTTTAGTTTTAAATCTTTTTTTTTCCCCCTCAGAACTTTTAATGTCAATTGTCTACTAAGGGCTTATGTACTGATGAAAAAGTCTAATGTCATTTGTTTTGCTAATTTATAGGCATACTATTTAAATGTTGTTTCTTTGGTTTTCTCTTTAGAATTTTTTAGATCTTCTCTTTTTAGTTAAGGTAAAATTGGTTTAAATTGCCTAAGTGGCTGCCATGGAATTCCTCTTCTTTCTTTATAATCTACCCTGAGTGACAATCTTGACTATAAGAACTGTGAGTATTGGTGGAATACATGGAATAGCATACTGCCCTTTATGGAAGTGTGATGCACACAAACAAGATATCCCCTTTCCCTCTCATTCCCAATGCCAAAACAAAGGATTTTCTGAGGTCATCCTTCATCTCTTTGCAGATTATTAAAAACCAGTTTACCAAACCTCCTTCATATTTCAATGATGCTTCTATTTCAGTACAGTGAGTTTTTATTAATGAAATGGATAAATTAAAAAATTAAATGGATATCAGAGTCTATTTTCTAAGGACTTAAAAGAAATTCATAGTAACATAGTATGAATATCACATGACTATATAATAGGATTGTTCTATAGTAAATCTGACTTCTTCCACAAACAAATTTGAGCACTAGAATAAATATTTCCTTGATTCATATAAATAAATTGTAAGTACATGGCTTGTTTGTGGCAGGAATGAAGGAAAGAAGGAAGGGAAGAAAAGTACTATAATTCTCTTCGGTGCTTGCTCCTGAGTGAGGGCCTTCTAGCAGATGATGGCACATCCTTTTCGCACATCCTTTTGGCACATTATATCCAACCCAAAATGTGAACAAAGTAGGACACCTGAAATCTGAATGCCCTGGTGATGAAATCCCATGCCACTGGAGAAATCTTAGGTCACATTACTGTCTTAGTCTCAGATTCTCAATTCTGTGAGTGTAATTAGTGAAAGCTGTAATCTTATCAAACAAAAATGTGGTGGTACAATCTGATTCATGATTGCAAAAAAAAAAAAATACCAAGATTTGCTGTACTCACTTGCTATGATGCAATTCCAATAATTCCTTTCATTTCTTCGGTGCTTTATGAGATACCAGGGCTTTCATCATCCATTATCTTACTTGAGCCTCACAATAGTTCTGTGAGGTATAAAAGTTTGATATTGTCAAATTTGTTCTATTGAAAAGGAAAAGAGATAACTAGAGAAACTAAGTGATTTGGCCAAAGTTACAGAGGTAGACAATGTGACAATGAGTGAAGAAAATCTCATTTAAAACAGAGTCAGGAAGCCTGAAGCAAGTAGCTCTCTTGCACAGACAATTCCTTGCAGCCTGAATAACCAGCAGGAAAAGGGAAGATAAGAATTGTTTTGACAAGGGAGGACATTTTTCACATAGGAATTTTATCTCCTGCTTTTAAGAAAAAGAACGATCCCTCCCTACCCCAGCAACAACACACTGACCACTGCTTGCTGCAAATGAGAAACCACCACAACCTCCAATTCTTGCTCTTCTCCAATGAATTTTTGTTTAAAACAACCCTCCTCAGTTTCCTCCTAAAGCCCAATAAAAGCTGATCTTTTTGTCTCTTCAGACTTGCCTATGGTTTGACATAATTTGTTCCAAATTGCATTTCCTCTGCTATTCCCAAATAAACTCATTTTGGTAGTAAAATAATTGGCTATTTTATTTTTAAGGTTGACAACAGTACTGAAGCCATAATTGCAAGCCAGATTTATGAATCCTGGTTCAACATTCTCTCTCAACAACACAGTGAAGAAGAGCTCCACAAGCCCTCAAATACATCCGGCAACAAGAGTGGAAATAATCCAATAGAAGTCTTTAGACTTTCAGTCGCCCTCTCCAACCCCTCTTAGGCCACAATAATCTTCAGGTCACTTAATTTTTTTTTCTCTCCTCTCCCTTTTACACCCTTAACATGTACAGCTGCATTTTTCTCTGCCAGGGTAGAACTAAGTTATTCCCAAGATTTAACTGTGATGTATTCAACCCAGGACTTGTACCCGAGCACCAGGAACCATGGCTTTGTCTTTCAGTGAGACAGCAGGGACCTTCTTTCGTCTCACTCTACTTGTCCAAAAGACTAGAAACTGGAGATAAGAATAAAAGGACTGATGAAATGTAATCTCTCTTCCTATTTTCTCTCACTCCCAGCCACAGTTTTCTGATTCATTTCAACCTCTTTGTGGTACATAAAGGTATAAAAACTTCAACAAGACATGCAGGGTAGTAGTGAAGTAGCAGACATTTTTAAGCCCTATGATTTGTGTTGGCTTGGCATTTCCCAAAGGCATTTCTTTGGGGATCAAATTACTTATAAAGTCTGTATGCTCCACAGGGAAATCAGATGAGTGAGCAGAGCAAAGCTGTTTCAAAGGCTCGTGTATCACTTTGGGAAAATCAAAGTTTCTCATGAAACTCTAAATCTGGAGCTTAGCACTTTTGACAAGTCATTTCAAACCCTACATTATAATCCCTGACCCCTTTGGAATTGCAGTTGGTTTTAATGTTTCTGGGTAAGTAAAATGTTGTTCTACAATGTGGAACCAGCAAATTGCCATTTGAAAAACCAGTCTCTGGCTATCACGGTGGAACTTCATGAAGATTGTTTTCTTTCTCATCATTACCGTGTGTCAAACTTAATTGCAAAGTCACAGCTCTCAATGGCAGGAAGTACAGTCTTGGTATACATTCAACCACAAATACCTTTTTTGAACTCTAATTCACAGATGACAGCCTTGCGCCATTTCATCTTTCAAGGAAGCCTACCAGGAAAAAAAAAATTAAGAGGAAGCAAGAAATAGTCAATGTTAACTAAATTATATTTTCAAGAGCTGTTCCAATTCTTAAATTATATTTTTGTGTGAAATGAAAGATGTTATGAGGTCATATATGGTATTGAGGGAAAAAAAAGTCCTCTGCTTTAAGACAAATTGCTTAAGTTCAAATTCTTCATCAAATATTTGTGTGATCTGTAGTGGGTCAAAACACATCTCCGTTTTCTATTTTCCTCATTTGAAAAGTTGTATTTTAAACTAATTTGATTATAACCCCAAATCCTGGAAAGGTTCTTGTTAGAACCAAATGAGGCAATAGATGTGAATGCTATTCAATATTATAAAAAGCTATTTTAATATATGGAATATTTGCTTGTTAGCTTAGGGTCCCAGGTCATGACGAATTTGAACTGGAGCCCCTGAAAAGGGAGGAGGAAGGAGTAATGAAGC
>NC_138369.1:124884282-124897574 GCF_054177405.1 Leptonychotes weddellii
AAAAAAAAATGACAGGTTGGTGTCTGATCCTGGAGGACCTCAGGTGTTGTGGCACTCTTGGCCAACCCCAAATTTTTATACTGTGAAGCCCCAATGTCATTTTCCAGGGTGTGAGATGCTTCTCCTTCTTTGCAACAGGCCCTGGAAATCAGACTGCTTTCAGGACAGCTGTTAACACAGTTCATTGGATTCCATTCTGCCTGACTGCATTGGTGTCCCCTAAGCCTTCCTGTAACAAAGAAAGCCCACAGGTAAACTGTAGTATAATATAGCAGGCACAAAGATTATGCATTTTTTAATGAAGAACTTTGCAAAAATATTATCTACTGAACTAAAATGTGGATTTGACCACACTGTAGTGTAAATTATAAATTAACACTGTCAAAACTTAGCTGTCTAAATAACTGCTAAATTATTAAAAGGTAGTATGAACATTGATTTTTGCATAGCAAACTAGGTAACTCTCCAGAAGGATAAAATGTTATATCTGGAAATTAAAGCAAATGTTAATATTTAGGAAATACTACTATGTTTGAAAAAGAAAAAGAAAATATTTCTTGCAAATAAACTACTTTCAGATTGAAATACATTATTCTAGATTAGCATATTTGCAAATAAATGTAATTCACATGGCAGGATTGTACCAATAAGCAAAAGCCCTATTAAATATTTTAAATTATAAAGACAAACTATGAGCTTTTTAAGAAAAAACAATTATTTGGTAGATTAGGGCAATAGAAAATACCTTGACCTATTTCTTTTTTTTTTAAAGATTTATTTATTTATTTGAGAGAGAGAGAATGAGAGAGAGCACATGAGAGGGGGGAGGGTCAGAGGGAGAAGCAGACTCCCCGCCGAGCAGGGAGCCCGATGCGGGACTCGATCCAGGGACTCCAGGATCATGACCTGAGCCGAAGGCAGTCGCTTAACCAACTGAGCCACCCAGGCGCCCTTGACCTATTTCTTTAATATCAAGTTAGTACCAAAAAGTTTGTCCTTTTATTATGGAGTAATTGGTATTATCGTATTATAAGAAAAAAAGTTTTTCCTATTCTTGGATATAGAAAAATAGGATTAGATAAGAAAATAATTTCTTCAATTATAATGACAGATTTTGATTTTCATATGGTAGTAAGAAAAGATTTATTGTGTTTCTACAATGTTCTTAAAATTAAATATGTTCCCTTTTGAGTTCTAGATTAAATTTAAAATAAAATTCTGCACATATTTTAACAAAATAATCCTGAAAATATTTTAACAAATATTTAACAAAATGAATTTTCAATTCTTACTAACACCAAATGCAAGAAAGGATTAAAATTTCACAAATATTAAATAAGATATTTTTGTGAAATATTTGTGAAATAATTAAAACCCATCAGGATGAGGCATCAGGTTAAAAGATAAATTAATTTATACTTACTGTTTGTAACATATTTTACCAATAATTTGAATTAAGTAATTTAACACATATGATATAATATATATTATAGTTTAATATTTTAAATTTTCTACATATTATTGTTTTTAGCCCACCTTTAGTATCTTTGAGTGGACTAACAACAAGTCTAGAATTTATTTATTTCTTTAAAGATTTTATTTAGTTACTGTCAGAGACAGAGAGCGCACAAGCAGGGGGAGAGGCAGAGGCAGAGGGAGAAGCAGGCTCCCCACTGAGCAAGGAGCCCCATGTGGGACTTGATCCCAGGACCCTAGGATCATGACCTGAGCTGAAGGCAGACGCTTAACCAACTGAGCCACCCAGGCGTCCCGAGTCTAGAATTTAAATGTAAAAATATTGACATGCACCCTGTGAGACAGTTATGAGTAAGACGTTCTGCCAAGATAAGTTCTGACCATTATTGGAAAATAGATTCCTAAGGACCAGCTAACCCAAGATGTGGTGACAAACTGAAATCTCATTCACTTAACACAGAAACATTTATTTCTCACTGATTCCAAGTCCTCTGAAAGTCAAGTTTCTTTCAAGTGCAGCTCCCTTCCAAAAGTGACTCAGGAACCCAACCTACTTACTTCCTTTTTTTTTTTTAATTTTAGTTTTAAATTTTTTTTCTTTATTATGTTAATCACCATACATTACATCATTAGTTTTTGATGTAGTGTTCCATGATTCATTGTTTGCGTATTACACCCAGTCTACTTACTTCTGATCACTACCCATTAGCCAGATGCAGTGATATGAACCCATCAAAACAAGGGAGCTGGGAAATACAGCCTTTGGTTTGCCGAACACAGAGAAGAACACAAGACATTAAGCAGCATTGGAATTGTCTAACACACTTCCCAACATATACTCTTTCCTTTTGTTATGCCTTCTTTGGTTATTTCTTTTTCCCTATTGCTACACAAAATAATGCTCTCTTACTACAAGGGAATGTCTCAGGTTTTGGATTCTTCATTGCCCCGAATGGCAATATAAGAGTAGAAGATCTCATAACTAAATTACCCTACACCAATAAAGGCTGACACAGGATCTGCTGTATGATTATGATTAATAATATTAACACCACAAGTTTTTTCTGTTTTTTGAGTATATATCAAATGCGGGGATTTCTGCTATAGACTGTTGTTTAATCTATAATGCAAACCCATGACACAGATGTTATTATCCCTATTTTGGAAATTAAAAAATTGATACAGAGATAAGTAAAGCCACAGTATTGTGGTTGCAGTCAGTCCTTTTCCCCGTTCACTCTACTGTTTGCTTAAAGGGCTCACAAAGTGGATATGGAGTCAGGGAAAGAAGTTAAATACAAGCTCAACAACATGGACTTCACCTCATGAAGGTGAGGGTAATACTTCCTGTCCAGTCTGTGAGAATCAGAGAAGAGTGTTAAGCTCACAAAGGGGGACAATAGCTAGGGGAACTAGCAAGATCTCTGGTGTGAAGGTGAATATGTTAGACTACTTCCATCATGAAAGGGGCGGTAATTTGTCCTCCCTGGAATAGATACTACTATTTTCCACCCCCTGCCCTCTGTGTCTCTGACAGCAATACTGTGGACTTAACAAATTCGCTATGGTGAGGACACCCACAACATTGCTTCTGAACACACTTACATCAGAAGTAATACAGTAGGCTTATGTTCATGGTAATGGCTATCCAATCATACAGAAGTATCTGGCATCTAATATGTGGAGCTGCGTATTGAAGACACAAAATTGAACACCAGCTAGAAGACATCACCATGCAAAGTTAAAATGCTTTCTTTCAAAATGTGATCCACTCACTGAACTAATGACCACTATATATTCTGGCTGTGTCTCTCATGGCCAGAATATACGTGTACAAAAACTAAAGGCTTGAAATGGAGGTGGTATTCATTGTTTTCCTCCTTGACTGCGGGCTTTGCTAGCTTATAGATCTTAATACACAAGAAAGATTTTTTCATTAGGGTCAATAATAATGATTTGAATTAATTCTGAGTTGACATGAACACTGATTATTTCTGGTGCCATTTATCACTGAATGCACAGGCAAAATAGAAGGAAAGAAAGGAAGGAAGGAAGAAAGTGAGAAAGGAAGGAAGGAAAGAAAAAGAGGAGGAGGAGAGGAAGGAGAAGAGGAAGGAAAAGAAGGAGAAGGAGAAGAAAAACAGGAGGAGGAAGAAGAGATGAAGGAGGAGGAGAAGGAGAAAGAAGACTGCTGTTAAAGAAATTGATCCTGATTATCAATGGGATAAGCCTGGTGCTACACTTTGCAGTCAGGAAGGAATTTGTCTGAAATGCAAAGGATCCTCTGGAACACAGAGGAACCCCTTATTTCTTCTATGTTTAGCAATAACAGTGATAGCAATTCCAAACAAGAAGGAGCCATGGGTTCAAACCTTAAAAAAAAAGAGGTATAAGAAACCTCCCTACCCAAAGTACCCTACCAGGTAAAGATAAAATGCTGACTGAGAGCAAAGGGACAAGTAATGGTACTGTAGAAAGTAAGCCATCCATTAATAAGTACAACATTGTGACCAGTGACAGAAAAGATGATTAGAAACTAATCAAATTATTGTCCTGTGTTAAATATATATTCATGAATAATGCCATTTTCTTTCCATGGGTTAGCACAGTAGCTTGCATTAGCTCTTTTAACAGATAATCAATAAATTAATTATGGATTAGCTCAATGAATTAACACAGTAAAGATCTGTTCTTTACTTGTGTGATCAGATACCTATGTGCTTTGTTAAGCAGCTCTGGCTTTCCTCCAACCAGAGATTCAAGAATCCAAGCTGCTGCCATCTTGAGGCTCTACCATTCAGTGACTTCACAGTTCCACTGTCCTCTTTTCACTGCACAAGGGTAAAGGCATGAAAAGTTAGAAGTCTGTGCTTCTCACACTGAAATAAGTCAGCCTTCATCACACATGAGTACGTCAGATTTGTTGAGAAATGTGAAAGCAGAGGCATTTGTTTCTCCTCAGATGGCTTTCTTAGAGTTCTGAACATGCTCAGCTGTAAATATCACGTGGTAGAAATGGGGTATTAATACAACACTTCCTTGGTATTAGCCTTGAATATGTGTTTGCTGGGCACATGACTGCTAGATATTTAGCATTTCAGCTTGGTTCTTGGTCCACACAGTTTTCCTCAGGCTACCTAACAGTCTTCAAAATATATCTCCTCTTGCTGAAACTAGTAGAGTGAGATCTGTTGTTTGCACTCCTGAATGATTCATGTATCAAATGCTGAATTCTCATACATAGTGGTGATTTAGGGAAGGAGGTATTTTCAAGCAGTGGAATTTTCTTTTAATTTTTAAAATCATGTTCAAATTTGGTGAAATTTAAATTCTAATTATTAGAGCCAATAAAAAGAGGGATGGGACAAGAGACCACTCTCTTCTCAAGTAGAAATCATTTGAGAAAGACAGTGTCCATTTTCCTCATGAATGTTAGATGTGTTATTTTCAGGTTTTTTCTCTAATTAATAATAACCTCTGACAACTCTCCCTATTTATCTTCTAGTTTTCAAATTCTTTTTTCCCTTCTCACAGATAGCTATAAAATCAATTTTCTTCTTATCTCAATGAGGTTTTATCATAAATAAATTCTGTAGAATACCACATGTGCTGTGAGTCCAACCTTTCTATTTTAATTCATATGATGATATAGCTGGGAAGAGCTTTAGAGAAATGACTAGTTCTATGTCCTCAAATTATAGACACTGAGACCTAAAGAGAGAAAATATTAATTGTCTATGGTCAGTAATGTTTGGTAAAGCTTCGCTCAAAACCCCAATCTCTTAGCATCTAACTCAATGACTTTTCTTTTTCTTTTTTTTAAGATTTATTTATTTATTTGAGAGAGAGATGGAGGTGGGGTGAGAGGGAGAAGCTCAAGCAGACTCCCCTCTGAGCATGGACTCCGACGTGGGGCTTGATCCCAAGACTCTGAGATCATGACCTGAGCTGAAACCAAGAGACGAACCCTTAACTGACTAAGCCACTTGGCACCCCCTAATTCAATGACTTTTCAATGTCCTTCTTGTCCAAGGTCCCTATCATGATAGTCACTGCTCTATAATTCCCAATTATATATCTCACATTATAATCCATATCCTCTCAAAGGCACAGAGCCTAAGATTCATAATTAATGCCAAGTTAAACACTTCTGTGTTAAAAAGGTGTTCTATCCAATAGTTGCTAAAATATAACTCAAAAGTTTTCCCTTATTTGGGCTCAGGTTGTGATTATTCTGCATTCTACATTTCCCTCACCCTGTTGACTCCCCCCTTCAAATACCATTTTCCTTGCATTCTCATTGTCTTAGTTAAATGTATGTGTCAATATGAAGAAGTAAGCTTTCCCACTAAATGAATTAGTCTCTATATATGTTTTTTAAAGATATTTAATGTATTCCTATGAGCGACTTTGCTTATACTTTGCTGACAGACATCAAAGTTGATCACGCGTAGCTAATTCCAAAGATATATTAATTATCCCACTTAAGTTGCATGCCCAGATACATCAATATTCCTTTCCTCAGAAAATTGCTGTTTTCATGAAAACTATCTATTAATATGCTTTTTCTCAAAACATGAATTCCTGCCCTGGTCTCATGCATTGGTAATTGAGTGATACAACCAACCACATTTAAATATGAAAAAAGGAATACAGGTAATAGATCTAAACACATTTTAATGTGGTTAGAGACCATTGGAATCACAAAAGTGAAGTTGAAAGATAAATCAATAATTAGAAAAGACCAATTCTTTTTCTGGAGAATCATTGGCTTATACCCAGTCCCATTATATTCTCTTTGCCTCAAAAATGCTGTTTTTATTCACTGAATACTTTCTTCAAATGAAAGTACACTTCAAACCCCAGCACGTAAAGGAAGGGAAAATAGAGTTACTCTGGATGAAGTGCCTGCCTGACCAGAGCCTTTTCCTCAATTCCCATGCTGGACTTTGATGTTTGATGGTGTTCAGGGGAACACAGAAGACTCCAAAGAGCACAGTTTGAAGGGACAAGAAACTTGAGACTGAAAGACATTTTAGAGATAATCTTGTCTAGACTTAAACAAACAAACAAACAACAACAACAACAAAAACTCCTTCTGCTTGAATTAGAACAAAAGAAGGCAGCCAAGGATGTATAAACTCATCATCACAGTGAGGTTAGCACTACCTTTGGATACGCTTTCTGACATTAAAGACATTCTTGACAACAAGCTCCAGACTCATTCAGTTTTATTCATGAGGCTCTATGAAACATTTGGATATGTGCCTAACATATTTGGTATTTATACCAAACATTAGCAGTTTAGGATTTTACCTCATCATTCTTCTGTTTTTACTGAGAAGCAGAGTGAGACTTTGATTAGGGAAACAGCAGATACTCACAAACTGAGATTTAATGGGATTTAGATTCCAACTATATTGCTGCTAAAAAAGTATTTGTTGCTCCATTGGATGATAATGCTAAACACCAGAAAGAAATAATCACTGAAACTTCTAAAAACAGATATTTTTATAGTCCTTGGTCATACGTATGACTATTCACTATATTATGTTTTAAAACTTTTTACCAGCTGCCTATTTTTTAAAACTTTAATTCCAATATATGTAACACACAGTATAATATTAGTTTCAGGTGTACAATATAGTGATTTAACTCTTCCATACATCACTCTGTGCTCATCACAAGTGCACTCCTTCAGCCCCATCACCTATTTCACCCAGTCCCCCACCCACCTACCCTCTGGCAACCATCAGTTTGCTAAGAGTCTGTTTCTTGGTTTGTGTCTCTCTTTTCTTTTTCCTTTGTTTGTTTTGTTGTTGTTGTTTCTTAACTTCCACATGTGAGTGAAATCATATATTTATCTTTCCCTGACTGACTTATTTCACTCTAGTTCCATCCATGTTGTTGCAAATGGCAAGATTTCATGATTTCATTCTTTTTTATGGCTGAATAATATTTCACTGTGTATGTGTGATATATATGTATATGTGATGTGTGTGTGTATAGTATCCCACTGTATATCACATATATATATGATATGTGTATATATCACACATATATATGATATTTATAAATATATATATACATATATACAAATAGCATATCATTTTTATCCATTCATTTATCAATGGACACTTGGACTGCTTCCATAATTTAGCTATTATAAATAATGCTGCAATAAACATAGGGGCACATGTATCCCTTTGAAACAGCAACTCATTTTGACTAAGGTTTATGGTCATTTTAGTCATGCAGTTATGTCCTTCTAACTGCTCGGGTAACCATGGATTGAATGTCTTGGTAAACTGACTGGTTGTTTGGATTCCTTTTGCCACAGCTACATAAAAACCCAAAGTGTTCTTCTTTGCTTCTGCATAGTTCATTTGCCTTTCCTCCCATGTGGTGCCACTTCACCTTTCACTTCAGAATTAGTTCTGTCCAGATCTAGACTTAGCTAAAATCCAGACTTAGTTGAAAGCAATGTAAGGAACTTTGGATCAGTACTAAAGAGACTGACCATCAAGCCTACTTGACTGAGGGTTCTTATGTACCAACACTAGTAAAAGAGCCCCTTCTTAGTTCAAGAATATTGACTCAGATAACAAGACTCTGAATTCATTTCCTTGTGCCTGGATCCCTATGATAAGCTACCTTTTTTCCCAGATACCACCTTGGGTTTTGGACCCCATGTCAAGCTTCAAAGGCATGCCAAGTACGAGGACTGTTCCCTATATTAAAGAACTAGATAAACCTGTGGAAGAAAATTCTCAGCATCAAAGTTTTATAAGGAAATAATGAAAATTATGTTTTGGCAAAGAACTTAAACAAATGTCTAGTCTTTCATTCAACAAAGTAATTCAATAGGTATCGAATACCTGTTATATGTCAGGCATTGTTTTAGGCACTGAATATACAATAATAACAACACAAATTAAATCTCTATCTTCATAAAATTTACATTGAAATGGGTAGACAAAGTGTAAATAGATAAAGAATCAATGATATAGAGGATAATGTCAGGTTAATGAGGTATAAAGAAAAATAAATCAGAGTAAAGAGATAGGGAGTGACATCTGCTCTTTTGATACAAAGGTATTTCTGAGAAAATAGCATTTAAACAGAAATGCGATTTATGCAAGTGTCTCTCTTTTTTAACTAAGCTCTAGAAACATAGGGCTCAATATAAGGACAAATGTCACCAAACCATGCTCCAACAATTGCTCAAGATGTGTCTGGGTGGTCTGCTCCCTTGAGGCATGAAAAATATCTACTAAGAAGAGAATTTAAAACACTTTGGCTTCATCAAGATAGGAATTCCCTGGATCTCGGACACCCTCCTTATTAGGCCAGCAGTACTTTTCTAGATAGTGTCCATACTCTTTCCCAGGAGCTGATGGTTAGGTCAGATATATCCAAGGCTAGAGAACCTGGATTATTGTTCACAAGAAAGCTAAGATAAATAGTAGAAAGTTGCCAGGCTCAGACACAGTTAAAGGAGACCTCAGCTTCTAGCAGCCTCAACATTATCTGCTGGTTCCCCAGGGTTTTAGATACTAATCGCAGTATCTCTGAAGCTCTCTGATTTGTTTGTTGCTATATCCACAAGAATATAGCCCAACAAGTTTTGAATGGTACTCAACAAATATTTGTTGAATGAATGAATATGAAAGGACACCAACTTGTGGGTTTTGCCTCTACCAATCTGTAAGTTTCACAATAGTTGGTGATCTGATCAATTGCATTCACCAATGATTCCTTGCACAAAATAATATGTTCAATAAATTTTATTAGGTGAATGACACTCTCCTAGAACTCTCTATTTTTTTTCTCCCTCAGGAAGTACAGCCACTTACTTGTTTTCAGTTGCAAACTCTAAGGTCTAAACCTATAATTATAATATTCCTTATTCTCTTTGGCCAAGCCTCTTGTAATTGTCTCTTACTTGAACAAAACACTTCAGCTAAGCATTCCCCTAACAAACAAACATGAGCATGTTGACAAATGGGGTTTATAACTTTCTTCTAATCCGTCATTCATTCCAAATTTCTACATTACATAAAAATCCCCATCACCTCTAGGCCCACAAACCTGAGTCATCTTTGTTTTCTTTGTCTCCTTCACCCCTTATATAGAATTGAACATAGAGTTCTGCCAAATCTTCTTCCACAAATATTTTATGCAACAAGTATTAATTATGTACTTATGACCTGCAAGACACTGTAAGAAGCACTGATATAAAAACTACCTCTAATATCAAAGGGCTTACAATCTCATAAGGAGAATGTTATAAACAGACACATGATTAATATGATACAGAATAAAGAGATTTCCATACAAACATGCAAACACAGTGTGTTCACACAAAGTAAACTATCCTGTTGTAGATCAAAAGAGGCTATGCCTATTTTCACTTTTACAAAACTATATTATGGAGAAAGACTTTTAGCAAATGTTGGTGAGGGTGATGATATAATAATAAGATGTTGCTTAAATAGCATGGACACAATAATAGGCAGTATAGACTGCAGTTACTATATAATAGGCCGGTGAGAGAGTGATACATTTCAATCATACTAAACAACATTCATCCATAAAATCCATCAATGTTTATGATACACACTGGAGAGGAAAGAAATTAAAGGATTAAAATCCACTGGGAAGGTTTATCTAATATATACATAAACTAAGGTGGTTAGCATAAGAATAAACAGAAAATAGTTTAAAGAGATGTTGCAGAAATTCATTCTGTCATACTTAGAAACTATCTGTATTTGGAAAAGAAATCAATGATTTGGTGACACACAAAGTGCTTTCATGATATTATCTCATTTGGGTCCTCACAAAAACTTTATGAGATAAAAAGGATGTAGTTTCCTGTTATTAAAGAGTAAACTAAGTGATGTAAATAATTTGTCCAGGGTCCTAACAGATAATCTAGTGGCAGAGTAGCAACTTTGGCCTGTGTAGTCTGATTTCAGTGTAGTTCTCTTCTTTTAAAAGCATAGGAAGATGGTAATTGAATTTATCAGAATTAAGCATTTTCATTTCCACAGTCCAAGAAGAAAAGGAGTCTTGGCTCTAAGTGGCTCGTCCTAAATAGATGTATTGCCTACAGGGATATATTTATTTAATCCATGTCAGAAGATATGAGCTGTGCCAATTACTAAGATATTTTTCAGCTCCAAACCCACCCTTGTGTCCTCTGGTAAGCTGGGCCTGAGACCAGTTTCTATTTCCGTGGCTTTTTCCTGACAGATTCTGTCAACAGAGGGCACTAGAGAGAGGCTGTGGGCTTGGAAGAGGAAGCCAGAACATCCTCTTGGCTTTTTTGTTTTCCTCAGGGATCTCTGTCAGCTTGTGGTTCCTGTGAGTAGCACTTCAGCAAAGCCTTGTCCGCATGATGGCACCACATATTCCTACAGCAGCAGGGTCCCCTTCTCAGAAGTCTGAGTCCCAGACCCAGGGGGCCCCTCCTCTGGGCTCAGAGACACCAGCTGCGGAGGAACTGAGTGCTCTCCCTCCCAAGTCCAAGTTGCAGATCTACAGGACCCCTACTCCCTTGTTCCTTCCTTCCCTCAGCTGTAGGGATAGCAGTAGCTTCCAGGAGCTGCCACCTCTCCTACACCTTAGATTTCTCCTTTTACTCTTTCAATAGTTGGCAATTTTATACCTAATTAAAATTATTTATGTTACATCTTTTCTGTGAAATTACTGATATGGGTTATGTCTCTGTCTGGACCCTAATGCATCAAGTTTCCAAGACTTCCCTACTAATCAAATATCTAAAGAGAACTTCCATTGCCCCTTGCTAACATCTCTAAATATTAAGTATATACCAAAAACTTTACCCATCCCAAATAGTTCTTATTATGCTTTACATACAAAGACCTTCATCCTCCAAGAAAATAAATTCCTTCTGGCTTCTCTATATATTATTTTAGAATGCCTTTTTTACACCTTCTTGCTTGAAGTGCCATTATCTATCAATCTTTCTTTTTCTTTCCTTCTCTTTCTTTCTTTCATCTATCTGTCTATCTTGGTTTACAATTTCTACTCATTCTAATAATAATTTCTGTTTTATAAAAAACATATAAATAATATATGTTATAGATAAATATATATAATATAAATCATATTTTAGGTTATGTAAATCATAATCTACTTCTATGGCAAAAAAGTGCAAATTGGGAATGGTATTCTACTTTCAAAAGAAGAACATTTTCATCCTAGTGTTTCCTAAAAGTGACAAATTGAAAACAACCTAAATATCTAACATTAGGAAAGTGTTGAAGTGAAATTGATTTTTCATTTAGTAGAATATTATGCATGTAATAAAAATGTTATTTACAAAGAATTTTAGTGATATGGAAAAATTATTATGATATCGGGTGAGTAAATCAAGATATAATATATAACTATGACATGATCTCAACTATGTAAGAATGCATAGAGTAAAAACAGGAAAAAAAGTTAAAATATCAACAGTGATTGCCTCTAGATAGTTGGGTTATGCATAATTTCTTTCTGACTTCCATAAACTTTTATAATCAAAAAAAGAAATAGAAAAAAACTTATTAAATTAAAAAAAGGAAATTGATTCTCATATAATTTTCCATATAGATCATTATCATTTCCCACTTTCTCTCATAAGCTCACATGGTCCTCAGAAAGGGAAATTTTTGTCTATTATACTCAAAATATACTCAAAGTTTCTCATGTTGTCCTTTGAATGCGGTAGTGTTGGCAAACAAATTTTGTCAGATGGAGTTATTTCTCTAACCATTATCTGCTGACTTTACATGTAATTTCCAAGATGAGATCCTCATTCAATGTAGGGTGATGAAGAACACAAAATTGGAGCCAGAAGGCATGGACTTTAGTTCTGGGTCTGACACTTTCTAACAATGTAACTTTAGACAGATCACTTCAGTTTTCCAAGACTTATTTCCTTACCTGTAAAGATATCTTTATTGAGACCTCGCAGGATTATTTTGAGGATTAATGAGACAGATTACATTTGCTTTGAAAATGCTACAGAAACTGTTAAAGTCATACTAAATGAAGTATTTTCTTTTCAAATAATTTTCCTTCTAGGACTACTTCATCCAAAACTCTTAAAACTGTATCATTCCCCAAGCCCTTTAAATTTTGATCCAAATGCTCTTTTTCGGGAAACATCCGTCATAATACTACATTGTGAGTACAAATGAATTATGAATGGATGGGTTTTGGTTTTTGGTTTTGACTTTTGTTTGCTTGTTTTTGTTGTTGTTTTTGCAAAAAGCAATTGCCTTTTGGGGATTCTCTCTCTCTCCTTTTCCTTGCTATGGAATTTAGGTGCATCATCTAAACCTACAAGATGACATCCATAAAAACAGACAAAAAGTTTACGTAAGATGAAGTGTTGTGTCCTACAGGTAGACTTCCCAATAAAGCAGATTCCTGGAAGGCCTATCGTGCCATTATATATCTTAATTGATCACTATCAGCATGTCATTTTAACGGCCTCATTATTCTGACCTTCCCCTATTTGGGATTCTGAATTTTAAGAAGAACATATTTCACAAAGCAGCTTTCACAAACATAATCAATGTTAGGGGAATACTTGGTTGCTTTTGTTGCCAATCCTGTTTTTTTTTTTTTTTTTTAGTGTTCCATGATTCATTGTTTGCGTATAACACCCAATGCTCCATGCAGAACGTGCCCTCTTTAATACCCATCACCAGGCTAACCCATCCTCCCACCCCCCTCCCCTCTAGAACCCTCAGTTTGTTTTTCAGAGTCCATTGTCTCTCATGGTTCCTCTCCCCCTA
>NC_138369.1:124898074-124946765 GCF_054177405.1 Leptonychotes weddellii
GTCAGTCACTCCCGTCTCCCCGGTCTCCGGCCGCACTCCGTGCTCACCCGGCCTGTGAGGGCGCGTTTCTATCTCTGGCACCCGACCCCGGGTGGAGTCTCCAAACCCAGCAGATCCCTGCGGTGCACTCCTGCGCGGCTTCTCCCAGGGGAGGAAGGTGAGTCTCCCCGGATCTGCCGCTTGTTGGGTCCCTGCTGGAGGAGCAGGGGCCCGACTGTGCCGCGGATCACGGTTTATGGCAACCCCGAGCTGAGAGCCCGCGCCTGGGCTCCGCCTCTGCAGCCGGCTTCCCGGCTCCATTACCTGGGAGCTCTGCCGCCCTCAGGCACCCCCGGTCTTTCTGTGACCCCGAGGGTCCTGAGACCACACTGTCCCATGAGGTTTCCACCCCCCGCTTAGCCACTGGAGCGACGTCCCTCAGCCGAGCCGACTTCTAAAAGTTCTGATTTTCTGCTCCATTGCTCTATCACTTGCCAGAAGAGGCCCACGGATGCCCCCTCCCGCGCCGTCTATCCTCCCAAATATCGCCTTGGATTCACTTCTCCGCACGTCCTACCTTCCAGAAAGTGGGCGCTTTTCTGTTCAGAAAGTTGCTGCTATTCTTTTCTTCGATCTCCTGTTGAGTTCGTAGGTGTTCAGAATGGTTTGATCCCTATCCAGCTGAATTTCTGAGACCAGACGAAATCCAGGTCTCCTACTCCTCCGCCATCTTGCTCCGCCCCTGCCAATCCTGTTTTCATAGAGGCATTACATTATTTGGAGAAAATATTTTCAATATTAAGGCATGATAATTGGACTTCATCAATATTCAATTATTTTTATATTACCTATTGACATTCAAATCGTTACCATGATTTTGATGATATGGAGATCTCTTAGGAGTAGGTTATCTCCTGAGCATGCCATAAAGAACTATACCTGTGGAGGCTAAGAGGAAGTGAAGAATGCATTTCTCTTTTCCTATTTTAGGCATAAACCCACAAAATTAAACTTGTGAAAGCTCTTAGTAGTTATTCATCTGTATCAAACTTCTTCTCGATACCAAAATGCTTTCAACTGTGTCTCAGATGGGGCTATGTCTTATGCCTTTACTGCATCTCAGACAGGGCCATGTCTTGAATATTTCTTGAATACTCCCTGAGATGGAGTGCACATACACATCAACGAAGTCTCTTCTTTTTGATGGATGAATCTAATTCCTTCATTTAAATATTGTGCATCCTTTAATGCAAGCCTGTGAAGGGGGACAGATTAGATGAGTCAAGGCATTTACTGCCCACAAAGTGTCAAAGGATGACTTGGTATTCATCTCTACTACAAGACTTATCATACTTTACTGCATAATGTGATACTGTACCATCCTTCTGAATGGATTATATATTTCATGAGAGTACAGTCCATGTTTTATTCATTTCCATACCCAGAACTGAATAAATGTTAATTAACAAATGAATAATAAATTAATGGGAGGCATAATAACACCATGATTTGTTGAGACAAGTCTTTATTTTGAACTTAAATAAATTACCTTTGACTTTGACTTGCCTGGTTTTATCTTCTGAAACTACACAGCATAAACATTCCCCATTTTTCCAAAGTCAACCTACTGATCATAGATAGCTTATAATACATGCTATTCTTCTACCAACTAAATATCCTCTCTCTCTTTATCTGTTCTCTGTACATGATAATTTACTGACCCTTCACCATATTGATTATCCTTCTCGGGATGCATTTTACCTTGCCAACATCCTGACTTATCAAGGAATAAAATAGAAATATGGGAGAGTATTAAAATGTTTCCCTCCACACAAAAAGAATGCTTTATTTGCAAACTTAAAAAATGTGTATTTAGTTGGGAAAGCAGCCTAAAAATGGAAAATAAAACAGTCTCAACTGCAGGGAAAAAATAGTGAGATAAAGGTCGTAGGTCTTTTCCCTTACATTAACATAGGTTATTTACCCTCCACTTTTGACTTGTTGGTTTATATATTTTATATCCTTAAATTGTAGTTCCATGCATTTTCCCCCATTTAGATAAAAGTAGGGTACTTATAATGACTAAGTTTCTGTCAACATAGTGGTTTGAGATTCTTGGCCTTATACTTCATTAATTTACAGAAACATGTTTTGTCCTCACTGATATTTGGTTTCTAGGGGTTAAAAGAGTTTTGAGGGATTTCAGTGTGAGACCAATGAAATAGTATAATTGTTACTTCCATTATTTACAAATACATTCCAAGCTAAGTCTGGTGGAACTACAAAGGTGCAACTGTTGAACCTAATATCATAAATCAAATAAGCATCAGATAAGACCTTTACATTCTCTAATCCCATAGTTACACCTTTTCCTATACTGAGCGATCCTTTCAGTCTATGAAATACCCCTTCTCCATCAAATTTCTTCTCATCTTGGTTCAAAGGTAATGGATTTTCCTTTTGCATGTGGGTCTCTTCAGGAGATAAATTCTTAAACTTATAGATTGACAAATACTAAAAAGAAAAACTCATAACTTATTTGAGGGTTTTTTTCACTTTGCAATGGGATAAGAAAAATTGACTATCTTTATTATATCTCTGTAGGAAAAAAAAAAGATTATGCAAGTAGCCAAAGAGTATTTATGTTTTTGAGAAAGTCTGATGATATCGATCAAGCTTGTGGGGTTTTGGTTTTTGTTTTGTAGCCTTGCTGTGGAGTACCATAATGTCCTATTCTATCACTGTTGTTGAGGGGAAACCAAGAAGACAGGATGACTAGAGTATCCCCTTCACATTCAGGCATTGTGAGCTGCAGAGGAGTCATTATATTTACAATATTCATTTATGGGTGTATCAAAACACTATTTTATAAATATGTTCCATATACTCATTCTATTTTTCTTCCCTGTGTGCCACTGTAGGCAATCAATTTCAAAAACAAAACAAAGAAAGATCAACTTTATTCAGGGAAACACAAGTGTTTGATTTTTACAAAAGTAGAAATGTGGCTTAACAGATCCTTTTCTCCCACGTTTAAAAATGGGTACGACTTGAAGGGAAATGGGAAATGGAAATATGAAAGGTGATAGATAAACTTGATAATAACCTTCCCAATAGGAAAAACAGATCAATCAAAGCTGTTCAAATGAGGCATTTTAAATGCAAAAAGGACTGGTACCGAGAATCCCATCCTTTATACATGAAAACAAACCAAGGTACTTTAAGAAATAAAATTCAAACTTCACAGGCACACATTTCTTTAGAGAATGAGTCAGTAAATGAGACAAAGACATAACAGAAGATCTGAGGCCTTTTATCTTTCTCCATCATAGGTTATTTTGATCCATCATTAAAAATAAAGTTAATTTGCATGAATCTATAACAAAATCCTGACAGATAAAATGCATGTTAAACATTTGTATTACAAAGCATATAAGGTGATATTACTCCTCGTTGAGATCCAGCTCTGAGACAGGGAAACCCAACTACCATCTTCCATAGTTAGTCCCAGTCAAAAATATAAAGTTCATTGACTAATATCTCTTCTTTTCACATAATGCATCCTTTTAATCCTCTCCACTTATCAGTAGTTAAATGGTTAAAGAATGTTAAGAATCAAAGTGCTGGTAGGTTAAGCTATGTTGATCCTACCTCTTCCACTCATTAGATAAACAATTCAGGGCAAATTTTTCTCTATCTCAATTACCTTACCTGTATCTCCCTAATCCAGTTATAAAGAAAAAAAAAATGGGAAAGAGTAAATTTACGTATATAAATCACTGAAGGCATCAATAAATAAATGTTAATATTTTATTATTATTTTTTTATACTTTTTTAGTACCCTATTAGAAGGAAAGCAGGTGATAAGTCTCTGGTAATTAATTGACCTCCCAGCCTCCTCTGTTGCTTCGTATATCAAAGCCAAGTTTGTTCTTCAGACCACCAATAGATTAATTTTCTTTCAAGACATTTTTATTTAAATTATTGTCTTCTTCCCAAAACCTTTACTGGTAACCCACTAGTTGCCAATTAGAATTGACAATAAAGGTGCTGCCTGAAACATTTTTGATCATTCCACCTAAGAAAGTCTTATTTGATGCTAGCTAGTGGTAGTATTTAGTAAAGAGGGACTGTATGAATCTTCTGTAGGAGATATATGTATCCTATGAGACTGGGGACCACATCTCTCTTTTTCACAGTTCAAAACCTAGCACAAGATCTGGCAATTCACATGTTTTGAATGAATGAATGAATGAATGAATGAATATTCTGGTAAGGAGATAAATTCCAAACCCTCTTCACAGAAAGAAGTTAATTAAGAATTGCAGTTACAGATTTAATAGTGGATATTTGTTATTTTTGACTTCCAGCATATTTTCCTCTTTCTTTTAATAAAAACACCTTGATTTTCATTTAGGGAACTACCTCTACCATATTGCAAATGATCTTGGAGGCAAGGTCAACAAATGTACCCCTTCCATGATAGGGAATGTGTTGCCTAACAAAGCTGGGTCAGTTAGCTATTCCAAAGGACTACTCTGTTTTATTTTTATTTTTGACTATTGGGTGTTCATTTTTTCCTTTACTTCTTTAAAGGCTGCCCACCATGTTACTGATAAATTGTTTTTAGTCTAAGTTAACCAAGTATGTTTCTGTTTCTCACAAACAATCCAGTCAATATACTACCAATTATGACTAATATATATCAGATTTGTTAGGAAAGTAGTCATATGGGTACAACACAAATTAACTATTAGAATATCAATACCAGTGTGGTGAGATGACATTGTTTGTATCAGCAATATTGAAAGGAAATGATGAGGTCATGATTACTGTTAAAAATTCCTCTGGTTCAACCCAATTTAACATCTTCCTTCGTGTCTGGAAATACATGAAGGGTGAAACCCTGAACACTGAACCGTACTACGCTCTGACAGACATAGCAGATGTCTGCCACTGACCTATTAAAACCACTCTTAGTCCTAGCCAAGAGGTCCTGAGTTCTTGGCGATTGATTCACAAGCCATGAATCTGTCTGGAAATTAATGAACCAGCTTCTGGCAATGGAGCTTCCTCCGTCTGCAATAACCTTGACATCTCCTTCCATACAGATATCCCAAACACTACTCTGCAAGCTGAAGTGTGTTCTGTAGAGGTCAAAGTAATATATAACTAAATAGTGTCATAGAAAAGGTTATTTAGAAAAAAAAAAAAAAAGTAATCTTATCAGGCAAATTCCACCATAAAACTGTCTCAAACTATTGGAGCAAAGTTTTTCACTTCAAAGGTGGAGATGAATTGTTTGATAAAAAGTGTATGCACATCTCAAAGATATTCAAGATTAAATTACATATTTTCCCAATTCTCATTTTTCTCATTTTTTTAAGAATCCCTTGAATTTGAGCTCTACTAATATAACATTTGGAAATTCTTCTATTACTTACAGACTTTCCATCTAAAATGAGGCAGCTGGGAAAAAAGCAAGGAATGTACTCCATTTCCATTTCTGAGTTTATTTGCCAAAGATCCATGCCCCTTTCCATCAGATTAGCCTGTCCTTGTTCTTTTTGCCTTGATTTGGATGTATTAATTATGGACAGTAAAAGAAGACTTTACAACTCTCCTTTTATCAGTGCTACAAGAATCCTATGTATAGCACAGAAAGGCTGGTGAATACTATTATTATGTCACCAAAGTTTGTTCAGCAATTGGCCCACTCCTTAATTTTTTCTTCTATGAAAATTCAACTGATGATATTCTGCCCATTTAGTGGCAGAATACAGGACAAGGCAGGCATTTCAATCATCCAAATGAAACACAAGTAGAAACAAAGTGAAAATATAATAGATGAATATTGTCCCAATCTTTAAAAAATATAGACAATATTTTTTAAACTTGGATGCTGTAAGTATGAAGACACACTATATTATCAACCATTCACTTAGATCTGTAAGAAAACCAAGATCCTTCCAAAATCCAGAATGTGAAAGCTCTTCAGGCATCTGTTTATGAATTGGCTAAATATGAGATCCAGTGTGTATGATAAAGGTTAGAGGATGGAGGGTGTTGTAAGCCTTCCAGAATCTTCATGATGTATAAATTTTAGTGTTATATAAACCTACAGATATAGTTTATAATCATTCAGAATGTATAACATTTTCATTTGGTTGACATCAAAGGAAGCACAAATGGCCCTTTGAATCCTCTGCCCCCATAGCCTCTTTAGGTAGAAGAAGAAAATGAACCAGAGAACTGGATTAATAATGCATCCCCATCAACAAGTTACATACATCATTGCAGATTCCTATGGAAAGTTCATGTGCCATCTTTAACAAGGATGGGAAGAGACTATCACCAAGTACATTTCTATTATAGTTAATTACTAAACAATATGTTCCTGGGAATCAGCAGCTTCTCACACTAACTCAAGTGTATTTTATAAATGGTTACTCTTGTGACCCACAGTTTCATGATACACATTAGTAATAATATGTGGAGAAGGTGTTTGGAGCTCCAATGTACATGTGGATTAAATCTTCTGTGGGGGCGCCTGGGTGGCTCAGTCATTAAGTGTCTGCTTTCAGCTCAGGTCATGATCCCAGGGTCCTGGGATCGAGTCCCACATTGGGCTCCCTGCTTGGCGGGAAGCCTGCTTCTCCCTCTCCCACTCCCCCTGCTTGTGCTCCTGCTCTTGCTCTGTCTCTCTCTGTCAAATAAATAAATAAAATCTTAAAACAAACAAACAAACAAAAAAAACTTCTGCTTTACAGACATGCTGACCTCTTAAAGGTGTGGATGACAGGGCTCCTTTTCCTCTCCCTCATGTCTTTGAAGGTGACAGGGCATCTAAAGTAGGGATGAGTGCTCTTCCTGTGTTGAACATCCACAAGGGTATCCATGGACAAATCTGAGTGATTCTGGAATCAATTTCAATCCCTTGAATACCTGTACCTCTATTAAATGTAGCACCCTCTTTGATATCAGTGTCCTTGAGGATTAGTAATTAAATATGTATAATATTTTTTTATAGTTATCTTTTTTTTCTTATTGTTTCTTCCTATTACTGTTTTCCTTCTATGGGCGATCTAAGCCATTGGTTCCAAAGGGTGACCAGAGATAACACTGCTATGTGTTTGAACAAGCATAAGGATCATCCTAAGGAATTCCCTGTGAAGACTCTCTGTGCTATCTCATCTTCCTAAAGTTAGATCAGATGAGACCCTGGGCAGATTCCTCAATCCAACTGGAGATTTAATTAAGTGATCTTCGGGCAATTTCCCATTCAAAGATTCTATGCCTTTATGAACTTATTCTTAATCATCTCTTATAAAGTCAGTTAACTTCACCTTTTTCTGTATTTGCCAGCTAGCAACACTATGTATGACCTTGACCAAAACAGGCCTGACTGAGTAATAGAGAGTTCAATATTGCCAAAACTGGAAATACAATTGACAGTGCATAGCTTATTGAAGCTGAAGGAGCAGTGTCATTTCTGTCTGTGAGGGCAGGCACATTAAAACATAAAGGCTAATCCATGGGCTCACAGAGCCCCACTAATCCTTGCAAACCATAAGCTGCTTTACAAATTTTATCATAAACTTGCAAAGCTTTTTTGCAACTCTCTAAAAATCACAGAATCACTGAAATGTTTGGTTGGAGGACCTGGTAAGGTCATTCACTAACAGTGTTCATTAACCTATCTCTATAGTCAGCTCTCCTTGAAGCATCTCTAACAGAGAAGAAGATTCTTAGTCTCAAATTTCTCAGGGGAAATACAATCCATAGCCTCTTTTGTAGTTCTTTCC
Organism: Leptonychotes weddellii; assembly: GCF_054177405.1. Classification (NCBI taxonomy): domain Eukaryota; kingdom Metazoa; phylum Chordata; class Mammalia; order Carnivora; family Phocidae; genus Leptonychotes; species Leptonychotes weddellii. Next base: position 124,905,859 of record NC_138369.1, read on the forward strand.
TGTTCAAAAACACTGCAAAGCATAGAAATTCTTGTTAAATTATACCTCTGTTAGAAACGTGAACTTCTTAAAAATTAAATAAAGCAAGAGCCCACTGAGTTTGGAAGAAAAATAAATCTCATAAAGAAAACTGATCAAAAGAAACACATTAAGCCATATCTGCCATTTTTTTCAACTCTTGCGTCAAACATTTGATAATACTCTGATGTGATAGAATTTTAACTATATAGCATATAAAGCCTTTTGTTATTTGGTCCCTGACTATCTTTCCAGCCTTATTTCCTACTACTCGACTATGCTTTCCATTATTACATTTCAAACCAACCAATACCAGTTGTACTGATGGTACCTGAAGTTAACAACTTTTATTCCCCAATCTGTAAAACTATCATTGCTCCTTAAGATACATTTTACCCCTCGTGAGGCTTCCCTGACCTCACTTCAATTCTCTGCCTAAATCATCTCCAAGCACAGTCCTTTTTACATACATCTGGAATGGAACACATCAGAAATACATGATTAGAGGGTGTTATGCTGACCGAAATAAGTCAATCAGAGAAAGACATGTATCACATGGTCTCACTGATATGAGGAATTCTTAATCTCAGGAAACAAACTGAGGGTTGCTGGAGTGGGGGGTGGGGTGGGAGGGATGGAGTGACTGGGTGATAGACACTGGGGAGGGTATGTGCTCTGGTAAGCGCTGTGAATTGTGCAAGACTGTTGAATCTCAGATCTGTACCTCTGAAACAAATAATGCAATATATGTTAAGAAAAAAAAAAAAAAGAAGAAGGTAGCGGGAGGGGAGGAATGAAGCGGGGGAAATCGGAGGGGTGGACGAACCATGAGAGACGATGGACTCTGAAAAACAAACTGAGGGTTCTAGAGAGGAGGGGGTGGGAGGATGGGTTAGCCTGGTGATGGGTATTAAAGAGGGCACGTTCTGCATGGAGCACTGGGTGTTATGCACAAACAATCATGGAACACTACATCAAAAACTAATGATGTAATGTATGGTGATTAACATAACAATAAAAAATTAACAAAAAAGAAATACATGATTAATTAATCATATTTGTCCTATGTTATATCTACTCTCCTTTAACTTAGGAATCAGATCTTACTTTTTTTTTGTATTATTGTCTGGCAAATCATTTGTCCTCAATGACATTGGCTAAATTCAATGTGAGTTGTGTACATTTTAGTTATGGAGATAAAAAGTATTTAGTTTGATATGTTATAAATATTCTTCCAAAAGTTTTCAGTGTCATTCAACTTTCTCTAAAGTATTTAGAATCAGGGCTGATGTCATAAGAAACTTTTAAGGGAGAGAACAGAGCACTAGTGAAGAAATTTTTAGTTTTCTCCTCCTCTTTTATAGACAGAAAAACAGATGGGTAGGTAGACAGAAAAGAGCAATTAACATTAAGTGATTAAAAGTATTCCACAATTAAAATTACAATAATTAACTTTGACATGACATGTAATATCTAGAGAAAACTTTTTTACTATACATATTGTATTAATTATTAATATAAAAGATTTTAGAAGGAGAAATTAATTACTTTTTTTTAAATCCTGGGTATATTTTTATCTTGTGCAATATTCACAATGTTTAAGAATTGGAAGTTGTGTAACTGAATGTCTCATGCAGGATCAATTTAAAAATGTCGTTCACAATGTGATCTTCTTATTGGCTGACTAGGACTCCAGAGCCCAATATTCTTTGATATATATATAGATACATAGATATAGATAAGAATGACTTCTTTAAATGTCTGGAGGTTAAAATGATCATAGAACTTCAACTTCTACATTGAATAAACAAATATTTGATATTATACATTTTTAGATTTTGTGGGGTTTTTTTAACCAAAGTGCGTTGATCTTATATGATTTATCTAAGTTGGCAAGTAATCTAGGCAAAAAAGAATGACTATGTAGCTAAGAAAACTGAAGCTTAAAGAGGTGTTATGTAACTTATTCATAGATCACCACGGTAGAACTCTGCTTTGAAAAAATTCTCCTAATTCTGTGCTTCCTGAATATACTGCCAGACATCATAGCTGCCACCACCACTAGGGGGCAAAGTTTGGGTTTGATTTCAGCAATAAAGAAAGAAGTCTGGACTCCTGGTTTCAGGTCTGACATTTAAAGAGTTTGGAAGTTGTTTCTCCTACCATAACAATGAGAAAAAACTAAATGTACTAAAAATCAATTATAATTGACCCTTGAAGAATGGGGAAGGGGAAGGGAGTTAGGGGCACCAACCACTCTGTGCAGTCAAAAATCTGCATATGTTTTTTGATTCCCTAAAAACTTAATTACTAATAGCCTACTATTGACTGGAAGCCTACTGGTAACATAAACAGTCAATTAACACATATTATATACTATATTCGCATAATAAAGTAAGCTAGAGAAAAGAGAATGTTAATCAGAAAATCATACGGAAGACATTACTACAGAAGTGATCCTGAAGTTTGGCCTGTTTGTGGTGCCATTCCACTTAATGGCAGGACTTCTTGCTTACTATATGTTTGGAATCTAAAAACCTTCATTCAAAGGGTTTTGTTTTTATGGACTTTTGAATAAGATAAACTTGGAATCTTAAGTTTTTATCCTCTCTAAACCTCAATTTTCTCATCATAATAAAATTACTGATATTATAGGGTTCTTGTGAGAAGTAAGCAAAATAAGTATAAAATACTTATCTCAGTGCCTAGCACAGAGTAAGCTCTCAACAGATGTTCACTGTCTCATCGTTTTCCACTCAGGAACCCAAGGCCAATGGCTATAGCCCATGTGTTACATAAACTCTGGCTGTAAATTAGATTGTCATCTACTATCCACCGGCATATCTGGCTCAGTAAAAGCTCCTTCTGTTGTTATATTTGCATTGTCAGTCTGCATCTCCCCCTCCTTCAGCTTCATTCTTCTGGTCCTTTGACTTTTCTCTGATGCGAATTCTACCTCTGTGGTAGCCAAGATGCCCCTGTTATCCCAAGAGGAGCATCTGCCCGACACTGGATCTTGTGTCTCTGATTTCAGGTTCAAGACCAGCCCAGATCACTTGATAAGTCACGTGGTCACCGAGGTTTGCTTCTCCTCATGGAGCATTTAACACCGTCCAGATGTGAATAAGCATTCCCCCAAAATTTGATCTTACTTGGTATCCAAGCCTTAAGACTTTTCTTTTGCAAACGAGACTAAAACATGGCATAATACTTAATCAGGAAGAAAAAAAAAAAAAGAAAGAAAGAAACAGTTCTTCCCTTGGGGGCAAGGATTACGTTAGGCTTCCATACAACTATGAGGAACTCTGGGAAAAGAAAATCCTTACTAAAATTGCCAGACCTGAATTTAACCATGACTCCTAATGGAGTTGTTTTCTATGATGTAGAAGCCTTTTAAACATGAAGCTGTGTATTTCAAAATTTGGTGTGCATAAAACAACAAGAACAAAATCACCTGACTGTGTTTGTTTAAATGTATTCAACAAAAAGTTATTTATTGATAGTGTGGATCAGACATAGAGCAGGTACAGTTCTTAACAAATTCTTTGTAATTGATCAGACCACACAACCGCTAGCATGTTTAAGTATCTTTTTATTTGATTTCTATGCTATGCAAGACTGTACTATATGCTTTAGGGAATTTAAGAAAAAATAAGTGTCTATTCTCACAAGCCAGGCACACCTAGATTCAAACCTCAGCTCTACCACTTGCTGTGTTAGTTTTGATTTTCCTATTGGGGTTTGCTCTAAAGTCCGTATGACACCTTTTGTTTTTATTATAGATATCTCTTGTGTTACTGGGGGAGCTTATACTATAGCCTGAACCTGCTACAGGGCCCTTTCCTACTCTGGACCCCACTCAAAACTGACAGCCTTCCATGTCACCAGGTAAATGGGCCAAAATAGCAGTCCTAAGTATGAGATATCTTATCTCCAGAATCCAAAGAGGCCTGTAAAAGATCGTGCTTCCTTCCTAGTGGTAGAAGTTGCAAGATATATTAATTTGTCCTGTACTTATTATTTATGTGTTGTCTAATTATGCCTTCCACATCAGGACTTCACAAACTACAAGGCCATAGGCCAAATCCAGCCTGCTCCCTCTTTTTTGTGAGCAAAGTCTCATTTTTACACAGCCATGCCCATTCATTTATAAATTATCTATGGCTGTTTTCATGCTACAATGGCAGAATCCAGTTGCGATAGAGTCTGGCCTGCAAAGCTTTAAATACTTACTATTTGACCCTTTGCAGAAGTTTGCCAATAGCTGCCCTAAGCCTCTGGACACTTAATAACTTCTGTAGTCTGGCAGAAATCTCAATCTCTACAGGGTTTATGTACCACCATTTGTTTTTCATGCACTTTACCAAACTTCTAACATACTTGTCAAATTTGGCTTATCTACTCTGATTAAATAAACTTATAGGCTATCAAGGACACCTTCTGATTTTCAACTTCATCTTCAATTAATGACTAATGACACGTAGCCTTCCACTGTCTTTCTCCAAAGTATAAAAAACTAGCAATGGTCATCCAAGTCCACAGTCCTTTACTTAATTACGGTCCCTGTGCTGCTCAATCCCCTCCTTGAACCAGGAGAGCATTGTCATTCATTGCTATCCCTTCCCAGTTCTTCCTCAGAGGTACTTTGAACAATCATACTGCTGCAGCATGCCAAGGCCATCAGTCCTCCACCACCACTAGGTAGGGATGCAACTCCCAAATTCCACTTCAGTGTCTGCCTCCTGGTACCAACTGTTTTGTGTTGGATTCCTTAGAAAAGGAGACAGTTTTACATGTAGGAGTTCTTTTTAGAGGTGTGCACTAAAGATCAACTTCCAGAAGTGAGGAAGCAAGGTTAGGCAGAGGCAGGAGTTGAACTGAGATGCAGTGGCCACACAGGCTTCAGCTGATCCCATGAGGGGCTCAGGAGCTGGAAGGGCCCTTAAGAAATGTCCCAGATCAAGACTAGAGGGCTAATTCTTTGTACCTCCACATCAGGCAGTTTGGGACATGGTCTCTCTCGAGGGGTGGAGTGTAGTTTGGGGTGAGGCAGCTCTCTTCAGTCCAGAGTAATTCTTGGAGAGGCTTGCACTTGTGAAGGGTTAGCAGTCAACAGTTTCAGCAGCTGGTGGAATGAAAGCCTTGTCCTGATGGGTGCACCTGGGTAGCACAACAAACTGTCTATTACAAGGAGATAATGAGGGAAAAATCCTAGAAGTGTAGTGTAATTCCAGTTATTAGATTGTTGGCAGGCCAGGCCAATAACAACACAAACTCATGGTTAATGCCCTTGCATTGGGTTCCTTGGGAATGAAGACAGTTTTGTATGCAGGGCCACATATATATTGCTGACAGGAAACTCTGGAAAACAGTTTGATACTTTCTTTAAAAAACTAAACTTGTACATATAACCCAGCAATTGAGCTCTTGATCATTTATTCCCAAGAAATGAACATTCACATTTACACAAAAACCTGTACAAAATATGCAAATAGCTGTATTTATTATAGCCAAAAATATAAACAACCCAGATGTCCCTCAGTGGATGTACGTTTAAACAAGCTGTGGTACATCCATGCTATGAAATACTACTCAGCAAAAAAGGCACAAATTATTTTTACACCCACCAACTTGAGTGGATCCTCATGCTGAATGAAAATTGCCATCTCAAAAGAGTACATTCTGTATGGTTCCATTCGTATAGCATTCTTGTAACAACAAGGAGAGCAGATTAATAGTGACCACAGTTCAGGAAGGGAAGAAAGGATTTGGTGGTAGCTGTAAAAAAAGTAGTGTGAGGAATCCTTGTGATGGACGTGTTCTCTGTCTTGACTGTGGTAACACACACAAACACACAAATGCATGCATGCGAAGCTGGTGATATCTAAAAAAGATGAATGGATTGTATCGATGCTAATTTTCTGGTTGTGATATTGTACCATAGTTATATGAGACATTACTACTGGGAGAAATGAAGTGAAGAGTGTATGGGATTTCCCCAGATTATTTCTTACAACTGTATGTGCATCTACTAGATAAGTACTTTTCAAACATTGAAACTGCCTCCAGTTCCAGAAAGGTTATACAACCTGGCTGAAAACCACTGAATTGAACACTCCTATTCTTAAGAAGTCAAATTGAAGAAGAAGAAAATAGATCTGGAAAGGAGATAGAACTTGCCCTCAGTCACTTAGTCATAGGCTTTGATGGTGCTGGAACCCGGGTCTTCTCATTCCTCCTGTGAAGGCCCCATTCAGCTCTAAAATTCAGTTTATGCTTTCCTAGTGCTTCCCCTACTCCAGGCTTCCACTCATATTGGAATCTCTAGAAAAGAACACTTTTAGCATTTTTCTCATAATTATTTTTAAATGTTCCTATAAATAACAATACAAAGGTAGTTATTAAAATTTGTGTAAATATTTTATAACTAATTCTAGGAATTCAGTTTGGTTACTGCCTGTTTTTCTTTCTACAGCCTTATATTTCATCAAAGAGGTTTGAACTTGTGTCCATACAGCATGTTGATCCTCCAGTGGTCTACATTCTAAAAAATCTATACTGTGTTTAGAAACCATTTCACTCCTCCCAGGAATTTTAAGTAAGCAGAATGTATATGTTCCAGTTGAAATGGGCTTGTGTTTTGCCCTTAACTAAATTAAAAAATAATAGTAAACACTCCATAGGCATTTAAACGGTAGCAAATGCTAAAATGAAAGTCATGTCATTTCTAGAAAATGTGAAGGAATCTTTAACAAGCTTGAGAGATCAAGATGTCTGATTTGAAATAGCTTTCATCTTCAGAGCAGAAGGGGCACTCTTCAGTAGACAGCCATTCTGTGTATGTGCGCGTGTGCAAGTGTGTGAGTGTGCGTGTGTGTGCACGTGTGTGTGTGTGTTGTGTGTGTTTCTAGGCAACATCTGGAGCATAGACTCTAAGTATCTAAAATAAATTGGGTAAAAAACATGTTTTGGATTCAGGTGATAATTTGGATTAAAAAAAATTCACATGTCCCTCAGTTCTTTGCCACCATTAATTCATCTTAGTGCCCAATATAGGCTACATTCTTACCTTCTGAAAGAATGGTAAGTATGTGGTCAGCTATAATCTTAACAGAGACTTGTGTTAAATTTACATGTGAAGTTTGATATGAATAGCAGTAGTCTATGTAAACTAAGAATCTCTACTACTCTAACAAGCACATTTCCAGATGTTGATTTTTATAGTAAATGATTCAAGAACAAAGATATTTTAGAGTAATGAAGTCATTATCAAAGTATGGTCCCACGCACATTTGCATCAGAATCACATGGGATGCCTATTAAAATTTAATTTTTGGAGATCTTACTTAGACCTAACGAATCAGAATGCCACAATGAGGGGATTGATATGGCAATAATAACAATAACAATAATAATAAACTACATTTCAGATGAGTTCCCTAGCTAATTCTTTTTTTTTTTTTTTAAGATTTTATTTATTTATTTGACAGAGAGAGAGAGGGAACACAAGCAGGGGGAGTGGGAGAGGGAGAAGCAGGCTTCCCACAGAGCAGGGAGCCCAATGCGGGGCTCGATCCCAGGACCCTGGGATCATGACCCGAGCTGAAGGCAGATGCTTAACGGCTGAGCCACCCAGGCGCCCCTCCCTAGCTAATTCTTTTGCTTCACACCCTCCTTCTAGTAGAAGCGTTCAGTTGTCCTCTCCAGGTCTATCAGAATCTCTGGGATCTGTCCCACCATACAGACAACAAGAACAAGAACTAGGAATTACTCTAGAACCTGAACTGGCATAAGGTCTCAGTTCTTCATTAGAAAGAGAATCTAATTCGTGTAGTCAGTGACTTAGCGGGTCCCTATTAACAACAGTCTGAGTATAGGAATTATATAGTGAGAATCACTTGGGTAATTACAGGAAAGAATTGGTAATGTTGGTTGTTAGTGTTCAAAAAGATTTTATCTTCGAGAATAGAGCACACTTATCAAATTGAAAACGTAAAAACTCCTCCCAGAAGCAATACGTTAATTGACTCAGCAACATGCTGCCCTTTCCTTTTGACTGATTATTTCTGAGGAAAGTCGGTGTGTGTGTATGTGTGTGTTTTGGGTGGGCAGTGGTTAATAAAACATCTTCCAGCTCTTTGAGTTCGAGGCAGGGACCAGCTGTCCAAATTAATATGAGATTCATAGGTCTAGGACCTGACATAAATTAGACTGAGAGGAAGGAGAAGGTTTAATGGAAATTGAAAGTAAATCCCATTGCACCTATACTGGGCTTTTTCATACAGTGATGATTCCCAGCCGCATCATTATGATGACTTTCTAGAGAGTGAACTTGGCACCTTGGGTTTCTTTTGTGGGGAGAGGGAGGAGGCAAGTAGAGACCGTACATCATATTTTTACTCCATTGACAGGAGACCAATCAGTTAAAAAAAATCAGGAAGTTATATAAAAAGTAATTATAATTAAATCTATTTAATTCTGAATTCAAATAAAATAATCAAATAATTATTCTAAATATATTTGGTTTCATTTGATGTTAGCTGGGGAGAAAACATTTAAACTTAATCTTTGCCGTAGAACACTGGATCATCACAATTTTGTCCGTATGTTTGAGAAAGACCTCATGGGTGAGTGTGTCTCTAATAGTTGGATCCCCCACAGTTCAGATCTTTGCTAATCAATGTGTGGTGCTTAGACTTGCAGCATCAACAACTCCTGGGAGCTTGTTAGAAATGCAGAATCTCAGGCCACCCCCCGCCAACTTGCTGAATCAGAGTCTTCATTTTAATAAAACCTCCAGATGATTCAAATGGACATTAATGTTTTAAAAGCACTGATTTAGGCCATAAAATAAAAGACCTCTCTTTAACTGGCTTGATAAACTACTTTAAAATTAAGATTTTATTTGGCTAGGGCCCTACACAAAGGAACAAGATGGAATTATTTTAAAGCGGGAAGGGGTCTTTGAAGCCATTTTGTCCAATCCTCCTTCTTTATATATTAGGAATCTAAGGACTGAAAAGATGGAATGACAAGCAAATATCACAGTTATTTAATTACAGAGAGAAAATGCAAGCTCAGATAGCTTTGCTTTCAAGTCAAATGTAGGAGAGCAATATTCGTGAAAATAGTAAGTGAGCTCTAAATTATTTTTACAGCTATTTCATACCAGAAAGAGAAGTCTGATGTCTGACCCTAACTTTTGCCTCACAAAAATGTATACATTTGTTTTCTCAGTTTGTAAATACGTAGGGCATCTGTACCCATAGGAATTTGAAATTACATTTCTTTTTACTCTAGAACCTCTCTTTTTCTAGTTCTGCTTATTTTCACCACTTGTCTTTTACTACCAGTCATTTTAAAGCCCATTTTGTTCATCTCATGACAGATTAATTCACTAAACTCATACCTTATTGTGGAGAAAAGGGGTTGCCAGGGATCAAGAGAGGAAGGCCCTTTCCAAGGTAGGAGAACACAGAGTGTGGACATGGATTTTCCCTTTACAATGGTGGGCAGCTTGGAGTTTAATCTTCCATTGTCAGAGGCACACTGGGTCAGCCTAGATCCCTGACTGCAGTGAAAGCTACACTTCAGTAGAGGTTGGATCTCCAACACGAACCAGTCACAGTTAGTGTGTTGCCGAAGCGCTGCATGTCACGCACGCCATTTTAAAGGCTAATCTTCACAATAGGATGATCAAGCCATACACGTAGCAGAAATTTTGAGATGAACAAAGAGTCACAGAGGAGCAGCAACTGAGGAATTTAAGGCAATATCTTAAAAATTTATTTAATATTTATCAAAATAAAAATAGACAAAATAGAAATAATTATTAAAATGCATCATGCTAGAATTTTAAATTCTCTTGAGTCGAGTATTGACAAAGATGGTTAAGACACCATAATATCTGAATAAGTTATGCCTCGAATCCTCTGGAGTTTTACCACTGGTCAACTGAACCACCTCACTTCCTAGGCGATTAGGTACAGAGGGGATATAGAATTAGGGAAAGGGAGGGGGAGGGGGAAAAAGAGGAGACCTTTTTTGAATTGAAATATTCAGGCTTATACCCCAGGCTTAGGCATCAGACTTCTCTTTCCTTTGCTCTCTGCCCCCACTTCCAATCCCAAGGCTTTCCATAGCATCTTCAGGGTGAAAACTCTCCAGTGTACATCCCAGTTTAGACCTTACTCCTGAGTTCCATGCTTTCATGCCCTACTCTACATCTTCACTTGGTTAATGGGTGTTTCAAACTTAGTAAGTCCAATGGACTTCTGGTTGTCTCCCCACCTATGTTCCCTGCATCTCCAGAAGTAGTCCCCATTCTTAGTAAAGGCATCCTCAGCCTGTCATTTGCTTAGGCCAGAAACACTGGAGGTTGTCTTTGGTGTCCCATTTCTCTCAAATTCCATATCCTCTCTCTCACCAAGTGAGATAGTCATAATCCTGTAAGCCTATTTATCATCCCAGGCCAACTATCATCATCTCTTAACCACAGGGTGAGAAAGAGGATGACAAAAAGAAAGAAGATGACATAAGATAGAGTGGGGGGTGGGGGGAGAAAAGGAGAAGGAATGATATATAACTTGATTTTTAAATTTAAATATATGTATGCAGACAGGCAGCTAAATTATATTTTTCCCTGATGTCCTGCTAAGATTCAATTTGTTTAACTGCTGTGTCATATTCTGTGCATTTTTAAAAATGATTTCTGAATACTATGTTCCTCTCTCCCACCACACCAACAAATACCCAGAATAAAAGATGTGTGTAGTTGCTACAAAGGTATATATGGGGCTCAGTACCATATAACACATTTGTTAGTGATTCTAGCTACTGCAAATAAATAGTAGTGAAAATTCCTGGGCAATCTGAATGGGCAGCATGCATACGACACACCACAAACTATTTTTTTCAGATGGGGATACAGGAGCTCCAAGCGTGCCAGTCCCCTAGTGTGTCCTTGGGGTCCTCTGTATGTAATAAATCATAGAAACTGGCGTAAATCCTTTTCCATCCTACTGCGATTTCAATACTCTCTCTCTCTCTCCCTCCCTCCTCTTTTCCTGGCCCTGGGAAGCCTCCAGCTGAAGAGGGGCACCTGATCAATGAATGTCTGCGGCTAGAGCACAGAATGCAGAGTAACGTCCGTGACGCAGCATGTCTCAGATCTACCAGGCAGAAGGAAATAGACAAGTTTTTCATAGACACTATCTTGTTACTTTTCTTCTATTTTTGTTGTTTATCCATAGACTATATTTTATTCCCCAGAATACAGAAGAATATTTTTTTTCTCCAGAAGGTAGATGACAATGTAATTTTCAGAAGGAAGCCTCAGAACATAAATGAAAATACATGAGTACAGAGGATTTCTGCCTCTAGGAATGTGGGGCAAAAAAAAGCCAGAAATGTTCCACAAACGATCTAGATATGTGCTGTAAAATAGAGCCAAAAACCTTTTATATGTGTAGATGGGTTTGCCAGAAAGAGAAATCGCACATGATGGGCCATGCGGGGACATCTAATAGCCAAGCATGCACTGCCGCGGGAGACTGTGGTGGGAGAGCACCAGGCCTTGTGCTCCCATGGCCATGTGTGGGGAGCAGAGGGGGCTGCCGGACCCACACAAAATGAAGAATTGCAACTGAGATCCTTGCCTAGTCTCCGGATTCTTACCTGGCTGAACGATTGTGGAATGGTAATCTAGGAAAAGTTCCCTGTCTGTAACTGGGTTTGGAGTGAGGAAAATATCTCTTAAGATTTTGTAACCAGAGGCTTGTGCCTCATATGTATTTAACACACATACATACACACACACACACACACACACACAAATGATAAATTCAGGCAAATGATTACCTCAACAGCAAAAATAAAGGGAAAGACAAGGAGGTAAGAAAGTTCCTTGGAGCTGCACTTTAAAAAAATTTCTTAAAACTGGTATTAGAGAGGAAGGTAAAGAGCATCTCAGACAGAAAGAAGCCATAGGCAAAGACTCTGTGATAGGAGGAAGCTGGGCATATTTGGGAATCAAATGAGATCTGGTAAAAAGGGAAGTGAGGAAGCAAGAGAGAGATTAGACTCCAAGGAACTGGACGTGGACAAAGAGTGAGACCAGACATACAAACTGCTGTCAGTAAGCAGAGTTGTGCAGATGGCCATTGCTATTTACTAAAAGCTTTTTTTTTCTTTTTAAAGATTTTATTTATTTATTTGACAAAGAGAGAGAGACAGTGAGAGAGGGAACACAAGCAGGGGGAGTGGGAGAGGGAGAAGCAGGCTTCCTGCTGAGCTGGGAGCCCGATGCAGGGCTCGATCCCAGAACCCTGACCTGAGCCGAAGGCAGACGCTTAACGACTGAGCCACTGAGGCACCCCTATTTACTAAAAGCTTTTTAATGAGTTACTGTATTTTGCAAAGTGAAAGATCATCTTACTACTATTTTATACACATCTTTGGAAAAGGACTACATTCATATCAGTGTCACTGTTTGAACTCAGTGGGTACTGAGGTACTGTGGTAGGTAGAGTGCCTCCCCTAAATACATCCAATTTTTAATCTCCAAAACCTGTGAATACGCTCCCCTATAGGGCAAAAGAGAATTTGCCCATGTAACTAAGTATCTTGAGATGGGTTATCCAGGTGGGTCCAGTGTAATCACAAAGGTCTTTATAAGAGGGAGGAAGAGAATCAGAGTCAGAGAAGGAGATGTGACTATGGAAATAGAAGTTAGAGTGATGCTGCCACAAATCAAAGAATGTGGATAGATTCTGGAAGCTGAAAAAGGCAAGGAACATAGAGCCAGGCTGTCCAATGCAGTGGTCATTGGTAACATGTGGCTTTGAGCACTTAAAATGTGACAGTCTTGATTGGGATAGGCTAAACAGGTAAAATACATAGTGGATTTAGAAAACTTAAAATAAAAGCAGAATGTAGGGGCTTCTGGGTGGCTCAGTCGGTTAAGTGTCTGCCTTTGGCTCAGGTTATGATCTCAGGGTCCTGGGATTGAGCTCCACATCGGGCTCCCTGCTCAAGTGGAGAGCCTGCTTCTCCCTCCCCCTCTGCGACACCCCCTCCCCCCACCGACAGATGCCCTCTCTCTCCCTCAAATAAATAAAATCTTTACAAATAAATAAATAAATGCAGAATGTAAATTATCATATCACATTAATCAATTTCATATTAATTATATGTTGACAGGGTAACATTTTGGATATATTGATAAATAAAATATGTTGTTAAAATGGGTTTCACCACTTTTTTACTTTTTCAATATGACTGACTGATAAAACACTTGAATAGCATATGTGGCTATCATTATTTTTCTGTTAGTGCTGGTAATAGACCTTTCGATACTAGCAACACAAGTTAGATATTTCCAAATATTTAGAAATTCTATAAAATCAGAGCCAAACTCAAAATTAGATATTGTAGATACTTAACAGATGTGGTTAAGCAAATGGGCTCATATATCTTAAATAAAAATGTGCTAGTGCAGGGTGCACGTGAGAGTTTTTCACATATATTGAAATCACTGCAGTAATCTTCCAGTGCTTTCTATGATATTCGTCAGTATCAATTTTAAGTCTAATGTTCTTTGAAATTTTGTTATAAAGCATGGTTTCTCAATCTCATCATTTATTTTGCTTCTCTAGATATGGCATTATTTTTTCCTTTCCTAAGTTAAACAAACTTCCATTGGATTAGAATAATATATCGGGGGTGCCTGGGTGGCTCAGTCGTTAAGCGTCTGCCTTCAGCTCAGGTCATGGTCCCAGAGTCCTGGGATTGAGCCCCACATCGGGCTCCCTGCTCTGCGGGAGGCCTGCTTCTCCCTCTGCTTGTGTTCCCTCTCTGGCTGTGTCCCTCTCTGTCAAATAAATAAAATATTTAAAAAAAATAGAATAATATATCTGAAAGAATAAAGAATGGTTTTGTTCATCTTGGCAAATACTTTTCATTGATTTTAATAATGCTCCCTGTCACAAAAAATGGCAAGAGAATAAATTGGATACTAACACAAATCAATAAAATAAATATGTTAACTGAATAGCAAAAATATTAATAGACATGAATTTTAACAAGTCCCTTAGACTTCCAAGCTTTTAAACCTCCACCAATTGGAATGTTTCTAAAGATATAATTTATAATTACATAAAAGATTATTATAATCTGCCTAAGTTATCCTTGCTGCTTAGTAAATTCTTGTTTTCACTTAAATAGGTAAATTATAAATACCACCCCAAAATAACCCACCATATTTTGATGATAATGTTGTATAACTAGGCAGTTTTTTAGTGCAGATCATAAAGAAGAAATAATATCAAAGACGAAACAAAAAATTATGATTGCAAATAAATCATAGTTATAACCTTGGATAAATCAAAGGTGGGTTTGAAAGTCATTTCCCTGGCAGCCCATTTGCTCATTAAATTTATCTCATCTGTGAAAGCATCATTATTCATGTAATGTATGAGGTTTGATTCTAAGTGCCACGTCGTCTCCTCTGCATTTGTTCCAAATACATTTAAAGGACAATTGTTCTTAAAGGATAACTTTAAAAATCAGCTTTCAGGTCCTATTTTCATTTGGAAAATCAGATTAGAATTCAAATACCTTTGTTCGCAAAATAAGTCCAGCAAAGATGATTGCACCACATTGAAAGTATCTAGGGCTTAATCGAAATTATTATAAAACTTGGCCATGTTGAAGTACAAAAAAATTAACTTTCTTTATTAGAGGCCCCAAGTATTCTGGCTTGCCTCTATCATAACCACCAGTAATCTGCTATAGAGCAGAGCAAAATTGCTCTGTAAAACAAAAGAAAATTATTGAAATGCTCAGACCATTTTGCTTCTGTTTATTTGTTTTCATTAGTTAGGCAAGTGATAAACTGTAATTGTTTTAGGCCAGGTCTAGTACTGGTAAAATGAGGGGAACTCCTATGTTAAAAAAGACTTAAAACCAATGGGTTATTTTGGGAGCATAATGGTTTTAAAGGGATGGCAGGAAACGAGGGGCACACAGAGGAAATTAAGAAAAAGCAGCCAAGGGTTAGAAAGAAGTCCAGAGAAGGGGAGATGAGCCAGAGAAGCCAAAGAAGCCTAACAGCATAACTTCTTATAAAGGTGGACTTGGTCACATGTCACAAAGCTATCAAGTGAGATCAGGATCACAAACAGCTTATTAAGTACAGAAATCTGAAGGTCTCTGGTGGCCTTATTGAGGGTAATTTTGGTTGGAAGTGAAAAAGAAGGAAATCAGATTGTGATTAGTACATACAGAATCTTGAAAGTTTCAAGACTGCTTCTCTGTATAATATATGTTTATTTATATAAGAGTTTTTCTGCTAATTTCCAAAATTACAGGAGCCAAAAAAGGAAAGAATTATTTCTTCTGGTTTACTCTCTGCTTCTATCCCCTTTTCCTTGCAGAAAGTTATTCTGAAAAAAAAAATGCCATTGAGCTAACCATACCTCAATATATTTCAATCCATTTCATACTGTTTTACACCCTCTTCCATCCAGCAACCTCCTCCAAAATAAGGAAGCAATGACACATTTGGCCTGGAAGAGTGAAGACAACTACATTAGAATAGGTGGAATTGGTGGAAGACTCTATTTTCCAAAAATATTGTAGGCTGTAAGCAGCTTTATGAAAACTCAACAAAAGTTAAGAGAGTCCTTTAAAATTGAATTGGAATGACAAATATCAATTTATTAGTCATTATTTTTAGAAGATATATTTTTAGTTTTCTCCCCTGAAACAACCTAGAAAGAAAGACATCAGTAGCAATGAGCATATTTAGAGGCAGATCTTGGTTTCTAAATACCATTCTCTATGTTAAGGGACCGGGGTTCTTGAAGAAAGGATGTCCTCTCTGACAACATTCAGGTGATGCTGGGACATCTTATTTTGTCAGAAAGAAAGGGAGTACCCAAGACTAATTGGTATATATCAAAAGGGATACAGAAAGTTGCTTGAAGGGGCTCCTTTCAGGGAAATTTTAGGAAAATTTAATATTAAAAAGTCACTACCTTTAATTAATTACAAGATATTGAGTAAATAAACATCTAAGAATGAGTAGAGATACTTGAGAAGAGGAAAAGGAACTGATTTACCATCAAAGGAGTAGACTATTTTACCAAGATTTAATGAAAAATGGTATTAAAGTAAAACCATTTGCCTTATCTTTATATGAAGAAATGATTCTCCTTTTGATGACAAAAGTTCTTTATAGAATGCTAGCAAATATATATTATATATAATATCACAATTTTAAAATCTCAGCTTTGCAATCCATGGCCAAACAATTGATTCAGGCAAGGATCAATTGCTGTGACCATTAGCAAAATGTTGTTGGAGAAAGGATATTTACATAGTGCAAATAATCATCCCTTTTATACACATGCGTGCATGCACACACACACACAGGCTTTTAAAGTGTGTGTGTTTGTATGTGTGTGTGTATCTTTACAATGTAAATATCTGTTCATCACTCTGAGGAACGATTAGATTTAGCATCACTAGTAGTGGGAAGTGAATTATTTGCTTTCTAATTATGATCCAATATAAAATATACAACCGCATCAATGAAGTGATTTTGCCAAATGTGCTTAACCCAAACAGAACTAAGACTTCACTTTCGGTTTACTGAAAATATAGGGGATATAAAAACAAGGTAATCACATAATTAAAAAAAAAACAGATGAATATGAAATGTGAGATACTCTATAAGAAAACTGATCTGGTAGCTTAGAAAATTCAATGTTGTAGCAAAAATGTGAAAGAAATCTTCTTAATTAAAAGACATAAAATTGGGCGCCTGGGTGGCTCAGTCAGTTAAGCGACTGCCTTCGGCTCAGGTCATGATCCTGGAGTCCTGGGATCAAGTCCCGCATTGGGCTCCCTGCTCAGCGGGGGGTCTGCTTCTCCTTCTGACCCTCCTCCCTCTCACGTTCTCTGTCTCTCATTCTCTCTCTTGCAAATAAATAAAATCTTTAAAAAAATAAATAAATAAAATAAAAGATATAAAATAACCAAGTGTAGTGTTTGAAACTTGACTACATTCTACTTTGGAGAAAGAGAAGATAACAGAAATATGTAGGATAAATGGAAAATTTGAATATGGCTACAATAGTAAGTAACATGGGGAAATATATAGTTTCTTATGTGTGACATTGATAATGTGTTTTTTTATAGGAGAATGCCCTTCTATTCAGGAAATTCAAGTTGAAGTATTTAGAGATGGATTGTCTTAATGTCTGCAACAACTTTTCTATATGTTAGGAAAAAATTTTCATAAAAAATTAGGAAAATGAATTTAAAATAATTACTGACAAGTCCAAAATGTGTATCCCCAGTTCAGATTGCTCACTGAGCTTTATTCAAAATCATAATAGGCATCTCCAACTTTCCATGACCAAACATGAACTCCTAAAACTTTCCTTTATTTATCTGTTGTCTTCCACATCTCAGATGATGGAAATTCTACCCTTCCAGTTGGTTATGCCAAAATCTTAGAAAATATCTTTTAACACTACTTCTCTCAACTCCATATACAATATATTAGGAAATCCTTTGGTCCCTAAAATCAAAATGTGTTCAAACTCTGACCACTTCTCATCACATCCAATGTTACCACTCTTATCCAAGCCACTATCCAATCTTTTTCTCAAATTCCTGGAATAACCTCCTAACTGCTATGTTTCCATCCTTGCCAATTTACATTCTATTTTTCACCCAGCATCCAAAATGATTCATGTCAAGTGTCGTTGCTCCTGGACTGGGAGGGAAGTTCTGCCATTCTAAACATAACAACTTTACAGCAGTTACAGTTTTTGTTGTAGTCAATTTATAGTCAATGACAATGGAAAAAAAGTCCAGCAGAAGCATCTTTAAGGAGATGACTTGAAAGTTGGAGATGTCAATTCCTCTTTTATGCTATTGGTCAAAATTTGGTCACATGATCACAATTGGCAGTAAGACTAGGAAACATAGTCTGTTGCTGGATGTTAATGAGCTTAGCTGAAAATCAGAATATCTGTTTCTAAAAGAAAGCATAGAAAAATGTATACTTATGGCATTTCAGTTTCCCCCAATTAACCATTCTGGCCACCTAAGTTAGTATCCATGAATTACTGCATCCAGCCCAAAATCCAAGGATTCATAAACTGCAGTCCTCTTCATCATATCTAAACTTGGCTCTTCAAAATCAAGCAATCTGTTAACTAAATGACAAGGTGTCTGTTTCCGTCTCTACTAGTATATATTGATAGAATGAGAATAGCATGCCTATAATAAAACACACATTCAGGAAAAGGAAAAAATGGGAAACACAGAGTAGTCTGTGTTCCATAGCAGATTTAAAAGCCTAATAAACAGAAATCAAAAAGACTCCCCTTCCAGGCTGTGGGGTAGGTTACTTAGTTCACATGCCTGGCTCCCCTGGTTTCTGCCTTCTGCAAATAACTCCTTTATCCATTATTCACCATGGTTCCTGCTTATGGGACACACTTGCCTGTTATCCTGTGTGACCAAATCTGAAGCAGGATGAGTTAGAGAATATTCCTTCTTTGGGTATCAGGCAGCTTTCACAGCCCACTTTTTGCCAATGAAGTTCTAGGGGCTCAAATGTTGCAGGGGAGTCTTGTGGTCTCATTGGCAATGCAATTCCCTCAGGGGGTTGGTAGACTTCTAGTCTGTTTGTTTCCAGGCAGTGAATGTGAAAGGCCGCGTACCCAAATACCTCAAAAGGTCATTATCACTAAAACTACAGTTGTTCTCCTTTATTTACTAGCTTTTGTACTAGGTCCACCTCCTTTAGGTCAAAAATTAAAAATGGCCCCCATGAACCCAACTGAAATAACAGAAAGATGATGGATGTCTTTGAACTGATCTTTACATCTGGATAAGTTTAAGCATCATTATTATCTCTCGCTGTTTGAGGCACAGATATAGCTAGATTTTTTAACTTTGAAAGATCCTAAATTTCTGGACTTTCCATCACTTGCACTTTCTAGCCACTTTAAATTCTTTAGAGGGCTCTCCTGATGTCCACCTCTACATGGCCATTTCCTTCTTGTAGTCACTTGCTAACAGCATAAGTAGCAGCCAACACACAGAATCATTCTAAATTTTGCCAACCGATTTCCTCAAAGCCAGTCTCAGGAGCACATGGTCTGCCTTCCAAGTTATGGCAACAACAGTTTCACTGGACTTTTTGCCACAGTATAATAACATTCTCCAGTTTGCAACTCACAATATTTGTGAATTTTCCATCTGCCACTTTGTGCACATCACATGTAATCCTAGTTTTTATAATAGCAACCCACTTTCAGATCCCATTTTTGTTTTTGTTTTCAGGAAATGTTTAACAATTTGCAATCCAGAAAGATATCCCAAAATACAGTCGCTTTTTATAAGAGAAAATGTTTTTGTCTCCAGTATAATGATTTAAAAGTAAGCAATCCAAGACTGGCGGGTAAATTTCCAAGTGTGCTCTAAGTCATTACCATTATTCACCTATCACAGAGGAGAAAACAGGGTCCAAGATAAGCATCTGAAAAGAGATACACCAGATGGTACACACATTGCTCCCACTCATGTAGTAGAGGCACAATGTCAGTCACACGGACACCCCTAATTGTAACCAAAAAGTCAGTAGGTTGTAACCAAAAGATCAGTAGCTCACATACTCATCTCACACTTTAGTTTTTATTATTAAAAGATGAAGGGGGCAATTATTGATCTTTATCACACTCATCTTTGTGCAAGTTGCCACACTGGACACTAGAGATAAAATAGACAAACAATAAACAAGCTATCGTCCCTAGTATTACAGAGTGACTCAACTTGAGGGGAGCCACCCCTAGATTCTGTTCAAAATTGTATGAAACATTAACTTGCCTGTAAAGTCATTACAAACCTTGAAAAAGAGAGATGGATAAAACACATGCATTCGTGGGGAAAAGGGGAGAAGTCAGCCTTGGGGGAAGAAAAGGAGAAAAAATGAAAGATTTCTAGAAAAGAAGCATGAGGGGATAGAAAAGAAGGGAAATTTGCTTGAGGATAAAATGGTAAGTGAAGAAACATGTCTCACTACCAATGCAGAAGGGATAATTACTGGAGCTGTACAAAGGTGCAGTGGAAATGGGGTGAATAGATGTCCAAGGATAGGTAAATTACAATGGGTGTGCTAGTGAAGATTTCATTAGTTAGACATAACTAGCTTTGTATTTTTCAGTAGATGCTGTGTTGCCCCATCTGGGTCTTCCTTTCAGAGTCCAGGCATGCAGTATGAGAGCTGGTGTGAGCTGTGTTGATAGCTAGTAGCTCACAGCTCTGTCCTTCACCAAACGGTCCTTACTCTAAGGGAGTTGCTGAAATTAAACTCTAAACAAGCTCTCTCTAAGGGCAGCCCACTTTGAATAAGTAGTGGATGAAAGAGCACAAAAGCCAGACTCCTTGCCTAAATTTGGCAGCCATCCCAGCTCCAGACAAGAGTGGACTCCACACTACTCCTCCGTGACAAGAGTGGACTGAGACTGCCATTTTAATTACATCACTGGTTAAATTCTCCCTTTGACCAATTAATATTGCTTCTCTCACTCCTATATAGTTGTTCCTGGTCTGACTACCACAGTTTGGAAAATATATTTAATCTCACACATTATGTAGCCCTGAAAAATGGGTGAACTTTATAGGTGGCAATCCAGTAATCCTTTTCCTTAAGGATCTCACACTAGTCTGTGGTTTAATGTATTTTCAAGGCCATAGCTCATCAAAAAATTAGGATCTGGCAATAACTGCATTAGTCTTCATCATTTACAAGGATTTTGCCGAAATCTATAATGTTAGACCTACAACATGCCTAGGTGCAAAATCATCTAGATTTTATAATTGATAGATGAAAAATCTTAGGTCACTGGTGTGATACATTACTTACTTGCTGAGAAGTTTCTCTCTCTCTGTTCTCTTCTGAGAGGGCAGGATCATATCTAAATCATTGTCATACTCCTAGTTTCTATTCAGTACTTTGCATGTAAGAGTTGCTCAGACAGTATTTGTTCATGTAATTTAGAAAAGCTGAGGGGAACAAGGACTAAAATAAAGAAATGAAAATTAAGGATTAAGTTATTAAGTTACTTTCAATACCCTGTTAGTTATTAACACTTTAAATTCTAAGGCCTCTCCTCTTCATTTACTTGGTTACTGCTTTGGTAAAGGCCCTCATCATTTTACACTAAAAATATTAAAATATCCTCCTAACCACATACTTTGTTCATCCTTCACAACATGACTAGAGAGAGCATTTTGAAATAAAAAATGGTAAGGTATAATGCCCTTTCTTTTTATGCTTTCTATGAAGACAGATTTCCTTGCCCAATGTCACACCCCTTAACATAGTGAGTTCTGCCTTCATCCCCACCCAATCTGTCCCATGTCCTCTCAGACACCTGTACCAACTACCTTCATCCCAAAGGTGTCTTTCAATCTGCAATGTTGTTCCTTTGCTAGCCTTCTCCTTTCCTTTTCACTTACTTAATTTTTAATCATCCTTAAATTGAACTATCACCAATTTTAAGGAGCCTTCTCGACTTTTTCCCTTTGCCATACAGTTTTAAAATGTCTTCCATAATACTCCAGCTTCCTGCAAGATTAAGTAATGTGTTTCATAGCTCAATAAGGAACAATACTCACAAATTCAGAGAATATAACAATAAAGAAAAGATAAGACCTTCCAGTTTCACATAAAGGCACTTTCAGTTATTGGGAGGCTGGTTGGGAACGTGGGAAATGAATACTGAATTAACCCATAGAGAGAACTCAAGAATACAACAAAATGTCAACACATACATCACAGAAAAGTACTTGATGTAGTACAGATATTATGGGAGTCAAATTAGTTTCCTGACCTCTCTCTCTTCATGTACATACAGTCAGTTCTCGTTATTCACAATACTTATATTCTATAAATTTGCAGCAAATACTGAATTAGCAAATATTGAACCATTGCTTCTAAGGGAAATATAGTTTGGTTTCTGTGACCCCCAGTCACATTTTTGTCAACCAATCAATACATAACCTTGTTGTATATGTTTTTCTGTTTAAAGACACATTGTGTATTATATATCATTGTTTTAGTAATGTTGAACTCGTGCCAACTAATGCCTGAATGAAAGTTATCTTCAGTGAAGCTTATCTGTCACACTTGTGTTCTTCTTCGAGCACATCACAACCTTCTTGGACCTAGGAACACTTAGACAGGACTTCAGCATTACAGTTGAGGGGGACTGCTACTTGAAACAGTAAAATCACCAACAGAAAATACAAAATGAGAAAGACATGGCATTAATAGACCAAAGAAAGGACAATTGTTTACTGGATGGCAGAGAAAACAGGAAGTCACCCTGTTCAGCCTCACCTAGGTACATGTACGTTGAGTGACTCAAAAGTTTTGTTGTTTGGCATATGCCTGAGAATGACCATGTAAGAGCCATGAGTATTGATTTGGGGTTGCAAATAAGTTTTAGTGAGTAGGCAAATTTGCAAATACAGAATATATAAAAATGATTATGAACACTAAGTGTTCAAATTTATGCTTTTTAAAAATCATCTTGAATTTCAAAAGCACAAGCACTCTCTCACAGGGCCCACTATTGTCAAAAGCACCCCTAAGGGCTTTATTTCCCAGCACTTCTCCAATTTCACAGGGCCCTCCTGCCTTCCCCTGTAGCATGGAAATATAGGTCATGTAGAACAATAATATCTCTTTCCCCCAAATGTTCATAAAGTATTGCCAGTAATGAAGACATTAAATGCATTTTGTGGTATTGCCTTTGTTCTTCCCCGCTTTACAAGATGGTGGCAGTCGCCACAGTGGGGGCGGCCACAGGGGCCCAGGTGCCCCTCAGGGAGATGCTGGTGATGCATGTGGAAGCGCCAGGCCCTGCGAAGGTCACCCTTCCCCTGAGTGTCTCAGGAGAGGATCCGCTATCTGCCCCTGGGGCCCCAGCTCTGAAGATAAAGGACTTTGCAGTTTATTTAGATCTACAGAATCCCATCACTGTAGCTCTTAGATTAGTGCCTGATTCAATAACCAGGGGAAGCTGGGCTTATGCTAGGAAATGGCTGCTACCTTCTTTCACCTCAGGGTAGTTTACCTTAATGTGTTGGCATGTCAAAAAAACATCATGATGTCCATGCCATTAAATTTACAAAGTATAGGGCACCGGGGTGGCTCAGTCGGTTGAGCAAGTGATTTTTGGCTCAGGTCATGTTCTCAGGGCCATGAGATCCAGCCCAGCATGGGGCTAAGCACAACTCAGCTTGTCTCTTTCCCTCCCCCTCTGCCCTGCACATGCTCTCTCTTACTCTCTCTCTCAAATAAATAAATTCCTAAAATAAATAAATTTACAAAATATAAATAGAGGTCTCCTTGTTCCATTCTAGGTTGACCAGGCAGGAGCACCTATAGGGTGAATGCCCTGGATATACATTCTCTAATTCAATAAAATTGATTATGTCAGTAAACAAAAAACAAAACAAAAAACCAGAAAACTATCCAAGTCTAATTTTGGAATATCCGGGAGAGAAATGGACAATTGTTTTCTCTTTCTTAGCAAGTTGTGTTTTTCCAAACTATAAAATACATTGTTTCATCTATTGGATTGTTTTTTTCTGGAAAGGTCAAGTGTTTTATGTGGAAATTATCTAAATCAGGGAGGATCAAGAGAGGGATAAAAATTGGTGAAGATGAACCAGATCAGCTGTTGTTCTATCACAGCATAAAGAACTTTGAATCACTTGTTGATTCACTGATATTTGTAACTAAAATGGCTGCTACTATTGCTTGAATTTTCTCATATGAAAGGTCTTCTTTTTCTTTTAATGCACCAAAAATTCATCTTTCAATTTCTCTAATCCCTTTTGAAAAATACCCTTTGTTTCTATACCTGTTTGTTTTGTTTTGTTTTGTTTTTTTAAATTGAAGTGAACCTAAAGATACACTTTTATTTCCCTATATAAAGGTAAATGAAGTTTTCAAAAATCATACTAGGATTTTTATTTGCAAAAAAAATATTTCCACTTTCTTTATAAGTTCCATACAGTAACAATAGGTGGCGGGTACTCCGTTGGTGACTCTTGTTCTTTTTGTCCTTCAGTTCAGGATTTGTGACAAAAACAGAAGGCCACCTCCTCTCTCTGACTGAACACTTGTCTCTAGTGTATTGGAAAAGGACCTTTCTCCACGTCCTCACTGGATTTTCCTGTTCAGTGTTTAGCCTAGCAGAACCAAAGCCCACATGCTATTAACCAGATGCTCTGCAGAGAACTGGGAACCCTGGAATAATGGACAGCCAGGCCCCCTTAGAAGGAAGCATTCATGCAGACTGATTTGCTGTCTGCTTTAGACCCTAACAGCATGAGGTAATTTACAACCTTTCATTTCCTCAGTGAGTGGGAGGAATTCTTCTAGTACTATCAATGAGGGCATACTATAATTTAAAGTATTTTTCTACTCTCCAAACTTTTGGTGTCAGTTTCCTCCATCCTCTGCAGGAAAAGGGTTATGCCTAACTAAAAATCTGGCATAAAACTGATGCTCCATCAATGTTGGTGGTGCTGAAGACAGAGTAAAAGGAAGGGAGGGAGGAAGGCAGAAATTCATGAGCGGGAGAATCAGTCTGTATAAAATACTATTGAAAAAATAAGGACAACAAGGACTGGGAAAGAGGGCTTTTGATTCAACAACTAGGCTATTCTTAAGGAAGGAACAGAAGAATACATTATATGTTAAAAAAAAAAAAGAAGAAGAAGATAGTAAGAAGGGAAAAATGAAGGGGAGGAAATCAGAAGGGGAGACGAACCATGAGAGACTATGCACTCTGAGAAACAAACTGAAGGTTCTAGAGGGGAAGGGGGTGGGAGGATGGGCTAGCCTGGTGATGGGTATTAAAGAGAGCACGTACTGAATGGAGCACTGGGTGTTATACGCAAACAATGAATCATGGAACACTACATCAAAAACTAATGATGTAATGTATGCTGATTAACATAACATAATAAAAAAAAATCTGCAGGAAAAAATAAAAAAAATAGAATTGAGAGATAGTAGTGAGATTACAAAATTTAGAAAGTGAATGGAGGTGTTTCAGTAAAGATAGCAGTTTGAACAACGTACTGCCTTACTGTCTTCTTAAGTCCCACTGGAACCAAAATCTCACTTAAATACCAGGTAACTTTTAAGGCATAGATCTACAAAGATGGGGAGAATAGGTGAAGATATAGTGTCCTAAATATTACGGTATTGTAGCTGCTGGAAAGCAGACAACGACTACTGCACTGAGGGAACTAAATCCCAAGACTGCAATGGGAGGAGCCAGGAACGAACTTGAGGAAAAACAGCACCAGAAACTCTGGAAATGGTGGTGAAGCTAAGTAGGTGAAGGGTGAGGGGCAACTCCCTCAAGTCCCATGAGTTCCGTCTAGGAATCCGACTGTGCCTAAGATGGCACAGATCTATCCCATATATTGTGGTACCCCTCTGAGCAGAATGGTAGGTTTATCCACTGACAAGGTCTATCAGTCAAGGTTCAGACAGGAGAGCAGGGGGACTATGAGTGTGACGCAATTAAGTGTGTGTTATAGGGAATAGACTTTACACATCTGTGGGTGAGAGGAGCTGGAGAATCAGGGAAATTATCATTCAATCTGAGAAGCCAACCATGTCCAACAGCAAAGTGAGAGAGAACAGAGGAAGCTGATGGAAAGGTCTAAGGGAAGCTATTGCTTCAAGGTAGACACTACCCCTAAGAATCTTCTGGGAAGCCCCTACCTTCTTGTGGGCCCCCTGTGCTCAGTCTGGCAAACACAAAAAGAGCTTCAGAGCCAAATCTAACCTAGAACAATTCAGGGAAAATGATTCTGGTAACTGCACTTCCTACCTTAACCAACTTGACCACTGAGGATGTCTGGACTTAGGCACTCCAAGGACAGTGAGAGCTGACATAGCTTATGCAAACAGGAGGATCAAATAAATTGATGCATATAAAATGCTGATCCTCAGACTTCTTCTCCCACTTCCCAAATACTAGCTACTGGGCCTTTCCTGCCCACATTAGAGATGGGAAGCGTTCCTGTCATAGAGTCTGACTCCCAACAAAAGAAAAGCCTGAATATTTGGACGTCTGGGATTTCCTAACAAATTAATTAGTCCAATCATGTTACAGTAAAACAACCCGTCAATTAAGTCCCATCTTCATGCTCACAGTTGCTAATCAAGCTTTTAGCTCATAACAGTCTCAAATATGAAGATGCAATCTGGATCACTAGATGTCTGAGGAAAGCCTCTCACACAGAAGAGGGAGTCCAAAACAGTAGATTGAACAAAGCAACTTGGAGAAAGCTGAAACTATGCAGAGGGAAAAAAAAAAAAAAATATATATATATATATATACACACACATATTTAAGTATTATTGATATTTTCAAAGAAATAGGATGATATATTTGATTTGCCAAACAACTCTAGGATATTATGAAAAGAATCATTCAGAAAACAAACAAAAAATACACCCTATAGAAAATAAATACAAGAAGCAAAATGTGAAACTCAATAGAATCTTTGTAAGATAAGGCCAAAGATATCTCAGAAAGGTAGTCCAAATATGGAGAAAGTAGAGTTGAGAAACAGCAAAACCATGTAAGAACAATTTCTGAGACTGAATATAGATCTAACCAAAATATAACAAATCTCTCCTGGAAGAATGATGAGATGGCAGTTTGCACAAATCTTTGGAGTATTTCATGGTAGGGAGTCAATAGACAATGTTCAAGTTTGAAAAAAAAAAACAGTCAAGTCATGACACAACCATGGTATTTAGAGATATTAAAATGTTCAGATATGAAGCTGCAAAAAAAAAGAGAGAAAGAATCAACTGAAAGTGATTTTCTCTGGAAAAGGAGAAGTAGGGAAGAAGAGTCTTGGGATCACTATTCGACTTAACAAGTCTCATAGAATTAGTGACTCTGTGAACGCAATACATGCTTTTTATTTAAAATTCAAGCTTAAAAAAAGTGAATAAGTAGTGAGGAAGTAGATGTAGTCTGACTTAATTTGATGTACATAGGGAAAATACACAAAAGGCAATATAGTGCTGTGGGAGGTGTGGCCAGGAAGGGTGCGTGGGGGACTGTGGGAACAAGAGGGAAGATGTGTGACTAGTGTAGGCAGTGGGGCAACAACAAGAGAGACAAAGGGAATGATTATGCAGGAGAGGAGTCAATGGCTTGATGCCCTCAAAAATTCCTGGAGAAATCAAAGCACGCCAAAAAGCTTATCTCTTTGAAAGATGAGAGACACAGTCTCCCGAGAACAAAATAGAAGCAGAGCAGAGACATCAAATAAAAATCTGACATAAAGAAATGGATCTTGCTCCAGGAAGACCTTGGTGTAACAATGCCGGCAACAAAGGAACATGTGATTGGTGAAGGAGATGTACACATTGTCTAGTACAACTGACCACCTGGCCTTCATGGCCACACACTGTGCCTCAGTATTTTGAAGTAGACATCATTTTCAAAAGGACAATTTCTCATACAACATATCCTTAAAAATTAATATAAGAATGTGTGTGGTTCATCTCCCATCTATCTCTCTGTTTTTTTTAATGCCTTTCAAGTATAAGTCTAGGTCTTGATGAAAGTATCCATTGTTCAAATAATAAATGGAATAAAATTATTCTGAAAAAGATAAGAATTAACTTACCACATGGGAAGTGATTGTTTTCCATTTAGGTAATTGCATTCGTTTCTATTAATCTTCAATGTTTATTCATTAGACTGGGAAAATGAACTTGGTGAATAGGCAAACAACAGAGGAAAATCCTCAAATATATACTAAAGCCATTTTATAAATGTTCCATAACTTAACAGAATTATATAGAATGAATGTTGAAGATGCCATTATTTTAAATGTTAATTTAAAAAAATCTGCTCTTTAACAACTCATTTGTACTAAAAATAAAAAAATAAAATAAAGTTATTTATTCAGAGAAGCAAATCTTGTCTCAGTCTTTGGAGTAAATGTTTATAGAATATGCATGTGACTTATGCTAGCTGTGTACCTGAATGTAAAGGGAACATGAATCATCTTACGAATGTGGCAGGATTCCCACAAACCCCAGAAACCACATTAGCAAAACAGCTAGAGCTCAGTGGGCTCTCTAACAGGACAGTTTGTCTCAAGGAAGGTCAGAATGACCTTGCCAATTGCTGAGTCTGTAAATAAGTAGTTATTGAATTACAAAGCAAAGGGACTCCACAGTCTGCCTAGGTTGAAAACAGTATTAGAATAGAAGAAAATCTGTTCCTTGCCCACATACCCATTCCCTCCTAAAAATACCTTTTAAGCTCACAACACCTTAAGTGGAGACAAGAGGAAAGGTACCATCATTTGCTGAATACCTACTATGTGTCTGTACTTTACAAACATAATTGTAGAGCCCTGTGTCTTAGTAATACGAAATAGAATGGGGATTTCTGCCAAGAAGAAATTACTCACGGCTATTATAAATAACATATGTGGCTATAATGAGGATTAAATGCATGCTGGGATCAGAACTCTGCAAGGAGATGGCTAGCAACATTGAGAAGACCATCCACCTCCCAGGGATGCAGTGCCCGGCTAAGGATGAGGCTTACTCATGACAGAGAATGCCCTCCACCCTCCTCCAGGCTTGCACATATCAAGTAACAAGGAACTTGCTATAGATAGATCCTTTGTGAGGCGTAGCAAGCAAGGAACATTAACACCAAACACACACACACACACACTCGCACACACACACACACCCCTAGCATACTGTGTTTAAATGGCTGGGGGGAAAAAAAAGAGAGAGAGACAGAGACCTGGAAGATATCCAGGAAAAAAAGATATATTACACATGAGGAACAACAATTAGAATGATAGCAGACCTCTTTTTTTCAGAAATCATGCAGAAAA
Organism: Leptonychotes weddellii; assembly: GCF_054177405.1. Lineage (NCBI taxonomy): Eukaryota > Metazoa > Chordata > Mammalia > Carnivora > Phocidae > Leptonychotes > Leptonychotes weddellii. Next base: position 124,934,884 of record NC_138369.1, read on the forward strand.
CAATGAAGTGACATCTTTGAAATGTCAAAGAAAAATAAATCTGTCGAACTGTAATTCCATACCAAACAAAATTATTTTATAAGAGTGAAGAAGAAATACTTTCTTTAGAAAAACCAGTACTCTGGGAATTTATAGCTAGTAGACATCATCTACAAGATATGAAAAAGGAATGTAGTCAAGCAGAAAGAATATACCAGACAGAAACTCACAACTATACAAAAAGATAAAGAAAACTAAAAATTAAATAAATGAAGATAGTATAAAATTTTATCTTTTCTTCTTTTTAATTACTTTAAAATATAACTGAGCACTGAGGGGCCCCTGGGTGGCTCAGTCATTAAGCGTCTGCCTTCGGCTCAGGTCATGATCCCAGGGTCCTGGGATCGAGCCCCTTATGGGACTCCCTGCTTGGCGGGAAGCCTGCTTCTACCTCTCTCACTCCCCCTGCTTGTATTCCCTCTCTCGCTATTTCTCTCTCTGTCAAATAAATAAATAAAATCTTTTAAAAATAAATAAATAAAATATAACTGAGCATTGAAAGTGAAAATTTTAGCAATCTATTTTGTGCTTATAGCATATGAAAAATAGAAGGCATTAAAACAATGACACAAAGAATGGGAAAGAGGCAATGGGTATAATTACAAAACATGTGACCAGTATAATATCGTTTGAAGATAGACTGATTAATTAAATATATATAGAAACCTTTAGGACGGGGCGCCTGGGTGGCTCAGTTGGTTAAGCGACTGCCTTCGGCTCAGGTCATGATCCTGGAGTCCCGGGATCGAGTCCCGCATCGGGCTCCCTGCTCAGCAGGGAGTCTGCTTCTCCCTCTGACCCTCCCCCCCTCTCATGTGCTCTCTCTCTCTCAAATAAATAAATAAAATCTTAAAAAAAAAAAAAAGAAACCTTTAGGACAACCACTAAATTTACAAAAAAAGATATAAGTAATAAGTCAATAGAAGAGATAAAAGGGAATAAAAAATATGGTCAACTAATCCAAGAGAAGGTGTAAAAGAGAAAAAAAGAAAGAACAGAGGAAACAAATAGAAAATACTAACAAGAAAGTAGATTTTAATTCAATCATAATAATAATCACACTAAGTAGGACTCATCTAAACACTTCAGTTTAAAAAAAGAAGTGATCATCAGATCTAATAAAAAAGCACCACCAAGGGCGCCTGAGTGGCTCAGTCCTTAAGCGTCTGCCTTCTGCTCAGCTCATGATCCCAGGGTCCTGGGACCGAGCCCCGCATTGGGGGACTCCGTGCTCGTCAGGGAGCCTGCTTCCCCCTTTCCCTCTGCCTGCCTGTCTGCCTATTTGTGCTCTCTCTCTCTGACATAATAAATAAATAAAATTTTTTAAAAAAGCAACACCAAACCATTTACTGAAAAAAAATCCCTTTACCATAAAGACATAGATGAAAAGTAAAGGGAACTAACACCATCAAAAGAAACCTAGGGTAGCTATATTAATAAGAGACAAATTTGACTTCAGAAAAAAGAACATTGTCAGGGTTAAAACAGGATATTACTTGGTAATATAGGGTCAGTTCTCTAAAGACATATAATAATAACAAATTGAAATTATCTCGCAGCATAGTTTCAAAATATGTGAAGCAAAAACTGATGGAACTAAAAGCAGATGTTCATATGCAAAAAAAAAAATGACCTTAATACATATATCACACCTTTTACAAAATTAACTTAAAATGGATCATGGATATAAATATAAAATGTAAGACTGTAAAACTTCTAAATTCTCTACTAAAACATAGGAAAAAATTCTGCATGACCTTGGTTGGCTTGGCAGTTTTTTTACTTTTTAGATACAATGCCAAATATAATCCATAAAGAAGAAGAATATAATAATAAAATGGGACTATCAAAATTTAAAACAATTACACTTCAAAATAATCTATTAAGAGAATGAAAGATAGCTGCAGACTAAAAGAAAGTATTTATAAGGCACATATCTGATAAAGGGTCTCTAACCAGAATATGTCAAGAACTCTAGGAAGACCAACAATCTTAAAAAAAGATCTGAACAAAAAGAACTGCACACAAACACAGTACTCCAGCTGATAAACTCATTTCCAACAGGGTAACGATGATCAACTCTGGAACTGCTTCTTATTTACTCTGTATATGAACGGGTACATAAATATGTGACAGATAATGACAGCCAGTTTTCTCACCCTCAGAGAATCAAGTTAGAACAAAGCAGGACAGGAGTAGGGGACCAAGGGAGATTGCTAGGATGACCCCTGAAGTGCTGTTTGGAATTGGAGGCATCTGCGTGAACCCATGTGATGCTTTCTGGCTTTTAAAATATGTATGTTTATCGATACATATAGACATAAATATGCTATGTGTATTCATGGGTTAAGATGTATGTATGTTTCATAGCTTTGTCCTCTGAGGGGACCTTGAAGCAGTGACATCTATTAGCAGTAATACTTAGCACACATATCTTGGTTTCTTAATATCATTCTTCAGTAAAAGGAAGCAGAGTTCCTTGGAGAAGTGCTTCATACAGGATGAGCTTGAAGTATCTTGCAATGCCAAAAAATAAACAAACAAACAAACAAACAAATAAATAAGAGAGAGAGAGTGAGAGAGGAGGAGAGAAGGGATGGAGCCGTGTTGAAAAGTATTTCGGAGCCAAACCCCTAAGATGGATAATGATCAAATCTGGAACAGTTTGAGCAGCACAATATATAGCTACTGTATTGGGTTATAACAAACAATAAAATAAATATTCATGATTCTGTGCTGATATAAACAAGTGAAGAAAATAAACATAAGAAGGAGAAGTATTGCATCTCTTCCTTACAGAAGAATTCCCATTAATAAATTTAGAATAAATGAGGGAAATAGAAAACCACCATTAGAATATCACAGTGACAATTGCTGCAGGCAAGATCCATGGAATACTAAAATTAGGAGGTTAGAGTTTAAGGGGAATCATATCTGTGGAGTCTCAATGTATCTCATTCCAGATATTTATTAAGCATAAAGAAAAGAAATAACAATTTATAGTGCACAAATCTGGCAGACACCACCTTAACCAAGTGATCAATGGTGACATAACCATTAATAAAATTTATCGATACACTAAGAAGGGCACATTACCACTGTGATTTTTTTTTTTTTTTTTGAGAGAGAGAGGGTGCACACGTCACATGCACACACGGGAGTGGCGGAGAAAGGGCAGAGGGAGAGGGAGAGAGAATCTTAAGGCGGCTCCACACCCAGGACAAGCCTGATGTGGGGCTCGATCTCATGACCCTAAGATCATGACCTGAGCTGAAATCAAGAGCCAGACACTTAACTGATTGAGCCACACAGGCGCCCCACCTCTGTGGTACTTTTGCCCACCAATCTAATCTTGGGAAATATCAGATAACTCCAAATTGAAGAATATCCTCCAAAATACCTGACCAGAATTCTTCAAAAGTGTTAAAGCCATGAAAGGTAAGGAAAGACTGAGGAAGTGTCACAGATTGGAGAAGAGGAATATAAGATGTAACTACTATATGTGATGTGGGATCCTGGATTAGATATTAGAACAGGAAAAGTCACATTAGTGGAAAAATTAGTGATGTTCAAATGGAGTCTGTAATTTAAGTACTATTGAGCCAATGTTGATTTCTTAATTTTGATAACTGTACTATGATTATGTAAGGCATTAACATTAGATGAAGCTGTTATAAGAACTCTCTATGCTATTTTTGTGACTCTTCTATAAGTCTGAAATTATTTCAAAATAAAAACATTTTTTAAATGCTTCTTTTTCCCAGACCCTGCTGTATCTGATCTGGGTCTTAGGCCTGGACATCAGTATTTTCTCCAGAAGCTTCTCTGTTGATTCCAGTGTCAGTCAGGGTTAACAACACCTGTAAAGGGGTTAAAGAATCAAGAGACAATGAAAATAATAATATAAGAGAGTGAAAAATTAATAAGCAGAATAAATAGTAATATACTTATATTTGCCAGAAATTTCATAAGTACAAAATGTTTACATAAAACCATTTATGTTTATTTTAGTGGGATTACTATTACAAGAGAATGTGACAAAATAATAGCTATGTCTGAGTAACTGCATGTAGACAAAGTATTTCCCTGTTCCTTTATATTTTTTGCTTCTTTCAAAAACAGATTTATAATTATAGATTTTATACCAGGAGAAATAAGTTGAAAAGCTACAAAGAAAAAGTATGCCTTCTGAGTGAGTCTTACTCACTTTTAGTTTTGAGGACTTTTTCCCTGGAGCAGTTACTTTACAGGTCATCCAGGGGGCAGGGTATATTACTAGACAGCACATGGAGACTTGGATCAAATAAGTGAAATCATCCTAAACTCTTAGTTCTGGTATACCAAAACACCCAAATTAACATATGCATAACTCACGACTCTTTCAACCCTCCCTGGAAGTGAATGTCTTTGGGCAACTCGCTTCACTCTTGGACTGTATGATCTGTCAGAAAACTAGCCATTCAAAATCAATGCCATGATTCCTTTCTGTTTCTGTCTACTTGACCTTTGCATCTAGGCCTTGAAACATCTCCATTTAAATTAGCTGTCACTTGGAGAATGGAGGACAAGAGTGAATGAGAAGAAAAGTTCAGGGTCTGTCCTTGGCTCTTACATTGATTCAGTCACCCAAAAACCTCAAATACAATAGTTTAGAAGTATAAATTAGAAACTTATATACAATAAATTCAGAATCTTCCCACTTACCTCCCCAAGTCCCAAATCAGTATAATAAACACTCTGTAGGCTTGCCAAGGTCACCTCGTAGACGTGTTTTGGTTTAAAGAAAATAAACTGACATTTAAAATAGGTAATTTCTTTTTTTTAATTTTTTTTATTTATTTATTTTTAAAGATTTTATTTATTTATCTGACAGAGAGAGAGAGAACAAGTAGGCAGAGAGAAAGGCAGAGGGAGAGGGAGAAGCAGACTCCTCGCTGAGCAGGGAGCCCGATGCGGGGCTCGATCCCAGGACCTGGGATCATGACCTGAGCCGAAGGCAGCCGCTTAACCGGCTGAGCCACCCAGGCGCCCCTAAAATAGGTAATTTGTAATGAAAGTGTGGGAATCTAGCCTCTCTGAACCCACTGGATCTGATGGCAAAATTCAGCCAGATAAAACAAATAGCTAGCCATAGTCTAAATCACTCCATATTACCTTACGGTAGGGACATTTTATTAATTTACATTTCTTACCCGATTTTTGTAGTCATATGAGTTTGTAACACCTGATTACATCTTCAGGAGGGTGCATTCCTTGCTGATGAAAATGGTGTATTATCTCAAAAAAAAAAAAATAGGGTAACTAACATGCTGGTAAAAATCTTAGGAGGGGTTAAGTCAGAGAAATGAGTGAGGAGAGCTAACAATCTGTGAGCACCAAAATGTCTAGGGATCGTAATAGGGATGTGCTAGGCACATTTACTATTTTATCCCATTTTCTGTTTGCAATGATATTATACTTAGGTATTAATCTCACTTTAGAAATGAGTCTTAGAGAGGAGAGAGCACATGCCCACTGAAGCGGAGGCAAAGATAGCAGTTTCTCATTCTCCGCTTCCTCAGCCATGGACTTGGCCAATGGGAGGGATTAAGGGAGAAAAATGGGGAATCAGATGGAATGCCCTTCAGATGCCAGGTACTGAGACAGCTTGTTAAAAAAGGGTTGGGATGTTTTGTTCTCTCAAGCGTTTTTATCAGAATACTGAGCTTTTATCCCGAAAGAGTTTAGCACACTACAAGGTAAACCTAAAATGTTGGTCGGGACTATGTGATCGTAGGATAGCAAAGCCAGAAGGAATTTAGAAAGCATCAGGTCTAGTTGTTTCCAAAACTGTTGTGGTTGGAATGGCAGTAACCCAAAGAAAACTTTCCTGGGGAGACCCCCATGTTTGACAGATACATACAGGACTGCACTAGTTGCAGTGAAGTGGGGTCTAACACACTTGTGCTCGTGTCCCTCACTCCGTGGCCCCTACCAAGGAGGCTGCTGGTGTGCCTCTGCAGAAACATGGAGCAGGGGGAGGGAGATAAGGAAAAGAAACATTTCCTGAAACTTTCATTTTCTAGAGAGGGAATCTAAAATCTAAGATCACACAGAAATTCAATGATCACGTGGGAGAATGAGTGTACTCGGGCCCCAGCTGAGACATTGCATCAGCATAGGAAACAGGGAAGATAGTGACCTGGGCCCATCAAAATCACAAATAACTTCAGCTCATGTCTTGCTGATAGTTTTTTAGAAAATGCCACAGCTGAGAAATAATTCTTCCCTTCCCCAGCCAATTTTATTTGGAAGACGGTCTGCAGGACTGGGAGGGTTAGGTAGAAAGAGCAATGAATGAACTGGTGGTTACAGCCCAATTAGAGTTTTACAGATGCTCTTGATCTCGGGCCCTGAATCTGCATGAAAATGTTAATAATCCCGGCCCTGCCAGACTCATAGGGCTGTGATGAGACATAAGACAGTGTTTTTTTAACCTGGAAAGTTGAAGAAAAGGAAAATTGACATTATTTTTGAATGATGGCAGTCCTGCACGTTGGCAACATACTGTTTACATCACTCTGAGGCATGCTGAGCATGATTAACAGCTATTATTCCATCTGCTCCAGTTACTATTATTTTAATTTTCAGCATGTGTGTGGTGGTTTCTTTTTCAAAAGCCAACAATAAAATAAGTTATCAGGACCCTTGATGTGCCATGTTACCCTCTCAGGGGCTCCACGGTTTCTGCCACCTTGAACATTACATTAAGTTTCTGCAGAACCTGGCCTGGCCCATCCGTCCCTCACCCTCTTATAGCGCGGGGCCCTGCATGGAGCTGTTGGATGGGCCCAGCTGCAGCCTGGCTCTTCACAGCAGAGAGGTGCCTGGCAGCCTCTCACTGCCCCTGGCTCCGCTCCACTGAGTCATCCTCTCCACCACCCCCTCCACTTCCTGGCAGCTGGAAGCTAGTGGCAAACTGTGGCACCTGGCTGTGTGGTCTGCCACGAATGACAGCCTCCTCTGAATCATGCCTCAATTGCTGTACCTTTCCTTCATAAAGGTCCGAATGAGAGAAAAGGAAAGGTATTCCAACCTCTTACCTACATTCCCACCCTTGTATAGAATGCTCCTTTTGACTATTTTCCCCCATTTTAGTAGGTGGTAACAGTCTGAAAGTATGGAGGGAATGTTAGTGAATTTCTTTAGGACTATTCATCTAACCCTTGACTTTAGAAAACAGCTGTGCTACTCTGAAAAGGCAAGGGGAAAGGGAAGAAGGTTTGCTTGGTTACTCCAAAATTATAATAATAGTATAAAACCACTGTGCACACCCTCTGAACCTCTTCAGGAATGGAAGGAAGGGAACATTAGGATTGATTGCTCAGCAACAGTATCTGGTTTCAGTCTGCACCCATGACTGGAGGTTGCCCAGTGATGACCTGAGCTCTCTTCTTCCCTCTTGACCATCCTCCACGGATTTTTCCACCCATGGCAAGTACTTGAAAACAACATTTACCAACACAGGGGTCAGCATGGATGTTGAAGTGAGTGCATAGCATTGGATGTAATATGACAGCTTGGTCCAGCTGGTCATGGGCACTTCACACCAGGAACATGAGGCAGTTGGGGCAATGGAAGGGCTGCTAGGCTAAGGGCTGGCAGCTGGGAGCAGATAAGGAGAAGCACAGCAAGTTCTCCTTGCCTTTCAGGTTCTGCTGGCTCACCACTATCTGTGGGTTCCCCTCCTTTTGAGAATGTGAACAACCGTTAGATAACTGGTCCTTTTCTTTCCATTCGAAATTGCTGCCCTTACTGTGTGTTCCTTTTTTTGTTGTTCCTTGGTTACCAAAACCCAAGATGGGCTGCCCACCGCTTGAAAGGCCAATACTCAAGGGATGAGTTTTGATTGGAAAGGAATATGAGCTTTATTCAGGAGGCCAACCACCTGGGGAGAAGGCAGACTCTTGTCCAAAGACCAACTCCCAGGTTTCTGCCTGGCCCAGAATTTTTAAAGGAATTTAATCAGTTACAGAAGGGAGTGCAGGGGTCTGTGACATTTCTTGGTTAGGTGCAGATTCCATGTCAGCTACAGAGTTATCTTGGTGCTCCGAGGTAGTTCAAGAAGGTCTGGTTCCTTGGTGCCCAGGGTGTGTGTGGAGGGGGGGAGGGGTTGTGCCAGAAGGTCTTGTAAGATCTAAAGATGGACAAAGGGAGGTCAGGGAAGACATTTGTGTGACCTTAAAAAAGAAAAACATTTTGCTAGAAGATTGCTGAGCTAGTCAGAGAGCTAAGTGGGCTTCAAACAGGCCTGCTGGCTTCTGAGGCCTGGGGACATTCTGGTCCTTTATTCCCCAAGGCCAGTGGTCTGCAAATCTCAAAGAAAGTAAATGAGTTCTATTACCCATCAGGGGCTGTAAGTCAGCCAGTAAGGAGGCTGTTAACTTGAAGCAAGTTAACCCTTAAGACCAGCTAGAGTGCTGTTACAAATCCCCACTGTCAATTTCATCATTCTATTATCTATGGGATTAGGGATGAAGGTCCATCTTCTGTAGCTACTTCCTGCTGATCAAGGACAATGTAGGGATTTTGGAGTAGAGTACTTTTACAGAATGGGAGAATCTTATTTCCAACATTTGCACTGAGGGGGACAGTGAGGTCATCTCCAAGCCAGTATGAATAGCATGCGCTACTGCTTGACAGATGCAAAAAGTCACACAACAACCAAAGAGAAGGAAAACGAAACATAGCAATGCTTAAAAGGGTATATTTCCATTTGGAAGGTACTGAATTTAACCAATTTCTAAAAAAATCTATGGTTAGGGCATCTAGAGCTGTGGTGTGTTTGCCTAAATTTTTTATGACTTCAGTTACATTTTTCAGGTAATATGGAACATATACTGCACTCTGTTTTAATGAGAGCACAGGTTCCTCCTTAGCTGCAGTCAGGATATCAAGGGCCATTCAGTTTTGGAGGGCCACCCTTCAAATTTGCGGGTGACTGAGTGTTAAGTTTGGTTAAAGGTAGCTTCTGTATGCTTGGCTAAAGCCTCTACCTGCAATTTTACATCAATAAAGGTGGCTCCTAGGACAAATACGGCTAAGGAATAAAAATGTCAAGGAGCCGTTTTTGTTTGATGTCTACCCTTAACAAAATCCTAATTACAAGGAATCTCTGGAAAGTGGAAGAAGACTTATCTGGGCATATGGGTGTCCCCAAGTGCATCATCTAATCCAGTCATAAGGAAAGTGGGACCATCTACTATTTCCACAAGTCCATAGCTAGCCCCATGGAGTGAGGTATACTCCAGCTTTGAAGGGGTGATTTTGTTATCCTAGCCACATAGAATTGGTGAAGGTGATAGTTGAGTTACACAATTGTCAGAGAGTCCATCTTGCTGTTCAGATCATTCGAATAATCATATGCCCATGGGGTCCTATTATTATCCCGACAGAGTAGCAAGCATAAAGATGATCTATAAATGAGTTATTGGCCTCAATTTCTATGAAGTTTACCTCAAGTTGTCTAGTTTAAGACAACAACAAACATTCAAAGATAACTAATCAAACTAGAATGTAACATCCACAAAGGTGCATTATTGAAACATAATTTTCCTCTCTAAAATCACCCTCATTCCCAAAGATGGCCAAACTGAGACTAATTCATTTGAAAAACAAGTCCAATTTTAACAAACCTGGCCTAATTATTTACATAAGCTCAGCAAGAATAGTAATTGACTATATAGATTCTTTTTTTTTTCTTTTTTTTTAAAGATTTTATCTATTTACCTGAGAGAGAGAGAGAATGAGAGACAGAGAGCACGAGAGGGAAGAGGGTCAGAGGGAGCAGCAGACCCCCCGCTGAGCAGGGAGCCCGATGCGGGACTCGATCCCGGGACTCCAGGACCATGACCTGAGCCGAAGGCAGTCGCTTAACCAACTGAGTCACCCAGGCGCCCCAGACTATATAGATTCTTTAAACCTTGCTTCGCTGGAACTGTTCATAAGGAATCTCTAGACTGAACTTTTAATAGACTTTCAAGGCCAGAAGCCAAGCCAAATATTTGCCATCAGAGATGCCTCTTCTTGAGGTCCACAAAATATTTTGAGGTTTCCTGCACCTGTCAGGAAGTGGCATTCTTTACTCACCTGGTAACTGCTGGGAACTCTGTCAGCAAGGTATCAGACCAACATTTCCAAGGGGCTTTATTGGCTCCATAAAGTCAATCTTAGTTCCTTAAAGCTATCTTGTCATATCTGAGTCTATGGATGTCCCTCTCAAATATGACATTCTAGTCAAAGCCTTGGTAATATAAAAAATGTTTCCAATGGTGTCCAATTACAAGAAGATCAGATTCTTATTGAACTTAGGCAAACAATCATAACTGCCATGAAAGAAAGAATATTCACTGAGGGCTTCTGACTTTTGGAGGGTTCAGGTAGGGAGAAAAGTTAAATGCTTCAATTTGTTCACAAAAGAATATTTTATCATATTTCTGTAAGTCATAGATATCTTAAGAGAGTTTTCTTAAAACTGGAAGAGCAAACAGAGAACCAGCAATGTTTCAAAAAGAGCCACAAAATCTATCATCATCTTTCTTAATATATTCAGTGTTACTAATTTGTGTTCTGTTTGAATGAAGTTTTTCATTATTTCTGGAAATTTTTACTCAGCTTAGTTTTATGATCTTAAAGGTATCAGAAACCTGTATTTGTCAGAAGTCTTTTCATGAATCTCCTGGAAGACAAAACACATTTTGCAAGGGCATCGGAACAATAACTATAAATGACAAAAGATTCAAAAATGGATATGGTTAAAGATCTGATGAGAGCTCATTATTATGCAGTTGACAAGGAAATCTGGTATTTCTGTGACACATAACATTTCAATAATTCAGGTGACTACCTTATACCAGGACATATTAAAACATTAGAAATTTCATATAATTTCTAAAACAGTTATAGCATTTACTCATACAATGTAACCCAAGATTTATCATCATTTGTTTGGCAATGCTTCCCATGTAATGTAACATACCAAATAAACAAGTTCATTTAGAATTTGAATCTTGGGAATTGTGTTTTAAAAACTTCAGAAAGTTATAAAGCACATGCCTAAATAGGATTACAGATCATTACAAAACTTAAACTTAATTATTTATTTAACCAAGGTGGCAATAAGAGATTGCAAAGGCAAATACATAGGGTTTTATAGTTGTTAGCAAAACTTAGCTCTTTTAATATTGAGAAGTTTTTGTTTTCTTAACCAAAGACCCAATAAAGACAAAACATAGAGACTTTGCTTTTCCAGGCAAAGAAAAGAATTAACTTTGTTTACAATTTCTTGTCAAGTACAAACCAACAATCCAAGAAAACTTTATCTTTTTAATGGAGAGTAAATTAGAATTTCGATCTTATACCAGTGTACTTTTTTTTTTTTTTAGGAGAATAGAACATATTTTATTTAACAGTTTGTTAACTTGATTTATAACTTTTAAATATTTAGACATATGGAATGTGGGCCTCCATTTGTACTTTTTTTTTTATTATGTTAATCCCCATACATTACATAATTAGTTTTAGATGTAGTGTTCCATGATTCATTGTTTGTGCATAACACCCAGTGCTCCATGCAGAATGTGCCCTCCTCAATACCCACCACCAGGCTAAACCATCCTCCCACCACACTCCCCTCTAGAACCCTCAGTTTATTTTTCAGAGTCCATCGTCTCTCATGGTTCGTCTACCCCTCCGATTTCTCCCGCTTCATTCTTCCCCTCCTGCTACCTTCTTCTTCTTCTTTCTTTTTTTTTTCTTAACATATATTGCATTATTTGTTTCAGAGGTACAGATCTGAGATTCAA
>NC_138369.1:124947265-124975463 GCF_054177405.1 Leptonychotes weddellii
AAGGCAGACGCTTAACGACTGAGCCACCCAGGCGCCCCCTCTCAATACATTCTTAATTTACCTCCACCCTTCTGTTCGTTTGCACTTATTTTCATTCTTTTTTTTTCTTTTTGCTTGCCAAAATAATTTATTATTTTTTCCAAGCACACCTTCTTCCGCTCAATCCTCCCCCTTTCCATTATATCCTTCCTTCATGGACATCTTTTATTTTATTTATTTATTTATTTATTTATTTTTTAAAGATTTTATTTATTTATTTATTTGACAGAGAGAGACACAGCGAGAGAGGGAACACAAGCAGGGGGAGTGGGAGAGGGAGAAGCAGGCTTCCTGCTGAGCAGGGAGCCCGATGTGGGGCTCGAATCCAGGACCCTGGGATCATGACCTGAGCCGAAGGCAGACGCTTAACAACTGAGCCACCCAGGTGCCCCAAGATTTTATTTATTTATTCGACAGAGAGAGACATAACGAGAGAGGGGACACAAGCAGGGACAGATGGAGAGGGAGACCTGGACTCCCCGCCGAGCAAGGAGCCCGATGCGGGGCTCGATCCCAGGACCCTGGGATCATGACCTGAGCCAAAGGCAGACGCTTAACAACTGAGGCACCCAGGCGCCCCTTCATGGACATCTTAATTTTTCATTTCTTTATTCTCGGAATTTATTTAAATACTTTGTTTTTGTCTTTAAGACTATGTTTGCTCTTTAAGGCTCCCATTTTTTGTTTTGTTCCCGATGTGAAGGTTCACAAATGCTAGGTTGATTGAGAAATATAAAGCACGTTATCGATTGTCTCACTGCAGTGAAAGAATAGATTGTGGTAGCTGGTTAGTGAAAGCTTCAGGGACAGCACTCCTGCTGGTAGCATTAACTCTGCACTTCTAATCTTTTCTGATAAGCATGCCTTACAGGGAGATAAGAGAAATCAAAGGTTTCTTTTTCAACCATGTAGTTTTGAAGTCAGCTAGTGAAGTTCCTAGTAGATGCCATTTTAACTACCTTCCAGATAAAAAGTCTGAGCCTCAGAATCGTATGTTTCCTCCCTATTCCCGCTGGCTCCTTGTCAAACCCTTTGATTGACTAAAAACACCCAAGCTTCACATCGTAAAACAAAATCTTTTAACCATGGAAGGATCAGTGAACATGTTAGCTGGAGAACAGGTGTGTTTTTGTAGATATGAGCTGACTAACACAGCCAGTGAAGCTTGACTTCACTTTATGCATTAAGTGTGTTCCTGAAAAAGATTAATGAACATGAATATTTATGGAGTGAATCATGTTTTGTCATACAATTACACGGTGGAAGCCAAATACAAAGGTGAAAGAAGATTAGAGGCCAAATTTAAATATCATACCATGCGATTTAAAAAGGCTGGCTCTGATAATTTGCAATCAATGTATATTTATTTCTCTCATGGCAAAGCCCACAAAAAGCAATCATAGACAATCTACGTTATCTTTGGCCATTCGTTGGAAGGTAGTACAATAAATCATTCTGTTACTTGCTAGTTCATCAAAAATTCATTCTAGCTCCAGGAAACAAGGACAACTTGAATAACTTAAATACTTCCTGGAAGTTCAATTGACTGTCAAATATACAATATGAATATTCAACATTATTTTTATTTGTCAGTGCCTAGAACACCAAAGCCATAAATAGGAAGAGCCAATCACCAAAGGCCCTAATTACAAAGCAAGTTCTTGTAAGACATTGTGAGACAATCACATAAATTATGTTTTGGCAAAGAACTTTGAGAAATAATATTTCTGGGAAAACACGAGGAAGATAAGCGGCTTAAGTATAGCAAAAAAAAAAGAAAGAAAGAAGCAAGCAGCGAAATTAATCTTTTCTTCTTCTCTTAATCATCATAGCTTTTTTTCCCCCAAATGATTTCATGACCATCAAATTTATTAAATCCATAGCTTAACTTTTAAAAAAGTTAATGTCTTTTACATTTGTTTAAAAGAAAGCCACAGGGTCAAAATGGTGTCACTTAAGCCAAATCACTAAATCTGGGCTTAATACATAATCTACTTGTGGTGTCAACCTCCCCCAGAAATGTAGTCTTAACCAGTTAGTCAGGAATTTTCTGATCAGCATCAATGAGGTCATCTGTCACAGGGGCCCTCTCCACCCCCCAAAGGAAGATGAGGTAACCTGCATAAGAGCTCCAGCCCTTTCCCATAGGGGAATGCCATCTAGCCTGAAACAATCCTTTCTTTTCTTTATCTCAGAACTTCTTGCCCCACTTCTTTCCTATAAAAACCTTCCATTTTGTACAGCTCCTTGGAGCTTCCCTCTATTTCCTGGATGGGATGTTGACTGATTCATGGATTCATGAGTCACTTAATAAAGCCAATGAGATCTTCACATTTGCTCAGTCATGTTTTGTTTTCTGATTCCATTCTTTTCTAATCCATTAATTCATTTATTTCTTAATTTGAGATGGGTGAAAATGGTGCTAGTTAGGAGGCTTTTTAAATAGTCCAAGAAGACCTGATAGGATAAAAGTTTGAGGAAACAGGACAGATGGAGAGGGGAAAGAATTAAAAAGAAATTGAAATAGAGTTAGAACTTATTGGTATGTCATGAAGGGAGATGGAAAAGAGGAGAGTGACTTCTCAATTTCTAGTTGGGTGCTTGGATGGACAGTGTTTTGCCACGCTTGATAAGTTAATCTTTTTAATGAATTTTTAATCTTAGAACAATTTTAGACTAACAGAAAATTGTGAAGATAGTACAAAGTTCCCATGTACCCATACCCACTTTCCTCCATTAGTAATATCTTACATTAGTATGGCATATTGGTTAGAATTATTGACCCAATATTGATAATTTATTAGTAATTAAATTCCATACTTTATTCAGATTTCCTTAGTTTTTACCCTCAGGCCTTTTTCTGTTCCAGGATTCCATGTGGGCTATTGCAAGGTTACAAGTTGTCAGGTCCCCTTAGGCTCTTCTTAGGTGTGGCAGTTTTTCCATCTTTCCTTGTTTTTGAGACCTGACCATATGAGGTGTCATTGACCAGTTTTATAGAATGTATTTCAGTTGGGATTTACCAGATTTTTTTTTCTCATGATTAGACCAGGGTTATAGGCTTTTGAAAGGAAGACAGAGATCTGAACACTTCATATTGTTAAGATGGCAATTCTCTCCAAATCTATCTATAGGTTCAATGTAAACCCAATTAAGATCTCAGAAGGATTTCTTTCTTTTTTTTTTTTAAAGATTTATTTATTTATTTTACAGAGAGAAACACAGCAAGAGAGGGAACACAAGCAGGGGGAGTGGAAGAGGGAGAAGCAGGCTTCCAGCCGAGCAGGGAGCCGGATGCGGGGCTCAATCCCAGAACCCTGGGACCATGACCTGAGCCAAAGGCAGACGCTTAATGACTGAGCCACCCAGGTGCCCCTTTCTTTTCTTTTTTTAAGGAAAATAACATGATCATTTCTACATTTTGGAAAAAACAAAGTGATAAGTTTGCCAGGTGCTGAAGGTGAGCATTTCCAATAAAGAAACACAGAGGAACTTAAGGGTGGGGTATAAATGTTCTAACTGAATCTTGATTGTGGTGGAAATTACACTATTGTGGATATCTACCAAAACTCATTGCAACATGCAGTTAAAATGGGTAAATGTTACTGTATGCAAAGTATACCTAAGAAAGCTGATTTCAAAATTGTAAGATGATCATTTCAAATTTATTTATCTCCCTTAAGCTTTTTAGCAAAAAGGCACAGTGCCATAGAAAGAATAATGGGTTGGCAAGCAGAGGGAGAAAGAAGAGAGTATGGTAGCATGTAGAAAGGCAATCTATATGAAGTCCTACTCTGTGTAAGACATTCATGAAATTTTTCATATGTTTTCTCCCTTATTTCTCACAAAATCTCTTTTAGAAATGAAGACAGAATTGATAGTTATTGAATTAATTTACATAGAGCCATTCACAAGTCAGCAATTTGAACTCAAGATCTAGTGTGTTTCTAGAGCTTTTTTCTGGACAGTTCTCTATGTTACTTTTCTTATGCTGCAGAACAGACTTCCAGACCTGGCTGTTAATGCTTACCCTCTGTGAAAATGTTCACTTCACATAATCTCTCTGAGCATATTTTATTGTCTTTAAAGTGAAGTCAAAATTTACTAAACGTACAAAGTTGCTGTAAGGAATAAATAAATTCATGTAGGTGGTAGGGCTTTATGACTAAATGCAAAGTATTAAACAATTGTTTTGATTGCTCTTTTTTATTTTCTCACTATTATGAATTATTGGAATTTAAGTTCTGAATCTCATTATTCAATCAATGAGCACTCAGGTCACTGGCTATATCAGAAAATACTGTCAAGATTCAACATTTTAACATGTTCAGAGAACAGCTCTGCCATATTAAACAAGTGCTATTTAGCAAATCTAAGTTCAGCCGTGTAATCAGAATGCAAGGCCATTGAGAAAAGGATGGGGAAGGTCAAGTACTGTCCCCTCCCCCAGAACCACGGAACAAGGACCCAAGAAAAATAAAGCTGTTTAGAGGCATGTGACTGCATATTAGCCTGTTCCTGGCAGCAATGTCTGGAGGAATTTGTCAATACTGTGTACTTCTCTTACTTTATTTACCTGAATCAAAGGATAAAGCCTGCAAACATGTATCACCACAGAAGTTCATTCAGATGCAAACATCAATAAATCTCAAGGCAGGGAGGGACCTCACTGCAGAAGTTCCTGTCATTTTTTTTTTTTTTATTAAGCATTTGCCTGCCACTGATTATGCATTTACAACTTCAACACTAAAAAAATAAAATTCAGGGCGCCTGGGTGGCTCAGTTGGTTAAGTGACTGCCTTCGGCTCAGGTCATGATCCTGGAGTCCCGGGATCGAGTCCCACATCGGGCTCCCTGCTCGGCAGGGAGTCTGCTTCTCCCTCTGACCCTCCCCCCTCTCATGTGCTCGCTCTCTCTAGCTCATTCTCTCTCTCAAATAAATAAATAAAATCTTAAAAAAAATAAAAAAATTTAAAAAAATGAAATAAAATTCAGAATACAGTAGTGATGATGGCTGAATGATGGTCAGCAGTGAACAGAAACAAGGAACAAAAGGTGGGTCTGTGATTGCTGACTTAGCTGTTTGTTTTTGCCTTTGGAATTGTGTGATTTGGACACACATTGGCCAAGGCATCCTGAAGGGTCCACTCTGCTTGACTGTGCTCTAGATAGGCTTCTTCCTGACCACACTTTTTTTTTTTTTTTTTTTGGTTTCAAAGGTTTTATTTATTTATTAATTTGAGAGCTAGAGAGTGCAAGTGGGGGGAGGAGCAGAGGGGGAGGAGGAGGGAAGGGGAAAGAATCTCAGACTCCCAAGACTAAGGCAAACACACTGCATTTGGGGCAGAGCCCACCTGGAGCTTAATCTCATGACCCTGAGATCATGAACTGAGCCGAAATCAAGAGTCAGGCTTAAATGACTGAGCCACTCAGGCACCCCCTGACCATAGATTCTTAACTTCCCTTTTCTTAGATCGTTTCCATTAGAAAACTTTCCATTGTAGATTCTTTCTCTGGTTCTTTGAGAAGTCTTCTTCCAGCCTCTTCCCTTTTAGATATAATCTTCAAGAAAGCTAGGGCCTCTGCCTCCCACTCTGAGGGGGGAAGATAGGAGCCTAACTTACAATAAGTGTCAATTAGCAAATACAGATAGCCTAATCACATTGACCAATCTCCCCGCTAAAGTCTTTTCCATTAGATCACCCCAGCATTTAAAAATCCTCCAGCCTTTTGTTTCAGCGGAATTAAATTCAGTCTCTCTCCCCTATTGCAATAACCTTGACCCCTATTGCAATAGTTTCAAATAAAGTCTTCCTTGCCATTTTAACAAGTATCGGTGCAATTTTTCTTTATCAACATACACACACAAACTATTTATGTGCTATAATAATGTGCAACCATGCAAAGCATTTCCACTTGCAAAGTGATTTTGATCTAGTGTATTATTGTAGCTCCATAAGACAAAATTAATATCCCTGTGTTCAAGAAAACGAGCCTAATATTCATAGAAATTAATTCTTGGCTAAGGTTCCAGCTATTAACCGAGGGATCTAAAGCTTGAACCCAGAGCACTTATTACCATGTCTAGGGCTCTTCCACCTCTATCTCAGTAACAGTTTTGCTCTAAGAAACATCTCAGCAATGTTATGTTCTGCACAAATACGTAGATATTTAACAACATTTACTGAGTTATCAAGACTTCCTGAGGGGAAAGGGGATTGATTTTTAAATCTCCTGAGAGCAAACTTATTTGGTGGTGCAATATTATGGCTGAACAGATAGAGGACATTGTGTTCTTACCATAACAATGTTAAAACTGAGTTTAACATTCATGACTATTAATGGAATCATACTTATTTTGTTATATCAGTATTAGTAAAAGTGTACCATCATATGATATTATACATACCATTTTGTAGCCTCATGGAGACTTTAGGTAGAAAAAGCCACTAGCCTTTTATTCAACCACAAGTAGAACTAAAAGCTAATTATGTACTTTTTCACTAAAATTGTTTAAACAGTATATTCTTTCCTTATGCAATATCCGTCTCACTGTTACTTGAATAATAAAAAGCATGAGACTTAAAAAAAAAATGTGATTTGCCTTGTTCACTTTCTCCCCTGCCTTCTGAATCCTCAATGTAGAATTAGTGAATGCATGATTTTTTTTGGCATCTCTAATCTTGATAATAAGTGAGTGTGAGGCTGCTGAAACATGGTGAGTCTTGATCGTGCTGTATGTGCAGGACCAGAACTGTTTAATTATGAGATTATCTGCCAGTTTATGAAGAGGACTAGGAGACAGACACAGGAAACATAGGCTATCTGATCAGCATCTCTAATTTAATGTACTGACTGTCTCATCTTTTCTCTCTGGTTTGAATGCTGAAATTTTAGACACTAGAATAATGGAAAGCATAACCAAAGTCCTCATTTTGGTAATTTGGGTAGAATTCATGCTGAGGAAATACCCCAAATGGACTATGTGTACAAAATGCAAATATATACACATATATAAATACACAAAAACATTAAGCTGCCTTCAGGCATATCCTAAGAATTGAATATCCAGTATAATAATGTATTCTGATTAGTGAGAATAACTCTATATGCCAGATCTAGGTTGCCTATTTTTCAGATAAGAATATTTTTCCTTATGATTTTGAACTTTCTTTGCATAGTATTTGACATTAGAAGCTACTATAAGATTTCTCCATGCCACAAGGACAACACTTATTGTCCAATAAGTGTGCAAAATTAATATGAAGCCATATATCTATATATAAAAGAGTGTTTATGGCATATTTAAGTCATGCTTTTTGGTATCCAGTTATATTTGGTAATTCCAATTATTTCAAAGATCATTGTGAAAGTCTTTTAAAAAATTAAGACAAATTGGGGGTACCTGGCTGGCTCAGTTGGTAGAGCTTCTGACTCTTGATCTTGGGGTCATGAGTTTGAGCCCCATGTTGGGTATAGAGATTACTTAAAAAAACAAAAAATTAAGACAAATTACATTTAAACCTTGGAAATCACAGTTTGGTGTGTTTTCAGAAGTCCTGGGAGACAGGGTGCTTTGGCAAGGAGGCTGCTATTTCAAACAGATAATAGCTTCTTGAGAGCCAGACTCCTGTCTTATTTATTTCTTTATTTCCCCAAATTGCTAACATGAGGCCTCATACAAAGTAAATAGTCAGTAAGTGTTAAGTTGGCAGTGTTAGATTTTTAAAGACGGGAATTTTTCATCTAAATATGAGTTGTTGAAGTGTTAAGTAAATCTGGTATTAGCAGGCATTTGGTTGTTAAAGAATAAAAGCCCGTTTTTTACTTCATATAAAAATTACATGGGCGCCTGGGTGGCTCAGTTGGTTAAGCGACTGCCTTCGGCTCAGGTCATGATCTTGGAGTCCCTGGATCAGTCCCGCATCGGGCTCCCTGCTCGGCGGGGAGTCTGCTTCTCCCTCTGACCCTCCCCCCTCTCATGTGCTTGCTCTCTCTCATTCTCTCTCTCTCAAATAAATAAATAAAATCTTTAAAAAAAAAAATCACACTTGTTTAAAAAAAAAAAAATTACCGTCCACTTCACTGAATTCCTTCCAACACCTCCACCAGACTCCTTCTCATATACCAAAATCCCCACAGCAGCAGGACCTCTGTGGTATGTCAAACATTGAATAGATTTAGGACTTCACCTACAGTAATTACAAAAGCTATTTAATGCTTCACTTCAATCCCTCAAGCGACAAGGGCAAAGCTGAACTCCTAAGTGACATTACCAGACACTAACACAAAGAAAACTAATTGTATCTGTTGTCTTCCAAGTTAGTCTTTGTGACCAAAAGGTGTGCTCCTTCTGCACACCTTTAGCAAGACCTTCTTGTCATTCACAACATCTCAGTTAAAGTCTTCGGGAGCCAAGAAACAGGATCTTCAGGTACCTTTCTGATATGGGGATTTCTAGGGGCTCAAGAGGACAGAAATCCCACAGTAAATTCCTACACAGTAGGGAGAAACGTGATTTTATTTCTCCAGCTAACTACAATATGTATACAAAACTAGATGAGAGAAAGCCTGACCATTATTCACAAGAACTTTAGGGCAAATCTCATTTTCTCAGACACTTCATAAAAACACCAAATGTTCCTGGAGTCAGTGATTCCATAGGAATCATCCTTGGTGGACCTCCAGGCATTTCTCTTCTGTCTAGAACCTTAGAGCACAAAAGCTTTTGAAAAGCAGGGGATGGAAAAGGATCAATTTCCAGGCTGAGAATGGAGGGTTAGGAAAAAGTACAGTGATTGTGTCTTTTTTATTTATAAATTTCTCTCCTTCATGAGCATAATATTAAAATTTTTGAAAAAAATATTTTTAACCAGGAAGAGTTACCTTCATTTTATTATTATTGTTGTTATTGTTATTATTTAGAGAGAGAGAGTACACACATGGGCAGGGAGAGAGATAATCTTAAGCAGGCTCTATGCCCAGCACAGAGCCAGACGTGGGGCTCGATCTCACGACCCTGAGATCATGACCTGAGACAAAAGCACAAGTGGGACGTTTAACTGACTGAGCCACCCAGGTGCCGGAGTTACCCTTATTTTAATTAGCAAGTGAACTGACAGATGATGATGTTCTCTGTCCTCAGCTTAGGTACTATTTTGAAGATCAGTAAGAGAAGCCTTATTTCAATGATGTCCTAGAAGAATACTGACACTCAGGCACACCAGCTGTGCTAAACAACCTTTTCTTTTGCTGCAACAATTTATTGTCATCCCATGCCATCATCTCCTGCATTTGAAGAAGATGTATATTTTATTTCAAAAGATAAAGTAGAGGAAAAAATATACAGATATACATAAACTTTCAAATGATAACTTCTCTTGGACAATAAAAAAATCTATTACCTAGAAAATGTCAAGTTTATTAATATATTCACATTTGAATCATGGTAGGAAAGTTAATAAAGTAGGGGAAATGTTACCATGTTAAATCCGTTTTCATATTTGGCTTAGAAGAAAGAAGAAAGTTGGAAAATACAATAAAGTATGATCTGGCACTAAGTAAAAAGCAGAAGATCACGGTAAAACATTGGTAATACTATCTCATATTTATTGATATGTCAATTTAGAGTGTGAGCTACATATATCTGTGTGAAATCATAAGGACAGATAATATAAAGTCCTCTTCTTACTCATGATGGAATTCACAAGGCCTAAAGACGGAGAGAGAGGTTCTTTCCCAATCAGAAATATTCTACACATAGTAATCTGAGTAACCTTTCACACGTTAATAACTGGTTCTTACTTTCTCTTCTTAAGCTTACACAACATAATTTAAGATTATATACACTAAAAACAAAGTACTCTACCTGGCCCTCTGGGAGATTGACGGTGAACCTCATGTGGTCCCTCCAGATATGATTTGAAGGAGTTGATGTTGCAATAAGTCATGTCAAGATGGTAAGAGCTACACATTGTGGATTTTATGAGTCAAGTATGGAGGAAGACTCACAGAACAGGTGGGGAGATTTCACCTACAGTTTATGGAGAGAAAGGTAGCAATTAAGAGGAAAGGGATCAGAAATGGCCTCATTTACCCTAAAACTCCTTGTTTTGTTTTTAAAGAAACACCACCAAAAGGGGATGAGCTCAGTCGGTCCTTTCCTCAGTCATCGGCTTCCCACCATCCTCCAAATACTATCCCCAAACATTTTGGAGGCAGGGGGTGGAGGGAGAGGCAGCTAATCAGAGTCTGAGAGCAAGATGATCTGCACTCTATAAGCAGGCCACTGAAAGGCCTTGTAATACACCTAAACCAGGTCTGTTCGACCTGATCAATAAGGCCAAATGGGATGCATGGAATGCTCTTGGCAATCTGCCCAAGGAAACTGCTAGGCAGAACTATGTGGATTTGGTGTCTGGTTTGAGGTCTTCATCTGACTCCTTTAGCCAAGTGAAGCCTGAAGCAGACAGGAAACAAGCTGGATATGAAACGCTGGTGATGACCTCTGAAGACTGCATCACAAAGATCATGTAAACCGGCCGGCCAAAAAGAATGCACTGACCACACAGATGTATCGGGAAATCATGCTTGCACTTGATGACTCTACCATAACTGTTTTTACAGGAAATGGTGATTATTACTCTAGCGGAAATGATCTAATTTCACTGGTATTCCCCCTGAAGGAGTAGAGGAGAAAGCTAAAAATGGTGCCATTTTACTGAGGGATTTTGTAGGCTGTTTCATAGATTTTCCTAAGCCTCTGGTTGCAGTGGTCAATGGTCCAGCTGTGGGAATACCCGTCACCATTCTCGGGCTATTTGATCTTGTGTATGCGTCTGACAGGGCAACATTTCACACTACTTTTAGTCACCTTGGCCAAACTCCAGAAGGATATTCCTCTTACACTTTTCTGAAGATAATGGGCCCAGCCAAGGCAGTAGAGATGCTCATTTTTGGGAAGAAGTTAACCGCTGGAGAAGCCTATGCGCAAGGACTTGTTACTGAAGTTTTTCCTGATAGCACCTTTCAGAAAGAAGTTTGGACCAGGCTGAAAGCATATTCAAAGCTCCCCCGGAATGCCACGCATATTTCGAAACAGATCATCAGAAATCACGAGAAGGAAAAGCTGCACGCTATTAACGCTGAAGAAAGCAGCATCCTCCAAGAAAGAAGATGGCTGTCAGACAAATGCATGAATGCAGTCATGAACTTTTTATCCCAAAAAGCCAAGCTGGGATGCCTGTTACAGCAGAGTTACGCATTTCAAAGGAAGGGATGTGCTGTCATTTCTGATTTCCAGTACTTGAACTAAATAAATTGTGCCTTTTCTCAGTGCTAAATTTAAAAAAAATTTTAATTCATTTAAATCACTCAGTTCCCAGAACATGTGAGTTGTTATTTTAAAAGGATCAAGATGATAACATTAAAATATCTTCCAGAAAATAATTGTAAAAGTGGAATCTTGGGGCGCCTGGGTGGCTCAGTCGTTAAGCGTCTGCCTTCGGCTCAGGTCATGATCTCAGGGATCTGGGATCGAGCCCTGCATTTGGCTCCCTGCTCGGCGGGAAGCCTGCTTCTCCCTCTCCCATTGTCCCTGCTTGTGTTCCCTCTCACGCTGTGCCTCTCTCTGTCAAATAAATAAATGATATCTTTAAAAAAAAGTGGAATTTTATCATTTAAGGTTTGGTAATACGCAAACTTCTGGCTTTGTCATGACTCTGACAGATTTTTCTCCTTGGTGAACTCAATTGATTAATTTCCAATTAACCTCAATTGAGATACCCAGAAGGAGGAGTAGGAGGGGAGCCTTAAGTATACAGGGCTTTATGACTTGCATTTGCTGCTGTCAGGAATTGCCCACAATCCTTTATAAACCTGGGGATTCATGTGATTATAGAGTCTTACATCCCCAACGTAATTACTGGTTTCTCTGCTTCTTTCACGTACTCTGCCGTGTTCTTAAGACCCTATGAGGTTGAAAAAACAAGACTTTTATTGCTGTAAGTGACCTAAATTGTATGATTTTTATTTTCCTCTTCAGAAATAGTGGTAATAAAACATGGGCACATCCTACCTCTCTTCCTAGGACTATGATGATGAATAAAATAATTGGAAGCAAGCAGACCATTTGTTTTCAGCTTTGGTGTTCATTTTTCTGAAAGAGCTGTTGTTATTTTTGACAGTGCCCTGCTCACATCCACAGTTCCCACCGGGAGCAGTGCCAAGACCAACTAGACTCCAAGCTACGTTCATGTGGGCCTTTCATCCCTGTCCTTGCGATCTTTCTCATGACAGTTCCTTTTCTTCTGGAATGTCCTATCACAATCTTTGGACATCTAAACTCAAATTAGGGCAGGCCCTAAATGATTTAAAATTTGGTAATTAGGAAGAAGAGTGTACTTGTTTGCTAAGGCTGCCATAGTAAAGTACCAAATCTGGGTGGCTTAAAACCACAGGAATTTATTCTCCCCCAGTTCTGGGAGCTAGATGTCTATAATCAAGGTGTCAGCAGGGCCATTCTCCCTCTGAGACTCAGAGTAGAATCCTTCCTTGCTTCTTCTTTGCTTCTGGGGGTGGCTATGGATTCTTGGCATTTCTTGGCTTGCAGTTGCATCACTCCAACCTCTCCGCCTGTTGTCCCCTGGCAATCCCGTGTGTCCATACCTTCACATGGCATTTTCCTCTTCTCATAAAAATACCCAACATTATTGGATTTTATAATGACCTTATCTTGACTTGATTACACCTGCAAAGACCTAATTTCCAAATGAGGACACATTTAGACAGACTAGGATTAGGACTTCAATACTTCTTTTGAGGGGACAGAATTCAATCCATACAAGGAATTTTATAAAGGGTAATATTAACACAAGTATTAGATATTATTTTTCATATGTATATTTCCAAAACTGCTTAAAATAATGCTTTAAACATAGTAGAGTATTACAATACACGTTGATTAGAACCTAATTGGCTTTTATCCCCATGTTGATATAAGCCACATTATATTTCCATTATATTATAGACTAAAGCTCTAACTTATAGAAGATATCTGATCCTGGTGGCGATTATAATTATCTAGAGGGATGAAAGGGATTTTCCTGGAAATCATGGTTATTTTCCTGTTAAATTGAGTGTAAAGTGTTGGAGTCAGGAAATTCTAGACTGTTTTTCTTTCCGTATTTTTTCTTTAGTTTCCAAAAAAACTGTTTTGCCTTTAGAGGCTCTATTGATTTTCTTCACTGTGTCACAGCTTTGGAAACAAGTGTTTGCTAGCTACTTATAAAAGCCACCTAAGTAGCCAACTGGGAAACCAATTACATTGGCTTGGAAATCAGCCTGACCAACTATCTAGGTGTCTGATTTTGGAGAACTATCTTCATGGAAGATTTTCTTGCCCTTTCTGACCCTCTTTTCTCTCCATTTGTTAAAGGGGGGGAAATTTAAAAATATAGGACGTAAAAATTTCTTTCCAAAGCAAAGTGATTTTTGCTTTTTATGATGCAGCCATGCCCTCACATAGCATTACATATGTAATCTTAACAAACACACAATAACATATATATTCACCACTAATTCCAGATATTCTTACGTCTTAAATTAAGTGAAAACAGGTATAACTATGTAAGGATTAAACCCGACTTATTTTGTATACCTATAATATGTATATTTTTGAGGATTATGTAACAGCAATGATATTTGTGATTATCATGCCAAATAAATAGGAAACTTAACTCTATTTTATAATTTGAGGCCTAGAATCTGGGAATTCTGATTCTCCTGCCAAGATTTCTTGACAAAATGCCATACTGAGGCTTAATTTTCAGCTATAGTACAAGGGACATATTTATTGTTTCTCAGCTATTTAAAAAAATGTACTTGTGTTTTCAGATGGTACTTCTTAGCTAGCTCGAGTAGTTATCTAACTGATACAACCACTCACCAAACCTGCTGCAGTAGCCAGTGTTAATCATGTTTATCATACACAAAATCCATACCTCAGTGATGCCTAAAAGTTTTTCAAACTAAGGCTCTGAGCTTTTATAAATTTTATTTAATAAACCAATTAAGCTATATTCATTATAATCCCTGGAGGGTTATCTGCCAAGCCAGTGCTCTTACAACTAAATTGTCTAATTGAATTATGTTCAATCTGGAATTGCCACGGAAGCATTTTACCGTTGCAGACCAGCAAAACTTGGATGGGATTTGGATTCATCTAACAAGTTGGGAGACAGATGGTGTTAAAAAGATACAGATGTAGCAGCTTCCATTGATTCTTAATATGCCCCTTTTTTGTTGTCTTAAGCATTTTCATCAGCAAACGAAATACTTGTTTTGCTAAAGTCAATGATTTGCATATTAAGATGGGAGAAAAACAAAGTGCAATAACTAAAGAATTGGGCCATTACTGCCAGAGGAAGGAAATTTTCCAGAAGAAATCCTTAATTTTAGAAAGCAGGATATATCATTACTCTTTAATTCATTTACACATTTATTTATCCAATAAATAATTTTGAGCACCTGTCATGGTAGGAACCATGGTAGCCATTTAGATATGGGTATAAACATAATTAAGCTACGATTCCTGCTTTTATAGAACATCTTAAGTAGAAAATGGGTAATGAATGAGAAACTCCAAACAAGTTAAAAAGTGGGAAATGCCGTAAAAGACAGAGTGCTGTCAAAATTCAGACTTGGGAGAGGCTATTTGTGGCCAAATTTATGGGAACAATAACATTTAAAATAGAATTTGAGTACTAGGTCAGTTTCAATAAATGGAGATGAAAAGGTAGAAAGACATAGCAGTACTTGGAAACTTAGACTAGACCTAACTCAAGCGAATGGAAGGAAAAGCGACTATGTAGAGCACAGGTAACATTGGAAAAACTTTTAGGCTTGAACAATGATTAAAAGATGTGAACGTTGCTCACTAATATAAGAAACCATTAAAATTTTTTGCATAGAGGAAGGTTATGTTTAATGGGGTTTATTACGAGATGGTATATAGGATAGTTTGAAGAAGCAAGGAGCCTAAGGCTGGGTGATTTTAGTTACTGAAATTATCTAGGACAGAAAAGTAAACATAAAGATGAAAATAATGTGGAGTCAATATAAGTTTAAAGGAAAACATTATGAGGCTTGATAACTGATTAAAAGGGGACAATGTTGGAAAGAGAGCACATGGCAGAGAAGGGTTATGAGACAGAATGTCAAAGAAAACCCGGAGTTAAAGCCAAGGGGACAGGAAAAGAGCTGTTGTCCCAGCCAAAATCAAAATTCAGGTGGAGGCACTTGTTTGAGAGGGAATGTGGGCCATATTTGGGGTTATTTCAAACAGTATTATTCAATCAAAATATAATGTGATAACATATTTCATGTAACCCAGTGTATCCAAAATAATTATTTCACCACATAAACAATACAAAAATTATTAGATTTATGCTACATTTTGTACTATGTCTTTTTTTAAAAAGATTTATTTATTTGAGAGAGAATGAGAGAGAGACAGAAAGCCTGAGCAGGGGAAGGGGCAGAGGGAGAGAAACTCAAGCAGGCCCCATGCTGAGTGTGAAGCCTAATGCGGGGCTGGATCCTATGACCCCAAGATCATGACCTGACCTGAAATCAAGAATCCGATGCTTAACCAACCTGAGCCACCCAAGAGACCCTATACTATGTCTTTAAAACCTACACATACCTTACACTTACTGCACATTTTAACTCATATTAGGAACATTTCAAAAGCATAACAGCTACATATGGTTAGTGGCCACCATTTTGGACAGAGCAGTTTTAGAAACTTCATGTGAAAATATCCAAAAAGTGGGGTGCCTGGGTGGCTCAGTCAGTTGAGCAACTGACTCTTGATCTCAGCTCGGGTCTTAATCTCAGGGTCGTGAGTTCAAGCCCCACATTGGGCTCCATGTGGAGCCCACCTAAAAAAGAAATATCCAAGAAGTTGAATGGAAAGTTGTCACCATCAGATGGAGTAACTCATGTAATTGATAAGATAGAAGTGAATAAGATCATTAAGAGAATAAAGAGAAACATACGAAGAAGATCATAGACATATTCTTGGTAATATCCATATTTCTGTGCACAGGAGGCATAAGAGCAGTGAGTGGAAAAAATAATATTAAATAGGTAGAAGAAGAAACAACACAAGGAGGGATCATGGAAACCAAAGGAAATGGGATATTTAAGAATTGAGAAGTACAGAGTACAGAACCATCAACTGACAAACATTACAAGGAATTAAGAGAATGAAGATTGAAAAACAAGCAAAACACTTGATAATTTGGATATTAGTGTGCTTGACAAGAGCAAGTTTAATAATAATTTGCAAACACCTGACAGGAGTGTCTTGGAGAATATAGGCAGACTTAAACAAATCATGTACCTGACTTCCAAAATCCATTCTACAAATTGATGGGAACAATTGAGGACACAAAACGAGACGGCTTGAGTGTGAGCTGAGGTCTTGGAGACAGAAGTTCAATATCCTTCCAAGTTGTTTCGTTGTGAAAATAAAGAGATGCTGTAATATTGTGAACATCTATAAAGGATGAGGTTTTGTTGTGCTTTTGTTTGTTTAAGTCTATTAGGCACATGCACATGTCAATAGGCTAAGGAGTCAGGAAAGATTATAGATACAAGGAAAATAAAAGAATGATACAGGGAAGAAAAATCCTAAAGTAGAGACATATTTCTTTTCTAGAGTTAGAAAAAGTAAAAACTTACTAGATGTATAAAAACATGTATAAAACATAATGAAAAGAAGAGGTAACTAAAATAAGGTCAATTGCCTTGGGCTTTCATTAACATAGGAGAGACAATCATTTCTACGAAAATATAGGGATAGCAATAAAACTTTTATGAAAGCGGAAAATATTTTCCATGTACTAGAGAGTCAACTGGAGAAAACAAAAAAACATTGTAAAGTAGCTATAATATCATGGCATGAGTTAGTAGTGAGAGCAATTAACCAATCAATCTAATTACTTAGGAATTTCTTCCTTTGCTTTCAATTATGGACTGGGACATATCTGAATTTGGTAATTGGCATGGCCGAAATTCATCAGGACAAGGGATTGCTGACTCATTTATTAATCTGTTTTTTAATTTTTTTTTAATTCCTCACAAATATTCTGTGAACCTGTTACACCAAGGCACAATGCTGGATACTTGCAATGTAGCAGTAAACACCATACATTTCCTGTCCTTATGGATCTTACAATCTGATGAGACAGAAATTCAACTATGTAGGCAAATACAATCTACTGTGGTGTTATAATACAGCACATACCCAGGGTTGTTGGACTGCATAGGAGAGTCCTCTGACACTGACATTAGGAACAACTAAATGGTGATTAATAAAGAGTGAAAAGGTCTGTGGGAAGAGCTCAAGGGGGGAAAAAAGTGAGCCATCAATACGTGAGTGGGGCTCAAGTATTTATTGAGGATGTACTTTTCGCCCAGCTCTTTATGTCATATCATGGCCGATAAAGTCTATTTATCTTGAGTTTGGAATATCAGCGTCTAAGCTTTTCAAAACAAGAGAGCTATCGAGTAGCAAAGTCATATAGAACTTATGTTTGCCAAGCTGTCTTGTATCAAAACCTACTGTAACCCACAGAGAGTGCTTACTAATTTCGAGGTGGAAATATGTACCCCAACTTCTCCTTCTCATATACCTACTTCCAGTTTGTCACCAAATTCTATTGGATACGCCTTCAAAATGTATCCCAAATCCAGCCACTTATCAAGTCCTTTGCTACCATGCTGTCACAAGTCACCATCATTTCTCACCTTACCATGCAATAGATTTTTAACTGGTGTGGGTGTTCCAAGTTTGCCCTCCCCTGAACATGCCAAATGTCAGGTTTGTCACTCCACTGCTTAAAATCCTCTACTAGTGACCTATTTCCTCATAATAAAAGTAAGCTCTTACAAAGGCTTTCAATATTCAGTAGATCCTGTTCTTACCTAGGTGGCATTATCTACTAACACTTGCCTGCACCCTCTGACCTCTCCTCAGCCATAATAGTTTTCTTGCTGTTTGTATATTTTCCAGACACTGTTTTCTCAATGACACCTACACTAACTACCCTTATTTAAAACCACAAACTGCCTGCAAAACCTTCCTGCACTCACATAGCAGATCCTACTCTCCCAGCCCTGTCTGCCCCACTTAGCACCTTCTAACATACTTTACAATTGACCTGCTTGTTATTTTTATTATTTACTATGTGTCTCCCCTCTTAGAAAATAAGCTTCACGAAGACAGATATGTATCACCTGTGCCTCCAAAACAACTTCTCATGGCATATGTTCCATATATATATTGAATAAAATAACATCTATTCTCAGGAGGACACAAATCTTTTTTTCCATAAAAGTGTATATAACCCCACGTTTATTGTGATGCCCTGTTGGATAGAATTATGCACTGCGCTCGGGGCATGTGGGTGACTCAGTAGATTGTCTGATTCTTGATTTCAGCTCAGGTCATCATCTCAGGGTCATGAGATCAAGCTCCACATTGGCTTCCCACTAGGCGTGGAGTCTGTTTGATATTCTCTCTCTCTTCCTCTGCCCCTCGCCCAGTTCGCCCTCTCTCTCTCTCAAAATAAATAAATAAAATCTTAAAAAAAAAAATTATGCTCTGCACTGTCCCTGAACATGCAATGGTAAGTTCTCTGACTAACATGCAGTATAGCTTTAAGGTTACTGAGAATCTCGGCAAGAGTTTATGATCTTATTTTAATGAAGAGGAAAATCTGTCTATCTACAAATTACCACAATAAACTATGTTGAGGAGATTTAAGTGTGCACAACATTAGAGCTTAGAATTTCACTAGAATTTGAAAATTGTGATTTCCTCAGAGAATTCACAAAGCATGTCTTCTCTGTCAGGAGCCAGGCTTGAAAATAAGAGGATGAAGTGGCCAAGGAGGGAAAAAATACCTTTAATCTCAAAGGAACTTATATTCCAAAGGGTAGGGAGGGAGTTATCTGAGGAAAAGACCCAATGGAAACAGCAATAGAAAGAGATTAAGCTAAAACAGAAAAATCTATAAAAACAGCAAATTTGGAAACTACTTATCTAGGCCAGGCATCTGAGGAAATTCACCTACATTGGTAGTCTACTTAGTGTTATTATCCATGATAGTAAGACTAGGCAGAGAAAGGTCGCTCATCCTGCAAATTAGATGTCTGTGTTGTATACAACTGGGAAGCCTAGAATGGGTACATTATTAACCCCTTGGCCTTTCAAATGCAATCTGTGGCAGGAGCAACCTCTTTTTTTCTTCCCGGGGGGTCTTCAGCTGCTCCTCACTGAAGCCATTCTGCATCTATCCCTACCCTGCTACCTAAATGATAATTATAATAATATTAATAATATTACAATAACACTAGTAACAGCAACAGCCATAGAAATGTGATTTAGAGACAACTATGGTTTCTTTTATCTAGAAAGGAAGTAAGTTATATTATCAGTGTCAACAAACCTGCCATCTTTATTCTATCCTGGATGGTCACTTTCAGTGACATTCCATTCCTGCCATCTTCACTATGCCCTGATTCATTTTTTTTTTTTGACCATTCAAGAACATATTCTTTTTTTTTTTGCCAACATGTATATCCATTTTATCATCTATTACTTTTCTTATATATGTATATACATAGTTTTTCACGTTTAATTGCCAACTATTTTATCTGTTTAAATTTATTTGTCTCTATCTAGACATTACAAACCAATCCTGCTAAATATTTAATTCATCTCTATTTTAAACATTCATATATCGTTTCAGAAACCTAATAAAGATAATCTAGTCTAATTCTTTCAGTTTCTGAATGAGGAAACAAATATGAAGAATGTTAAGTAATTTGCCTAAAATTGCTCAAATTATTCATGAAAAAGTCACGTTTAGAAAGTATTAATATATTAATATGCTGCTGTTGGCATATATTGTTCTTTTTATAACAGAATTTATTCTGAACAGAGCAGAGAAAATTAGATGTAAATTTAATAGCGAGGGGAATTTTTCACTCAAATAAACTACTTAGGATTTAGAGGTTTTCTATTTTGTTTTGTTTTTGCAAGAATGTTTTTCCCTTCTCCACAGTCCTTTTTCTGCACATTGCAGGCTAACCCAAAGCTATGCTACAATTTTGCAAAAACACCTGATTGTAGTATTTCTCCGAGATATCCATTATTACTGTGGCAAGAACGGTACATTTCCAAACAACTTAATATGCAAAGTAGTCATCTGTTTACCATAGCTTCTTCACCCTTCTCTTTGCACTTGAATAGGTTTCAAGATAAGTAATATTGAAGGATGATAATCTTGATAAATGTTTTCCTCAATGACAAGAATTCTTCAAACACCTCTTAAAAGAGCAATCGATATTCATTGCTCAAAATCAGAATTATTTAACCTTCACATGATGAATCCAATCCCCCTTCCACCTTGCTCTTTATCATTTGTAATAATGCTGGAATGGTATCACATTTTGTCAAAATAAATTTGAAATGGAGGTATCCTACAAAATGCATGAATAAGAAGCAGATAAATACACATCGCCATATTACAAAATGAAAATAGGTGCACAGCCTTTGTGTAATACATACAACAAGCTACTAAACACAAAAGGCCAAAAAGTTGTGATTGCAAGTTCCAGTATATGGTAAAATCTGTGTTGTAACGTGATCCTTGGCCCGAGACCACATATTAGACCCCCTAACTTTAGGCAAATCTCAAAAATTAATGCCTTTTGGAGCACTGGGTGTTATACGCAAACAATGAATCATGGAACACTACATCAAAAATTAATGATGTAATGTATGGTGATTAACATAATATAATAAAAAAATTAATGCTTTTTCTGTAGGTCCCATGGTGATCAAAAAAGAGAATTTCTTTATTGCCATTGTACAATGGAAATAAAGAACCTTGGAGTCCAGAGGCCCATCTACCTTGGGCATACCTTGCAATTTTATAATTTTGTGTCTTTGCTCAGACCATTTCTTCTGTCTGGAATGCTGGTTTCCTCCACTCAATTATCACCTCAATTTCTAGCTTCTAATTTATATCTTTTTTATAGCATTTTATATATACTCTATCATGTATAAAAATAATTTGTTGTATAGTTGCCACCCTGCAATGCTGGAAACTCCGTAAGGGGGAGGCCTGTGAGGGATGTGTCTCTGACCGCTCTGAGCAGAGGGCCTGCTCACACTTCCCAATTAGTGAATGAATGTGAAAGTACAGTGTAGGAGTCTAGTTACTACCAGCTGAATTGAATTGATTAGGCCACTGAAAGATTCCGTTTTCTCAAGCTCTCTGTTGTGAAATGTCACTTCAGGCTTAGACAGCAGTGATGAATCATGGCTTCTGAAAGACCACATTTAAAATAAGCCTCTGTTGCCTGGGAACCAAGCAAGTCTCACTGGCAGTTTTATGGATTATGTTATCAAATTTGCTGATATCAGCAAGAAAACCCTTTGAGTACCAGATGGAAAAAGACAGTAAAAAGGGAAGAAGAAAGCATCATAATCATGATGGTCATTTGTATAGAATTTTACTATTTCCATAAACTTTCTTCACCTCTGAATATGATAGATACTATTATTGGTGGTGGTAGTATTATTATAATTATGTTTTCATATTCTACTGAAATGATACAAATGACCCTGAAAACAGTACCAACCTGTTTTCTTGCCTTCCTGCATTCTTTTTTTGTGGATTTTTACTTTTTAACCTATTCTCTTAGCTCACAAATCATAACTCTGTTTTAGGTCAAATTTTATATCAAGATGAAGACTAGCTGTACACATGAGTAAGATACTCTCTATTCATAAAGACATCTGGTCAGCTCTCCCATGTGATTGAACACCCAAGTAATTCACTAGGAGAAATTAACTTCTAAAATTATTCTAAAGTTAGTTTTGAAATTATCCTCCTTAGTATGTATTTAAATTATACACACATTCCATGTTCATAACCCTTTAATAAACAGATTTGGCTATGGGCTGGAAAATTGTTTCGATGGAAAAAGACTAATCCTAAGCACTTGATATATATTAATGTCTACTTTCTTTTTTTTTCCAAAGTTTGTTAGTGAAGAAAATTTCCTACTTTGCATTGATGAAATGAGTTTTCATGAAACTGAGTTTCTTCTAAGCTAAAACTATAGAGGGAATCATGAGTCAAGGGAGACACTATTAGTTAAAAGGAAAGTGCTCAGAAGAAAAACTATTGTCATTTCTTCACTAAAAGCTAGAATGAAATTACCCTTCAGTACTCTGTCAGTCAGGGCACAACCCAGGAAAGAGAAACACTAGGAGTATGATATAATAAAGGCTTTATTACAGGAATTGGATATGACACAACTGTGGGAGAGGTTAGAAAGTAAGGTGGAGCATGGAGAGGCTGGAAACCAGAGTAAAGTTGCTAAGGCACCCTCCTGAAGGGCTGGCAATGATGCACAAGTGAGGGCTTGTGTGGGAATCTGGGAAGCCAGGCATGCCCATCTCGGTGTGTGACCACGACAGGAAGCTGATGGCCAAGTCTGTGGAGTGCTGTTGTCTCTGCATCTTGTGGTGAGCCTCTGTTGCAGGGCCCACAGTCAGGAAGAACCGGACATAAAGCATGTCCTAAATGAGGACACACTAAAACCCACGGGCACCTCTTGGTCTATCTTTCAGCGCATCAGATCACTATGACCTTCAGAGAGGAGTGACTCCGGCTTCACTTCTGCTTTCTGCATCTCATGCAAATATTTGTTTTGGTCAACTCTGACTGGAAAGCATCAAGGAAAGGAATCCTAGGAAATGCAGTTCCAGCTTAGCCAAGTTGACTTAGGAAAAACAAATCACAGATTTTTGAGTTCAAGTTTCTTTGAAGCATTAGGAATCAAAGTCATCAGATGAATAGAATTTATGTTCTAGAGAGATTTTGATTCTGAAATATTTTAGGTAGAATCCAATTTCTTTTTTTTTAAGGATTTTATTTATTTATTTGAGACAGAGAGAATGAGAGACAGAGAGCATGAGAGGGAGGAGGGTCAGAGGGAGAAGCAGACTCCCTGCTGAGCAGGGAGCCCGATGCGGTACTCGATCCCGGGACTCCAGGATCATGACCTGAGCCGAAGGCAGTCGCTTAACCAACTGAGCCACCCAGGCGCCCTAGAATCCAATTTCTAAGGATAAGAGAAACTATTAACTAGACAGAGTTACTAAACGTTGCATATA
This sequence comes from Leptonychotes weddellii, assembly GCF_054177405.1. Lineage (NCBI taxonomy): Eukaryota > Metazoa > Chordata > Mammalia > Carnivora > Phocidae > Leptonychotes > Leptonychotes weddellii. Next base: position 124,970,568 of record NC_138369.1, read on the forward strand.
ATTGATAATGTCAGTAACCAGAGAGGAAGATTGATACTAATAACTCATATTTATATCAATATAACAAGAATCTAAAGTAAATAGGACACCATGGTTATCGAAAAACAGTTGTTTGAATCATATGATATATTGACTTTCTCAGTTTGCCACATTTGGACTAATCCTATCTTATAGTTCAATTTATTCATCACCAAGGATCAGCCTTAACCAGGGAGCAGATTTTCGAATTTTCACCATGAGAACTGGATACAAGTGACCCCTAAAATAGCCGGAATTGCAAGATGAAACTTATCTATGAGCAGTAAGTGGCAATGTCAATGTATCTGAATTAATACCATATACTGGGATGTTTTTAATCTCTAATATGTTAACTTAGATAAATTAGAATGCTGTTCAAACCAGACCTCAGGCCGCTCAATATAAAAACATTAAATATACAGTTTGATTCAAGAAAATGATCAAGAAATATCAAGAACAGTGAACACAGGTAGGGTGCTACAAAGGAGGAGCTTTGGGCAATCTGATTGACACAGAAGATGGATATTAATCATTCCTTTCTTCCCATGAAAAGGAAATCAAGAATATGGCAAAAATCCTCAACTATGTAATATTATCTACAGGAGGCTTTGGTCAGGAGTAGACTGCTGTATAATATGATGAATAAATGTGGTTTACACAGTCTGATTTCCAATGTCCTTTTTTTTTTTTAACCAATGCTATGAAAAAGTATGTCAATCAGCTGTAAATGAAGCAACTTTTCTATATCTCTGTTATCGTTATTAAACCTATCATCATCCATTTTAAATCTTTCATGGATCCATGTTCTCCATTCTGTCATTAATATCCTTACAAAGTTTGTCTCTACTTATCTCTCCAGGGTTTTTTCTCAATACCATCCTTTACACATCTTCTCTCAGTGAAAATAAAGTCTCCTCTCCTGCTTCTCATAAGTGGCATATACATGCTGGCCTCTGTGCATGTTGTCCTTCGTGTCTTCTTACCAACTCGGCCTTTCTGATTCAAATGCCTCTTTTTCCCAAAACAGTCCCTAGTCCTCTGAGCAAAACAAAATGCCTATTATGAATCCACACATCAGATTATTTGTGCACAGTTACGTTACTTTTTTTATCTGTTTTATATTTTCATTATCTTTAAATATGTTCTTAACCTTTACTAGGTATTTTTGTTAATAAGGTTTGGGAAATATCTTAATTTCCCCCCCTTTATCTTGAAAACATGATATAAAAATGGCACCTTTTTAGAATCTGTAGTGTCAGTAGTCTGTTCTTGTTGCTATTTGATCCCTGGGCTTCATTCAGTATATGGAAAATTAAATTTTTGGTCAAAACAGCTTATGTCAAAATGATTATATCAGAATATCATGTAACCAAGCCTATAAATTGTGGTTTATGATGAAATCACTTGTAGTATACTCTCCACTAGAATGGAATCTTCCAGAATTCATTAACTATATCATATCGATCTTGATATGTCTGTCATCTAGGATGGTGACTATGTTGGTTTGTTCATTGAATGATTTTGCCCAGAGCATCTAACAAAGTAAGTGAACACTTGAAAAAAAAATGGATTGTTAATGCCCTACTGGGAGTTGAGTTATAAAGAAGGAATAACTGGGGGAGGTGTAGGCACTGTTTTTATTAAGGGATAGTTAGGACAGTTATTTGCATAGACAGCATGGTTGCTGGGTCCACTTAACAAGCTGTTTTTATTAACTAATGATTGTCAGGATGATACAGAACCCTCTTGAACATCTCAAGCAGCTGCTTATTTCTAAAATGACCACTTCAAATTAGCTAAAGATGAGACAAGAAAGGAAAGAGACAGAGTGTCTGGGGAGGGCAGGAGAAGGGAGGGGGAGAGGAGAATAGAAAATGAAATGCAAGGGAAGGGAAGAAGTGGAAGGGAGAAAAAAGGACAGGAGGGGAGGAGAGCAAAGAAAGGAAAAAAGAAAAGAAATATATTCGAAGAGGTCCAACTCAAAAAGAGTATGAGTGAGCTACACAAGCAAAAATATTTTAAATATATTCATATAATATTATATATATTTTAAAATTTTTCTTCTAATTTTGGCTGTCAATTTCTGAGGGTTAAATCAGTTCTATGTCTCAATTCATGACACATTATCAGTGACCTATATAAGACATTAATTTTATTTTCTTTTGTCTTTATTTCCAACTATCACTATGCCTTCCTTCTATAGATAACAATTTTGATCTTCTCATATGTTTAGTGTGTATCTTTTTGTTCATATTTTCTTTTAAAATGTGTTTCATTGTTTTATATATATGTATATACAATGTGTATTATTAAATTATATGAATGGTTTTTCAGAGTCAAACTGAGGGTTCTAGAGGGGAAGGGGGTGGGGGTATGGGTTAGCCTGGTGATGGGTATTAAAGAGGGCACGTACTGAATGGAGCACTGGGTGTTATATACAAACAATGAATCATGGAACACTACATCAAAAACTAATGGTGTAATGTATGGTGATTAACATAACATAATAAAAAAAATTATATGAATTGTGCCTTACATAAACATTTGATTCTGTCCTTTGTTTTTTCATTAGTGAACTTTTAGGACCCACTGATGTCGCTGTGTATACATCTAGTCAGTTGCTTCTAACTTCTGTGTAGTACACACTGGTGTGTATCCACTACATTTTACCCACTCCCTACCCTCCTGTCCCCAGTGAGGGACACCTACATTGTCTATAATTTTTTGCCAACACAAACAACACTGCAATAGAATTCTCGTCTCTTTCTCCTTTTGAACCTGTATTAGATTGAGATATATACTCAAACATGGTTTGACTAGGTCATAGGTGTAGTCCAGGTATTGAGACACTGCTTTCCGGAACACTCATACCAGTTTACATTACCATCAGCAGTTCATATTTTGTTATTTTCAGAAATGGGAAACTTACCATAACCAAAAATTCCAGAATGCATGGATATTTTTAACTCTACTGTCCATACTATAATGATTACATCTCCTTTAAGCTGTAATCTCTTTAAATGCTTAAATTGTGTGAGCTTAGTTGGATTAGGGTCCAGGACTTACAACTTAGTAACTATGAGACCTTTAATAAATCACTTTCTCTCTGATATTTTCATTCTTTCATTCATTTAATCAGTCATGCTATTCATTCAAACAATACTAATTAAGCACCAACAATGTACTGGGTTTATGACTGTATGACCTCATGTATATGTTTCTTCACTAGAAGGGGAACCTCTATAGTAAGTGTTATGAAGATGATAGTCAATATGTTGTGTCGGCCATGCTCTCAGAAAGCTCTTGGGGATTCAGGGAAGTCTTCCCTGAGAAAGACAAATTAATTTGAGACCTAAAAGGAATTGATTAGTCATAAAAGCAAGGAGTAGAGAAAATCATTGGGTTGAGGATAGCAAGAATGAAGTATATTCTGCATAGTGGAAAAATAAGTACAACAGCCATGGGAAAAAATTACCCCCAAGCCAGGATCCAGTGACAGAAAGAGGTGTCATTGAGCAGAGAGACATGGTAGCATTAGTAGAAGACTCAGAGAATCAGGAAGGTGATGTTGGACCAGGTAGGATACTGCAGGACTTGAAAAACATTTTGGATTAGAGAAAAATGTCTATAGATCGTATGGGAATATTCAAATATTAGAAAAGAGGTAGGAAGAGAACCTCAATGATCTCTTTCAGTCCTTTCATCCCGTTTCTTTTAAATCTATCCTTCTAATTAGACAACCACTAGCCACATGTGGTTATAGAGCACTTGTGACATGGCTAGTCTGAGTCGAGATCTGCTGTAAGTATAAAATACACACTAGATTTCAAAGACTTCACACAAAAATTTAAAATACCTTATTAATAATTCTTATATTGATCATATGTTAAGATGGTAATATTTTAGATATATTGGGTTGTATATATTGTATTACACAAATTAATTTTATCTGTTTCTTTTTACCTTTTTAATATAGCTACGAGAAAATTTAAAATTACATATGTGGCTTTCATTATCTATCTATTGGATGAATGCTGCCCTAAATAATTTGCTTTCTGGGCACCATAGAATGCTGAAGATTCAACTAAGTAAAGATTTTTGCTGACAAAGGGGGAAATTTCCCCGTATTGAATCTGAACCCTATAGAAGGTTACACTCAGCCTTGAGATAATTTCAAAACCAGAATCCCAGGAAGAAACCATCTAACTAGATTATATGCTGTGCAGACTTCAGCAGAGCAGTTCAAAAGATTATGTGGGAGTTAAAATATATGCACATATCCCATTATATAGCAACAAGATATGTGCTCTGAGAAAACTCCCACACACCACTTAGAATACTGGCTTAAATGTTTCACCAGTAAAGTAACGTTGAATAAAGGAGGAAAAAAAAAAAAACCTAGCAGTAGTACAGTGAATGCCACATACTGTAGTTAAATGGAGAGAGTTGTTTTGCTGAAAATAAATTTTCATGAGTGTTTTTTAAAAAATGTCTTGCCAGGAATTTTTTCCTTTGATATGGCCAGCTAAAAAACCCATTACTTCTTATTGAACTTTTATGATCGACTCTTTGCATATTTGAAATGAGATTAACAAAGAACATTTGTTAAATTCTGTTTTGTATCAACCTAGCTGAATAAACTTTACTTATGACCCTCAAAGACCTCACGGTCCAATAGAATAGATTGGTGCACAAAGAAATAAAATAGTGTAAAAAGTTGAAGAATCAAATTACATCTAAAATGCAAATATAACATGATTGTGTCTGCCAAGAAGCATGTAATTAGCAAATATCTTCTCCCATTCTGTCGGTTGTCTTTTGGTTTTGTTGACTGTTTCCTTTGCTTTGCAAAAGCTTTTTATCTTGATGAAGTCCCAA
>NC_138369.1:124975963-125014852 GCF_054177405.1 Leptonychotes weddellii
AGAATGATATTTTTTCCAATCCTTTTGAGTCTTCTGTGAAAAGATTTTGCAGACTTTCTTAGTCAGGCTCTGACATGATTATGTATATAAAGTGTAATTGATTTGCAGAAGAAATGCACCATGAATGACAGTCACTGCAGACTTGCCCCTCAGTGCCCCACTTACTTAAGCCATGATACAGATTATGCTGGAGAAAAGGAGGTCGGCTGTTTTGACTCTATGCATTTCTACAGGTGGCCAGCTTTCATATTTCTTTTGAAGCACTGAGCTATAACTATGGCTTGTAGGATGATCCTATGACAATCTTTAAAAGTGTCCAATTAAGAGCCATTTTCTCCCAAATTTCTAAATATGAATCAGACCTAATGGAAAGGTTGAGATTAGCTGTTTATATTTTTCACTTTTTAAAATATTATTTCAAAATCCATATTTTGAAAGTAATATAATATGACATTTTATATTCAGGTGCAGATAGCTTGGATGGGGACCTTTCACTTTTCTTTAGATCATACAGGATTGGTAAAGTATCAGAATATTTAATATTTGATTTCCATTTTCCTGGGTTTTATATTTTTGCTTGGTACCTGACCTTTGAGGGGAGCAGGGAAGACTCACTCAGTAAAATGACTAGGTAGGATAATTAAAATATAAATAAGCATCATTAAATTTTTGGAGTTTTAAAGAATATTAGGAGTCCAGCCTGGGTAAGATGGAGTAAGTACCAGTCACTCTCTGTTTTGCACTGAATAAAGTCTGGACAGAATACACAGAGCAGCTCTTTGAGGATTCCAAAAAGTAGTAAGTAAATTGGGGAAGATGTCCAGAATTCAATTACCAATGAATTGGTGGTGACTTTACTATTTTTTCCCCCAATATCTCCCAGCCTTTGTGCAGTGGGCACAAAGGAGTAGAAAGAGAGAGCTAAGGAGAAGCCCTCTAAAACTGGCTCAAGTTGCAGAAAGGGAAATCATACTATTCAGAGAGAATGTGGAAACCCTCTGTGGTATTCTCTCTCTCCTTTTGTCATCCCATGGCCCAGCTCCTAAGCAATCCTGTGGCATAATGGGAGCCCACAGTAGCCAAAAGTCTAAGGAGTGGGAACTTCCTCCACCTTCAGCAGAGGAGATGTAATTCCAAGAAGGTGGGACCAACCATAATTGTTTTCTGTCTTGTTTGTCCTTCCATTATTTGGCTCATGATGTGGGCACACTTCAGGAGTGCACTGGAGAGCAGGATAACTAAAGTTCTAGGTTTCTAGCTGAAAGACAAAATAAGAAGAACCCCCAACCCAGGAACCAGAATGTATAAGAAGGTCATGGAGAGCAAAAAACTTAGGAGATCAACCTCAAATAATTGTTTGTAAGTGTTGGACTCTTTCCCAAGCTGTGAACTTGTGGATCTGATACTATTTAACATACAGAAAACTTTGAGAACTGACTAGATATAACACTGCTTATGTCTGAATCTGGCCAGTAGGTGGCATATACACCAGACAGATCCAAGTAGCACTGTGAATGCTTTGAAAAGTATACTATAGGCATTGGAACCCCAGACACCGGAGGCTAATTGGAACTTAGAACCTAACCAGGTACTGAATACAAAAACAAAAATGTCAACACTGTCCTAGGACTTAAAGAAGATCCAGAGCCTCATAATATAACATTCAAAATGTTCAAGATACAATTAAGAAATTACTTGGCATATGAGCTACCAAGAAAATCTCAACTTGCATGGGAATATACAATCAACAGACACAAATGGTGACATGACAAAGATGTTAGAATTATCTGACTCTAAAACCCAAAGGAAAAATAGAAAAAGTACTAAATGAAAAGAGATATAAAGAAGAACTAAATGGGAATTTTAGACCTATCCACACAATAATCAAGATTAAAACCAAAAACCTCCCTTGACCAGCTCGGTAGCAGAATAGAGGTGACAGAGGAAAGAATCAATGAACTTGAAGAAAACTCAATAAAAATTATTCAATCTGAACAATAACAACAACAACAAAAAGATTAAAAAGTGAAAAGCCTTAGATATTTGTGGGAAAACAACAACAACAACAACAAAAGTCTAGCATTCATGTCATTGGCATCTCAGAAGAAGAGGAAAAAGGCAGTGCAGAAAAGTATTTAAAGAAATAATGTCTGAAAATGTCCCAAATTTGGCAAAAGAACCTGACCATGGATCCAAGAAGCTCAGTGAAGGCCAAACAAAATAAACATAAATTCACATCCAGACATATTATAATAAACTGCTAAAAGTTAAAGGGAAAGAAAAAAATCCCCAAAGCACCCTGAGACAAATGACACATTACCAAGAGGAGAGCAACCATGGAGGCCAGAGAGAAGTTGCACCATAGTTTTATAAAATGCTGAAAGAAAAGAACTGTCAATCCAGAATTCTCTATCCAGTGAACATATACTTCAGGAATAAAGATGAAATAGAAACACTTTCAGACAAAGGAAAACTAAGGGAACTCATTGCCAGCAAACCTGTTCTAAAGAAATTGTTTTTTTTTTTTTAAAGATTTTATTTACTTATTTGAGACAGAGAGAATGAGAGACAGAGAGCATGAGAGGGAGGAGGGTCAGAGGGAGAAGCAGACTCCCCGCCGAGCAGGGAGCCTGATGCGGGACTCGATCCTGGGACTCCAGGATCATGACCCGAGCCGAAGGCAGTCGCCCAACCAACTGAGCCACCCAGGCGCCCTCTAAAGAAATTGTTAAAGGAAATTCTTTAGACCGAAGGGACATGCTATGGAAAGGAAACTTGAAACATTAGGAACAAAGAAAGAGCAAAAAAAATGCCCAACATCTGAGTAAATATAATTGATTAATCTGTCCTTAAGCTCTTTAAAATATGTGCAAAAAAAAGCAGAAAGTTTAACCTTGTCTGATAAGGGCATCAATGTATGTAGATAACCATAATGTAAGAGGAGAGGCTAAAGAGAACTACAAGGAGGTAAGTTTTCTACATTCCATCCGAAGTGGTAAAATATCAATTGTAAATAAACCGTACAAAATTAAACATGCATATTGTAATCCCTAGAGAAACCACCAAATAATCCAAAAAAAGTCAGGAAAGGGGAAACAAAGAAATGCAAAACAGATGGTTAACAAAGGGAACAAACAGAAAGCAAATATAAAAATGTAAATCAAATCCAAACATATCAATAACTACATTAAATGTTGGGATGCCTGGGTGGCTCAGTCGTTAAACCTCTACCTTCCCCTCAGGTCATGATCCCACGGTCCTGGGATAGAGCCCCATGTTAGGCTCCCTGCTCGGTGGGGATTCTGCTTCTCCCTCTCCCTTTGCCTCTACCCCCAACTCATGATCTCTCTCACTCTCTCAAATAAGTAAATAAAATCTTTTTTTAAAAATTACATTAAATGAAAATGGCCAAAACATACCAATTAAAAGATACAGATTTTCAAGATGGATAAGGAATATTAGACAATCAAATTAATTCCTACTTTGTAATTTCTTCCATTTTATAGTGAGGAAAATGAGAATCAGAAGGGAATTCACTTACTTGAGCTCCTACACTGACTAGATTTAGATGAGAGTTTTTCTTACTTCATAAGTATCATCACCTATTACTATACCAAATACTCTGTTCCAGTCCTCTATGGTATTGCTGAGATATGATGATAATGATGATGGTGACGATGATGATGATGATAAAATGAGGGCAATGAGGCTGCATCCAGTTAGGACTGAATTCAGGGTTCACTGGATGGGAGTCATGAACCTGTGCCCGGGGAATGTGTTACTAGGAGCTCCATTGGAAAAACCAATGACCATATAAGGAGAGAGTCAAAGATGGATGAAATGGCATCAAGCCCTATAGTAATATATTGAGTCTCACCCAATTTCCAGTCTCCTCCTGTTGGAAAATAAAGGAGGACCAAGTTTCCCCCAGCTTTTCCTGAGAGTTGGCTGCCATTCTGACAGAGGCAGTTTCCAGGTGTGTTCTTTTGTGGCATTCTCCTTGCATTCAACAGGTTCTAAGCACTGGAACTCAGGACAACCTGAAGGAAATTTCTGACTCTCCTTTCTCATCATCAGGGCAAATCAAGGGGGCATATGAACCTTGACAGGCTGTGTTTCTGATGGAAAAGGTAAGGACAAGGACTGGAGAAATACAGGGTAGATGGGCTTACATGGTAAAATACAGAAACAAATACCACTGAATTGCTTAGCTTTCTGGAACAGACACGAATATTCTTTACTTACTTGTGACAGTGTTAGTCAGTGTACATGTAACGGAGGAAGAGTCACGTGTTGCCTCTTATTTGGTTTCTAGAGGATAGTGCTGGTCAGAGAAGAAAATGTCAGGGGTGACAATTTTAGAGGACAGTATGCTCTGAGTCAAAGTGTGGAAAAAACTATTGTAACCTAATTCTGTCCCAGGAACTGATAGTTTGATCCAAGACAGCAAACCAGACAGACCACAGCACTAAGAGAATCTCATAGCTAAAACTACACAGTCAGGGGAAAGTGAACTTCTTTCCAAGTAACAGAGAAGCATGTTTTAGCATATTCACCCTAAACAAAATGGCACGGTGAACCATGACAGTAGAGATGAGAAATAAAGACAGTTTTCTACAAAGGTCCAGATAATTCAAGGATGCCCTTGATGACTTTGGGGGCTACTATTCCAAGACAGCAGCCACACTTATTGACCTCATCCAGATCCAAATATCTTGTGCAGAAAAGTAAGCACTCATTTAATGGGGCTGTTTAGATAAACATCTCTCTGGGCTCAGACAGAAGAAATTATCCTTCAGTCAATTCCAAATATATAGACAAGTTTAATATAAGGCCAAGTCCTTATCTAGAAATCTCTAAATATACCACTACACTGGGGCACCTGGGTGGCTTGGTCACTGAGCGTCTTCCTTTGGCTCAGGTCATGATCCCGGGATCCTGGGATCGAGCCCCGCATCCGGCTCCCTGCTCCGCAGGGAACCTGCTTCTCCCTTTCCCACTCCCCCTGCTTGTGTTCCCTCTCTCGCTGTGTCTCTCTTTGTCAAATGAATGAAATCTTTAAAAAATAAATAAATAAAATAAAATGAATATACCACTACACCATCTCTAGGAGATGCCAGAATATGGCAGGGACATGGCCATAGCTTTGCATCCACTACCCCCTGCTATTCAAATTGTCTAAACCTCATCAGAAAGGGAGTCTTCTCATAACTCTCATGGATACTCATAACTCACAAGAAGTCTGGAAATCCACATTCATCCAGTCTTAAATAGGCACTTAATAAATATTAAATATGCTTTTTTAGGAGGTCATTGAGTGGAGTGATTCTCAACCCCTACAGATAAGAATTACCTGTCTTCACTCCAAACCAATTTTATCTGTTTTTCTAGGCTTGAGGCTTGAGGCTTGAGCCTGAGTTCTAACACGCAATGAGGATAAGAACCACTGAAGAGGTCCAGTAATAGGAACTGAATGGGTCCTTTTGTTCCTGTAAATAAATGGAAAAGGCTGGAAAATTAAATCATCATATGCATTTTAATTGATGATTTAATTACTGGAGTCCTTCACCTGGAAGACAGATACATACACTTGACCAGAACCCAAGTCTAGTTGTAGAGGCAATGGATGGAGGAAGCAAGAAGAAGGGAGAGTTAACCACTTCAATTCCTGCTCTTAGGACCAAGTTCCAGATAGCTATGTATTCTCCATCAGAGAAGTGGAGAGCCCCCTGCAAGTCCACAGTTATATTGGCTATATTCTAACAGACCATAGTCATTTGTTTTGAGGCAGGTCAAAAATAGCTCTAGCGTTTAAGACGGAGAATGGGTTAGTCAAGTGGGTCATTGCCACCCTTGACCATAATTCCATGCTTAGTTTGCATGTGTGTTGAGATGTACCAACACAGGCTATCTGCTATAGTGTGGGTGGGGTTGTACCAGTGAGACCATTAAACAAGGGTATTGTGATGGATGTTCTCCTATTTAACCAGATATGCTGAGCCAACAGAATCTGTGCTATTATTACAGAGTTATCTGGCCAAGGAAAGAGCTACTACTCAAAAAATTCGGGTAAAAAATGTAAACTAATTCAAAGCTAAGTTAATGAACCAAGTGGTGTAACAATCTGGAAATGCAGAGTTGGAGCAAAAAGATGAAGCCAAGGGTGAAAATGGGGTTGACAGAATCAAGTCAAAGCATAGATTGGCTGACATACAACTTATATATTAAAGACCTCCTCTTATAGTGTTCTCCTTGTGTATGCATCTTTGTGCTTCTCTGGGTCAGGAACATCTTTTTCAAGATAACAAGTTACAATGGATGGCAGGGCTAATACATCAGTATCTATGTAAGAGACAAAGCACATTAATTAAAATATATTGTTTTCTAGATAAGCTTGTTAAATGGCTTAGAAAGATAACATAACAGCATCAATAATATTTTAAATTCTTAAGAAATATTGTGAAAGCTCATGCTCAGAGAATGCATATTACTTTCAAATAAAGCATATTATCTCCCCTTCAAAACAAAACAAAACAAAAAGGGTCTGGGAATCAATGAAACATTAAGAGAATTCTATGGAAGAAGGTAACCCAAGGATTTGATGCCTGCCTAATTGTCACTCATAGGCAAAGGTAAGCAAAAAGGCATTCTCTGGTCCTCAAAGCCTCAGAATTGTTATCAGCTTAAGAACTTTTGAGAGAGTGCACCAGAACATTGCAAGCTGACTCAGAGAAGAAAACTTTGGATAGGAATTTGAAGAGGTCTGAAATTGACTATTGAAATAAGTAAGCAAAATTTAAAATTGCAGAATGAAAAAATGAAATCAATGGGAAACTGAGTAATGATTCTTATAAGTCTAATTAATGTAATTATTGGGGGATTGCTAATTAAATTAATGGAGGAGACTAAAGTGAGGAGAGACAGATGGAGCAAAACCTTGTGTCTTCTATAAAGTCACATACTTCCTAAGATAAAGAGCTTCCATCAGAATGATCATTTCTGCAACTTCAACCCAGTTTAAGTGAGGTGAGATGAAGTGCCTTGTGGTCAATCCCCAAAACAGATTGATCTGATCACGCAGAGTTAGGTATAATCACACAAAGTTAAATAGATGATTCATGATTAATTACTGGATGGGAATTTCATAGTACATCTGGAAAATTCTGTGTATGTATTTTTGGAGTTCATGCTTCTCAAAGACTTAATCAGATTAGAATTATTCTTATCAGTCTATTAGCAAAACTCCATCTTAATTTGAGTCATAGAGATGAAAGGTGTTTTAATGAAAATAAACTTGAATGTTAAAAATTTTTATGAGATTGTTAAAAAAACTAATGTAATCTTAGTTTAATATTGTTAGCATAATGAGAATGAGGGAGTGTCTCTGGACCAGTTATATTGAGAATATCACGTTGGGTTATGCACTCCAAGTTATTAGTGTTTGCTCTGAGTGAAGTAAACAGAATGGTAAACAAAATATTTAAAATTCCTGAAAATATTTCACATGAGTAGAGAACACTTGAGTGAGAAAGAGATGACTATGATCTTCAAATAGCTATATGACTCCCACAGGTAAAGGATTAAATTGACATTGACTAGACCTAGGGTGTGAAATTTGAAACAATGGGTAGAAGCTACAGAAGAACAAGTTACTTCATATAAAGAACTTTATAAAACTAGTACTGCTGCCAAGTGCAATAGGCTGCTTTGGGAGATTAAATATTTATCATCATCCAGTGTTCAAACATATGCTATAATCTATAGAAAAGACTTGAGAATGGCCCAAATGGCTGTCCCAGGTGACTTTGAAGTCCCAAATAGCCATGACTTTAAGACTTGGAATGACTGTTGGGTGATATTTTGACAAGCATTTTGTAAGAGCCTAATCCTTGCAATTCTTTTTTTTTTTTTTATGGGTATGAGAAAGTAGATATGATATAAACTTCTGATTTAAAATTGCCAAGCTGCATTTTCTAGTCCTCTCTGTGATGCTCATCTAAAAGCACTGACAGATACATTGAGTGGTCAAATGCATCACTTTTCTTCAAACCTGCAGCAGTTCGTGTCTTCTTCAGTGACCCACACAGTGCCTTTGCATAGCAGGCATTTAGGGAATTGAATCTATAATGCCTTTGTTTGTCCCCCTGTGGTTTATGGCAGCAATTTTAATTCACTAATATTTGCAAAATTTTCTCTGCCAGTTTTTAGAAAATCCAACGAGTTGTGGTAGGAAATACATTCATTAACTAAAATGGAAATGTGCTGTGTTTTGCTACTCAGCTTTCATTTCCAACTCCTTTTGACAAATGGACGCTGAATTTTATTCAAATATTCACCCCTCATTTACACAGACCTGTATCCTTGGGGAAGTACATCCATCAGTCAAGTCCAAGAAAAGCTTAGGTTCACTTAACTAGTCAAGCCATCTCAAATTCCTAGCCACGGTGGTTCATCCAAGTATGGATACATTACCCAAATTGGGCCAATGAGATTTTAGATTTTTTTTTCAGTGGGACTGTAAGAAAGAACAGATTATATACATCTCTGGTGTCAGCGACTCATGACTTGAGAAGGAATACCTGACTGACAGAGGGAAGTTCTCACATGTGGAGGTGGGCAGAGCTGGAAGAACTGCAGACAAATTAAGCCTCACTGGTGATGTGTGAACCCGGAGAAGTGCCAGTTTGGTTTGGGGATTCTGTTCGGAGCAACCAGAAGCATCGTAACAGATACAGAGGCTCAAACAAATCCAAAATCTGCCTTGACAAAACTTTGACTTTTCATTTTTATTGGTATCAACTCAGTTCCCCGCCCCCCATCTCTTCATCTGAACACTCTTTCCACCTTTCATTCATAAGTATTTCCCAAGTAAAGTGTGACTTTCATGTCTCCATAACTTGTCTTCAAACCATTTCCTCTCCTTGAAGGGCTCCTTGTCATCTCTCTTTTATTGCTCAGTAAATACTCTCTTTTCAAGCCCTGTTTTCCCGTTAGGCTTCATCGCTGCATTGTCAGTTGCATGGAAAAGCTTATTGTAACATTTACTTTCCGGTATTACCTTATTTATTTGTCTGCCTTTCTTAGATTTTTTTTGAGACTAAAATTTAGTTTACAATCCCTAAACTCAACCACATCTCTAATTAGTACATTATGAATCAATGAAGAAATGAATGTGCTCTAGTTCTTAATCCTCAAAAAGACATTAGGTTGACCACTAGGTTCTTCATATTTAGCAAGTAATTTTTACTTTTGGCTATGATGTTCAATAAAAATTCTGACTTATTCCCCTTCTGTGAATCCAATTTTGATCTTCTTTTATAAGACACAGCACTTTTTCACTGACACATTATAGGATAAACACATTTTTAAAAATGAGAGAGACTTCCCAGAGAAGTTTAATGCTAAAAAACAAAGAAGTGCAAGTATTTTGTCTACATGCATGAGCATCTCAAGATTTTAATTGCTTTTTGCTTCAGGAAGATTGTGATGTATAAACATTTTACAAATCTGATCTCAAAAAATAATGATTTGAATAGTCTGTGCTTCAATGCAAAAATGAAACATTAATTTGTTCAGTTTCTCATACAACATGTTTATTAAACATTTCAGTGTCAATAATTTCTTAAAATTGTAACATTTAACCTTGTAATGGAGCTAATACCAATTATATTCATGGGAGTATATTTTGGACTTTTGAACAAGTTTAAGTAAAATGAATGCCAGTGTCTTCAAGTTGTGCTTGGAGCAAAGACAAAGAAACATCAACTCATTCTTTCCAACTAATAGAACATCTAATGATGCAATGTTTATGAGGACATTATTTTAAAGCTATTGTACTGTTAAATATATTTTTGCTTCTGTTACTGAAACCTAATATATCATCTCTGAACATTAGCAGTTTTCATGTAATTTAGATTTTAAATATTGAATTTTTAACTTGGGCTCCAAGGAAAAATCCTAAAAAATAAAGATCTGCATTTAACATCTTTTTCCTGCCCTCAACCATAACTTTTCAATCTGAAATGACTTTTCATGGAATCTATGTCAGGAAGCATAGCTTTTTAAGATAACTTTTTAAAAATAAATTAAAAAATCCCTCGCTTTTATGTTAAAGAGGGAATTCAGAATCACTGAAGTTCTGAAGGAGCATGTGCTTTGATTATTATTTCTACCAGTTCCTTTTTTTATTATAAAGTGGCAATTTATATTACCATTAGAAATATACATTTGTATATAAAGTTTTGCATTCAAATCTCTTTATTTTTTGATTAGCTATGACTAAAGAACACAAGTCAAATAAAAAGTCTATATATCCTTATTTCAGAAGCATATGTATATATACACATATATATTTGTAGAACAATCCACTGTTTTAAATGTGATTCTGATTTAAAAAATGCTATTTACAATTTTATGACAGAGAAATAATCTCAGCCTTTTATGCTATTAAAATGAGCAGGGAATTTTGATGTTTGTGTGTGTCTCACCTTGTGCAGACGAAATTAAGTAACATCATGGAAAAACCTTCTCAGAGCAAGACCTTGTAGACTAAGCCATGAGGATAGTAGATTTGCTATTTCTGGGTCTGTGTTTAAAAAAATTACTGTTGATGTAGTCATGCTTCTTCACCAAGAAATCAGTGGTCTCAAATTAGGACCTTCAAACTTTGCAATACACAATAAGCCATTCTTCATCCTTTACTTTGCCCTTAATACTCTCATCTCTTGCTAGTGGCACCAGAGGACCACCATCCATAGATATAATACCTATCTACAGCTGTGTCATTTTCCTAAATTGAAGAATTCTTCTAAAAAGCTATCTGGATTAAAATGAGGCCCATAAAGCATCACAGTTTACATCAAATTGATGTCTTTTTATTGTGCCAATCCATAGCGGCTAAAAATGTGCTATGAAATTCATATGTAAAATTCAAAACCCAAACTATTACTGTAATCAAGAACAGGTTGGCTGGCTGTCCTCCAGTTTCCTGAAGCACAAAAGGCTCTAAATTAGCAAATGGAACTTCAGCACCATTTTGTTTCTATACCTCAAACATCTAGCTTAAAAATCAAGTGAAGTATATTGACCAAAAAACTATTTTGAGATTCTCAAAAGTTTTGTTTTCATTCTTAAGCCCATTGATTTTGAAACATGTTACAATAAGGACTCTTAGAATAAACACATCTTAACTTATATGTACATAGTCAATTACAAAGCTTTACTAAAAGTTGTATTTTTCCTGAGAATATCCCAATGCATTAAAAAAAGAGCTTATTTTATTTATGGGAACATAAGATATGGATGAATTGAGACCCAGAAATTGGAATGACAAAAATCAAAGAATTCTTTCACTTGGAAGAAACCTGAAAAACTATTTAAACTGGCTCATGTTTTTGGAGGAAATAGAATAACTATATGTTTATATTTGGTAATTGTTTGAAAACCTAGGCAGTGAAAACTGACTTTTTCTATTAAAGGTTTTATGTACTTAAAAAGTAAGCAGCAGTTAAGCAAATGTTCACCCTACGCTCTAAACTACAGTTTTTGTCAGGTTAATACGTAAAAGAAATAGGAGGTTTCCAATTTATTCTTCAAAATTAATTTAAATAAGGCAAAGCTAATTTCTAAACATTTTACTGTAGTCAACATTTGCTTCAATGATATGAAAAAAAACAATAGAGAAATTGGGTCGTTAGACTTGTTTCTTAATTGCTATCAGGAAGAAGACAAATAGGAGTCTTGGTGATAAATGATGGACAGCCATTGACAATTGAGGGGAAAATTGTGTTGGGAGTTTATATCTCTATCACATTTTTCATAATATTGAACCAGATTATATATATTGTCGTGAAATCATTAGTGTAATTAATAACACTTTGTGAAATTGTCAATTATGTTACTGATGAATTTGTGTGTGGGGGGGTGTGTGTCACCATAAAATCTCAAGTCATTTCATGCTAAATGAGCCTGTGACCCATTTTGTAGAAGCCTTTTTTTTTTTATTTTTTCAAAGAAAACGAGGCTTTGTGCATGGGATTTGTTTGTTCCTAGAAGTGACAGGTGTGTTTAAAATCAAGCTGAATCAAGAGTGACAAGGAGAAATACAACCAGATTGGTAATTTTTTTTACAAGGGTATTTTTTTCCTAGAAGAGAACATTCTTTTTTTTTCTTTTAATTTAAATGTCTTTATTTGTTACTTTCAAAATATTTTGGTTAAACAAATAACTTTTGCAAATGTGTGTTCAAAATCCTTGCCTAGATGCCTAACTTTTATTCTTTACAACCGATAAGGCAAATTCCTCCATTTCATTTTCTGCTAACCTCCTGATAACGTAAATAGAATACTTGGTGAAGGACACAAACCACTATTAAAGAATAATGATTGTGTAGAGTGAGGGGAACTACATTGACTTTGAAAGAATACAGCAACCAATGGCAAGGTCATTTAAGTGAAGGCCTAGAGCTTCTGCAAAGTGTATATATTTTAGGGAGTCATATTTGGAACAATACATGCTGGACAGTAGAGCTATAGGAGAAGTAACATGCTAAGTCTTCTCATTGATAATATCCATAGTTCTGCATACATTTTTTTAACATTCTGTTTTGTTTTAATTTGGATGTCTCTATACCATTCCTGATTTGTAGGACGAAGTAGATCTATTTTTTTCCCCAAGGCAATTGTACAACGTTCATTTCTTCCCTAATATTTTTCTAATACTTGAATATTCCTAACTATGCATTTGCCTAGTCCTTACACTGAGTTCTTTTACTTTTTTTAACTACATTAAGCTCACACAAGCCTGTGCATTGGAACCATAGGAACCACAGCTGTTAATTCTGTATCGTTTCTCTATGCCCCTTGAAAATTCAGTGTATCAAGTTCCCTTCTGTGTTCTAGGAGACAGAGTTATTGTCAACTTGACTTATTAACAAGGATATATAGCAACAAGCAAGCCACTGGCTTCATGAGATAGTAAGTCAGGAATTTCACAGCCATGCCTCCCAATTTCCTCCTGAAGTTTGGAAAATGCTACATACATAGAACTCTGGTAAGGTACAAAGGCAAATACGATTTGCTTTGAGCCCTAGGATTTATTTCCTTGTGTGAAACCCCTTTTCTTTCTTTCCTGCTGCAAGAGATGGTACAAAATTCTCTAACACAGCTAGACATGCACCTATATTCTCAAAGCTGTGCCCAATGTGAAAAATCAGGCCAAATGATAAGAGCATATATCTATTCATCACTGCCCGGGCATGGGAATGACACAGAATTCCCATAAGTAAACGCAGCCTTAGAACACATTTTTTCCCCTAAATAACTAAAAAAATGAGATCCTGGATTAATTCCTTTGATGAAAAAAATATGATAATATACTAGGTTAATCTGAAACTCTTTTTATGAAGGAATGGAATCTGTTAATACCATTAAATTCAACAAAAGTCTATCTTTTGCATAAAATAATTGTACGTAACAAATTCAAGAATCAAACTTTAAACTTTTAAACAATTCCTGGCTTATACCATATGGGCATTAGAACAATCTATAATTTGTACATGTTCGGTATCATGGTAAAAAAAAAAATCCTGGAAACAGGATGTAATTATGTGTCAATTCCAGATGCCCAAATAAAATTCAAATTCAACACAAAGCACATCACAGCATTATCCAAAGTTTAAGTTACTCAGGGTATTACATTGATTGGTAAGTTCAATTCTCCAAAACCCTTGTCTTTAAGATAATAACTTTATTCCAAATTCATCATAGTTATGTCTTCATTATAATTAGCCTTCTATTAATAACAGCACAATGTTGTGGTGTCTTGATTTATTTTTTTCCTTTGATTTTATGTGTGCTAGTATTTGTGCATGTGCACTTTCTACCACATTGCAACAGGCAAGCTTTGGTTCAATTTCTTTATCCTACACAAAGGAAGATTTTTGAGTGCAGAATCTTAGTCACTAGGTCCTGGGTTGCCATTTTGTTTTCCTCTCCTTGGGTGGATTTATTGGAAGGAGATGGGTAAAGGGGATGGGAGAAAGGGAAGGGATGAGAGAGAGACAAAGGGAAGAGTTCTCAGCTATGTTGAATCTTGATTCACGACTTTGCCTCCATTCATGGTTGGTGTTCCAGAACTTTTCCTTGAACGCCCTTGTTTTTCTCCAATTTCATGAAGTGATGGCTCTCTGTACATACACACTGAAAAGCAAAATTACATCAATTACTTATTATAATTGTAGACATCAATTTGGCTTCAATAAACATCTCAAATTTGATTTTACAATATTCTTCACTCTCATCACTAGCTCTTCTCCCCAGTGTAAAAATGAGTTTTAACTTGATAACATATTTAGTGGATACAAATGGTCCTCTTCCAGTTCTATCAGTCATAACCTTTTAAGTCTTCTTGAACTGCAGACATAAGAGTGGTTTCTGTTCTCTTACAGATAAGGCTTGAGTCTTACCTGTCTGCTAAACTATATAATAGGTTTTTCATCTAGAGTTCGAGGAGACATTGTGAGTATACGATTAAAAGGATAGAAATAGATACTTTTTTAAGTCCTTGGTCTGCAACCTAGTTTGCAAAGGAAAAAAAAAAATCCTTAATTACATGCTCCTAATCTTTACCCTACTACAAGTAATATGACATTGTTATATCAAATTGAAATATTTACCACCAATTTTCAGGGCATCCTACATAAGAAATGATAATAGGAGGGAGGACAGAGGAAAACAAACAAACAAACAAAATGCCATTTTCCTGATTGTTCCATGTTTGCATATGCAACTGTGAGATTTTATTTCACATCTATATAAAACAGTTCCTCTCTCCTCTATTGTTTTGTCTGGCTCTAAAGCTCAGTCATCTGTGAATTATCACAGCTATTGCTAGATTACTGCACAGAAAGAATAATATTTTTCAATTCATAGTTATTCTTGTAAGATAGGATCTTCATTCCTTATACTGCTGTGAAATAAATGTGTACAAGCATATGAAATATTTCACTTAAATATCAGGAATTATTTTTATCCTTGATTTAGGAAAAAATAGTTAAGTACCTCCATCTATTGAACCATCACTGCAGTGCTTTAGTAATCTGAATGCTATTTCTAATCAAATAGCTTCCTCACTTGGGCTTTGCCTGGTGCAGGAAACCTGAGCATGGCTATGACCAAATAGATGTCATGTGGTGGTTAAGAGCACCAACTTGGGAGCCACACTGCCTGGGTTGACATCCTCACTCAGCCACTCACTAACTCTGTCAAACTGGACACACTCTCATAGCTAAAAAACTAAATTTTTATGAGGATTAAATGTCTGGCAGATAGTAAGCATCCAAAGATGTTTGAGAAAATGAAGAAGGGCGCCTGGGTGGCTCAGTCGTTAAGCGTCTGCCTTCGGCTCAGGTCATGATCCCAGGGTCCTGGGATCGAGTCCCGCATCGGGCTCCCCGCTCGGCGGGAAGCCTGCTTCTCCCTCTCCCACTCCCCCTGCTTGTGTTCCTGCTCTCGCTATCTCTCTCTCTGTCAAATAAATAAATAAAATCTTAAAAAAAAAAAAAAAGAGAAAAAAAGAAAATGAAGGAGTTGATCTCTTCATGAGAATTTTGAACAACGGATTGCAGAGAAAAAAGTGATAATTTGAGGGGGCTAAAGGTATTCTAAATTCAAAACTAGATTAAGAAAGTTAAGATACAAGAAATATTCTCTTTAGACTAGTTCAGTGATGAGGAGGCAGGTTTTTTTTCCCCAACATCTCAGTGGTAGAGCTTCTTAAACGTTTATGTGCTTTCGAATCATGCAGGGATATTGTTAAAATGCAGATTCTAATACAGAAGTTTTTTGTGGAGTTGAGATTCTACATTTTTAGTAAGATCTTGCTGATCTTGGCAAATGGAACCACACTTTGGGTAGTACAAAATATATATACAAACTATGGTTGCTAAGCATATTGTGCAAAATTATTACACATATTTATTTATTTTTATTTTATTTCATCTTTTACATATATATTTTAAATGAAATCTTAAAGTATTTCAATTATTGCACTAAATGGCTCCTCCCATATCTCAAAAGACCTTTGGCCTCAGTAGCAAAGTTGTACAGAGGAAATGAGTTCAGAAAGAATTGATGTTGTAATTTTCATATGATGCCAGTAGATAATTTAAGTTTCTGCTTTTGACAGAGAATGCTTATGGAAGATCCTAGGAAATCTTGAAATTTCTCAAGTCTAATGTCTCTTACCTATATTTCTGTTATGGGCAAAGTGTCAAAATCAACAAAATTAAACCATACATTTGTATGTGTAAAATATAGCTATTTATTTATAACTGGTAAGTGCACAAGGGAACTCAGAAGTAATGAAGTGATTCTATTAGAAAGTTATTCATGTGATACCATAAAACAGTTTTCCCTACTCTGCCACCTAGTCAGCTGTGAAAACCAATACATCCCTAGGCCTGACTACAAACTGCTATATCAGAGTCTCAAAGAATGAGAAAAATAATCTCAAAAAAATTTTATATATATATATATATGAGGCGACTCCTGGGTGGCTCAATTGGTTAAGCATTTGACTCTTGATTTCAGCTCAAGTCATGATCTCAGGGTCTTGGTATCGAGCCCCGCATTGGGCTCCCAGCTGAGAGGTAAGAGTCTGCTTGAGATTCTCTCTCCCTTCTCCCTCTGCCCCTCCCCCAGCTCATGTGTGCTCTCTCTCTGAATAAATAAATAAATAAAATCTTAAGTATATGTATATATATAATAGATTTTGACCTGCAAATTTCTTAAACTCCAACTTAGAGATACTTGCAGGATGTTACTTTCCAATTTAAATTAAAGAATATATATGTTTTTAAATTTTATAGTTGAATTTCTTATTTTACTACTTATTTTTTAGTTTCCTTATGTCATAGATTCTTCCCAGGGCATTTGCTTTTAACTTTTTTTTTTTTTTTTTTTGCTATTTCTCACTCATACATAAAATACTTCAGTTGTGACAATGCAAAATGTTGCCATTATAATTACCGCTGCAGGTAACTTTTCCAGTAACTTAACCCTGATCTCCATCCTGATATCAAGTACCTAAAGGAGGTTTTTAAGTTGGCATCTGAACATTTTCAGTGTTTCAAAAAGAACAAAACTCATTAGTACCATAGCAGAGTGTACAATTTGCTCTCCTCTAGGACTACTCAATTACTAACTTTCAGATATTTCCATTAAATGGAATAATAAAATTCCAGGTTTTGAAAAGAGTAGTTCATATATCTTAGTTGGAAAATGAAGAGTAATAAGTAGGTTTCCTAGTTCACTAACCCCCCCCAATAAATCAAGTATTTGAATTTCTGTATTTCTGTTAACAGAAAGAACTGTTTCTTTAAAGAAAGCAAACTTCAGTCAATCTAGGAATTGCATGCAAATATTAACAAAGAGAGCAAAAACTTTGTCAAACAAACAGATTGATTTCTTGGGCTTTAATTTTCATTTTTTATAGGCTCTAGGATGTCAGTATTACTGCCTAAACTCAAGCTGACAAATCAAGGGGTAAAAATATCAATCAAATTTTAAAATGAAAAAGTAATTAAAGAGCATATACAATTAGAAATCAAAGAAAGGACAAAACATTTCTCTTCCATAATATAACTTCCTTTGATAGTTGTATTAATACTCCGTACCTGTGCTGTTCTAAATGATACACAATAAAATGATGACACAAAATACAAGAAGAAAACAGAAGGTATAAATGTTCTACAAAGTGCATTGTATGTCCAAAATGTAAAACCCAATCACTTTGATGTACAAATAACCACAATGGTAATCCCATAAATAAACTTTTGATCCCTTAAATAAATCTATTGTTTCAGAGTTTTCAAAGACATTCTTTTTTAAGATTTTATTTATTTATTTGAGAGAAGGAGAGCACAAGTGGGGAGGGAGGGCCAAGGTTGAGAGAGAGGCAGACTCCCCGCTGAGCTGGGAGCCCAAAGTGGCAGGGCTCGATCCCAGGACCCTGGGATCATGACCGGAGCCGAAGGCAGACGCTCAACCAATTGAGCCACCCAGGGGCCCCTCAAATCCATTTTAAATTGACTACCTCATTTGATAATTTTAATAACTTTGTGAATAGAGTGAGAAATTCTTATCCGAATGTTTTAAATATAAAAGAAACTAAGCAACTTCCCTGAAGTCAGATGGTGAGTAACGGCAGAGCCAGGATGAGAATGTAAGGCTTAAAAATCCTAGTCAAGAGTTATTAATAAAAGCAGAAGAGCAGGGGCGCCTGGGTGGCTCAGTCGTTAAGCATCTGCCTTCGGCTCAGGTCATGATCCCAGGGTCCTGGGATCCAGGCCCCATCGGGCCCCGTTTTCTGCGCCCCCTTCTCTGCGCCCCCTTCTCTGTGGGAGGCCTGCTTCTCCCTCTCCCACTCCCCCTGCTTATGTTCCTTCTCTCGCTGTGTCTCTGTCAAATAAATAAAATCTTAAAAAAAAAAAAAGCAGAAGAGCAATTCATCAGCAAATGGAACAAATGATTGTCTTATAACAGACAATGTTTAAATTAGATCTATTAATTGAGATCCAAGTTGGCCTTACCGCTACTAAATATTCCTAATGTCATCCGAAAAATGGTAATAAAAACAAATGCAGGATGGCTATTTTTAAAAAGGAAAACAAAAAAAACAAAAACAAAGTAACAAGTGATGGAGAGTGTGTGGAGAAATTGAAAACATCGTAGTTGCTGGTGGAGACATAAAATATATGGCCACTGTGGAAAATGATACGGGGATTCCTCAAAAAATTAAACAGAATTATTATATGATCCAGAAATTCCACCTCTAGATATATACCCAGAATAAATGAAAGCAGGGATGTGAACAGATATTTGTACACCCATGTTCAGAGCAGCATTATTTACAATAGTCAAAATGCGGGGGTAGTCAAAATGTGGGGGTGGCCAAAATGTCTTTCAAGGGATGAATGATAAACAAAATGTGGTATATAATATAATGCAATATTGTTCAGCCTTAAAAAAGTAAGGAACTTCTGACACAAGCATGAATGAACCTTGAGGACATGAGGCTAAGTGAAATAAGCTAGACAGAAAAGTACAAATATTTTACGATTCCATTTATGTGGAATACCTAAAGTAGTCAAATTCATAGATACAGAAAGCAGAACAGTGGTTGCCCCGGGCTGGGGGAAGGGAGAATGGTACAATGTGTACAAGTACAATGTGAATGTACTTAATGGCACTGAAATGTACACTTACAATGGTTAAAATGTTAAATTTTATGTTGTGTATATTTTACACAGCATAATTAATAATTATACTTTTTAAAAAAATATCACAGACACACAAATACTGAGTGTAAGCTGCAAACAAAGAAATGATTATTAAAGCCTGCAATGTCTTATTTGCATGGGAAGAGCCAACAATTCCCTAATAGTAAAAAATATTAGTCTTAGTACTATAGTAAGATGGAGAGAATTGAGATATAACTGAGGGGGTATGGAGTTGGTAAGAGAATAGGAAAATCTGATGAGAATATCCTAGGAATGCACTGCCTAATATAATATCCATCTTGCCTATGTGATCACAGAGCACTTAAAATGTGCTTGGTCCTATTTCAGATGTGCTGTGATTATAAAACACTAAATATCTCACAAGTAATGTATTGACTGGTTACATATTAAAATAGATAATGTTTTGGATATATTGGGCTGTAAAGATTATTAAAATTTATGTCATGGGGCGCCTGGGTGGCTCAGTCGTTAACCGTCTGCCTTCTGCTCGGGTCCTGATCCCTGGGTACTGGGATGGGGCCCCGCGTCGGGCTCCCTGTTCGGCGGGGGGCCTGCTTCTCCCTCTCCCACTCCCCCTGCTTGTGCTCCCTCTCTCGCTGTCTCTCTCTCTCTGTCAAATAAATAAATGAAATGTAAAAAAAAAAAATAAAATTTGTCATGTTTGCTTTTATTTTTTAAATGTGACTACCAGAACAATTTAAATTACATATGTAGCTCATATGATATTTCTATTAGACAGTTCATCTTAGAATTTGTTGCTGTCTGGAAGAGAAGTGTCCTGACTGGAGCTAAAGCTATAAATTACTGAACGATGGGAGGACAGTGGAGAAAATTTTCTGACCCGACTGGTCCTGATGCTCATACATAGACTAGGGAGATGTAGAGTATCTTGGATACCTTTGGTAGGATGGAACTGGTTCACAAAACATTTATTGGCCCTTTTGACTTGGCTTAACTAATGTTGCATCACTTTCATCCTAAATTGGACTTTTCATGTTCTTTTCTCTCCTCCAATTTCAATTACTCTTTTGTGAACTAATATCCAAAGCTGAATTGGTACAAGCATTGATTTGGTCATTGATTCTATAAAAAGGTGCACATTTAATTTATTCCAGGCACTCTGCTAGATTCCATAGCAACTGTGAGAGATGACCACTTGATTCCTGCCCTCACAGAGCTCAAGGCTAAGAAGGAGAGCACAGACGTGCACACAAATCACAGGGTGTTCAGAGCAAGAGTAGAGACATGAATGGAAATGAGTACAGAACAACAGTTCTTTGATGCTGATTTAGCCTTGAAGGAGGCAGAGGATTTAGACAGATAGGTAGGCTACTGAAAAAGAGTGAAGAGATGAAGTGCAAGTTATATAAGAAATACACGGACTGGTTGAAGAATGGGGTAAAATAGAGAAATAGGGAAGAATAAGCCCGGCAGGGCTAGCTCGTGTCAGACCTCCAGAGTTCCAAGCTGGATGTTTTCAACCATGATCCTGATGTCTATCAGCCTCAATTTGATAGGGAACGAAGAGTTAAAAAATATGTTCATCAAGTGCATGAGTGTATAGGGAAAATCTATTTATTCCATCTCGTTATCTAGAAAAATGTCTAACTATGTTTGCATGACATGAATATAGCCAGTCAGATTAGTAGGAAGAATCAGTCAAACTAAATCTCACAGCATGGATCCTGTAACAAATGGTTGGCAGCATCTGAAACTTTCATGAGTTCTGAAATTTTGCAAACACAATTGTAATTTCTTAGACACAGACCTAGCTGAGGCACCATTATGTGTGAAATCTGCTGCTTTTCTAATATATACAATATCTGATATACTCCAAGTACCATAATTTTGACTACAACTGAAAGGTGGGGTTCGCTTGGTCAAGCTAACTAACATGTTGAGAAGAGTTATCCTTTTGTTTTGTGGGGAGCTTAATGTAGCACTGAAGAAGACTAAACAAACAACAAATGATAAATCAAGAATTACTAATCCCATATATGAGCATCCATATACTTTACAGTGAAAATTAATCATAATTTTATACAGCTACTAGTACTAGACTTTGGAGTTCTGGTATTAATTTCCAAACATACACTAAGCAATTGTGGGAAACATTTAAGAAGCATGCCTAGGAAACTGCCTAGGTTCTGAACTCCAAATAGTTATATAAATTTTACAGCTCCCAATCGTGCTTCTCAAATCAGCCCCATACTATGGAAGATTAAGTTTTTCTCTTCCTGATAATCAGGTCCTTATTAGTAATTGCAATGACCTCTGATCTCTTAATTTGCATTACTTCAAAGTACATGATTTTTAAGGCGGGGGGGGGCTTTACCATCACTTTCTATACAATAAGCTATTATTTCATTAGGAATAGAATTTATTTTGCTCTAGGAGGCTCTACATTTAAAAAAAAAAAAATCTCTTTGTTCTTGAGTATTTTCTTCCTATGTCTTCTGTTGTATGCATTTGTCCCACTTCAGCTAGGACAGCAGTTTGATATTCTAGTTCTTTTGATGAGGAGTAATTTTCAGACTGGGAATAAAGTGAAACAAACAAACAAACAAAAAATCTAACTCCCTGTATTTCTTGTTCTCCCAGCTCCCCAATCACCTTTCTCAGAAACTCACATTCAGTGCCACTGCCCATTTAACAACTGGAAACAAGTTCCTGGATTTAGGCAATTTGTGATGTTACAGTCTCACTATGTTTCATCTGAGACCCTGGGGACTACTCTTGTGATACAGATTTTATTTTCAGTGGACATGATTTAATGGCTACCACTTGGCATGGAACCGATTTCCAATTGTGTTTCTTTCTGATTTCACTTTACACTATTTTCCCAACAAAGTTTCAGTAACTAAATATCAAGAATGTTCAGTGTCCTAATGATACAATGCCTGATTAACAACATTGCTGCTCTTTCACCTGACACTTCTGGGTGGTTCTTGATCACATTCCTTGCCCTCTCTCTTCTTTAAAGCACAAAAAAAAAAAAAAAAAAGAAAAAAGAAAAAAATACTTGCTCTTTTTTATCCCATAGAATGTTTTGGATATAAATACCATTATTCCTCTAAGACATGTGGGATCATAATGGTTTTGGATAAATGGTAAAAGGGACAATGTTCTGAAAAGGGAAGCATTTCTGTTTGGTTCTGTAGTACTCTTTCTTCAAATCAGTTTTCTATTTTCCTCTATTTTGGTATTTGTTTCAATTTATTTCTCTTTTTCCCCTTCTCACCACCCACCCCCCCCTTCTCTTCTCCTTCTTCTGGATGTTTCCTTTTATTCATGTTTTGACTTTTCTTGATCCATAGTACATTGGAACAGAACGAATTCACTGCAGCTTTCAGAGTAAAAATGAGGTAGAGAGTTTTGATGAGAGAATATTCTTCCTCATGTGCAGACACAAGGACACACAAAAGTTTCTTATAACATAGCCTACATCATGTATTACTTTAAGACCTAGCACTCACTAGAAATCCCCAGGTCAACCCTTTAATGTGAGCAGAACACACCTGTATGAGAGACACTAGTCACAATGTGACTTGGCCTAGAAGGCTGTCATTTTCCCAGCCGCCTGAGATGCACTGGCTATATTTCTGTAGAAAGCCCTGCAGTTCTGATATCACAAATAAAATGCTACACTTGGTCTTAACAAGACCATAAGATACAAACTTTAGAATAATATATGGTATTTGCTCTATTTATTTTTTGCTTTATTTATTACATACAAGATTGTGTCATTAGAAAAGAGAGAGACCTAATATATACCACTAAGCATTGAAATCTTGTCAAAAATAAAACACATCTTCTCTTTGTAAGATTAGGTATAGGTCTTTCCAGGACAGGCTTCCAGCTACTATTTTTCTATTATATTCTTTTTGCTGGTACCTTTGTTGCAAATGCAGTTGTCAGAAGATGCAAGTATTCTTTGCCATTATACTAGTTCAGAAAACCTGTTTGCAACTTTGTGCATTCAATAATCACACTTATTTTAGTTATAAACTTCTCTTGGAAAACAAACCAAAATAATGCCTTTCTTAAAAGTATGAAAAAAAGTGGAATCCCGGAAGTTGCTATTATTTACAGATCGGACAACTGTAATAAACCAGGTGCACATACCATCCAGTGGGTACTCACCTCCTAAGCAGTCAGTGTCCTCATAATCATAGCTAATATTAATTGAGCACTTACTATATATCTGCACTTTATATACATTATGGTTATTTTAAATGATCCAAAAGATCCTTTTATTGGTCCTTTTTGCAACTAAGGAAACTAATGTAGTTTGTTAGAAGTAGTGCAGGGCACTACAGGGCAGAATCAGCATTAAAATTCATGTGTGATTAACTCTAGGGCTCCTGCTCAAAGCTCATAGTCAAAGAGTTTAATGTGTCTGGAAAAAACAAACAAACAAACAAACTACATAAAACTTTGCTGACTGGTCTCAAGTTGAAACCTTCATTCATCCCAAACCTCATGGGTGTCCTCAGCACTTCCTGGAACGCTCCTACATTTGTCTTGCCAGTTTTCTCTCCCATTCTTCCTAAGGGGCCATTCCATACCTTCTCCTTTCTCCTCAAACCCTCCTCAGACTCAGGTTATAGGCCTGTCTTCTTTCTTTTCTTGTCTTGTCTTTCTCTCCTCCCTCTTCTCTCTCCTCCGTTTTCCTCCTTTCTTCCCTTCCTTCCTTTTTTTAATCAGTGTAAACCACTTGCTTTGTATTTCACTTAGAAAAGAGCAACAGAAGAGAAAGTTTTCATATTTCCACTATGAAAATGACCCACCTGCCTACATCTGCTCACATGTGTTCTGGTGCTTGAATTCTTCCCATGCCTGTCTAAATCTTGCCCTCCACTTGCCACTTCCGTGGCCACTTCCGTGTATGATCCCACCCCCTTTGGTCAGTGTTATTTAGTAACCATCTCTCCTGTAATGCCAAATCTTTCTTCTCCCCAGTTGTTCCCATCAGTCTATAAATAGGCTGTAATAGCTTTAAACAAACAAGCAGTCACACTATGTAACTACCATGTTTCTCTCCAGCTAACTCCCCATTTCTCTATCCCTCTTTTATAGCATAACTCCTCAAAAGTGTGATTTCATATTACTTTCTTTTCTTTACCTCCTGTGATAACTTGAAACCATTCCAATTAGATTTATTCCCTGCTATACTCCTGAAATTACTCTTGTCAAGTCACTATTGACTATGTTATAGACCCATCGGTCAATCCTCCAGGAGCTTATTGGATCCCCTGACAGTCCTTGATAGAGATAACAGCTCTGGTCATAGTTTTACCTCTTTCTAACTATATGGACCTGGGTGAGTTATTTAATTTCTCTTAAACTCAGTTTCCTCATGTTTAAAATTGGGATGATAATCTTAAACTGCACATTCCCGAAGTGTTAGTGACTATCAAATGATACTCTGGGGAGGAAAGGAGGTTAACAATAACGAGTCACACAAATGGCATATAAAGCAATACCGTTGTTACTAATCATTACTTATATTATTTCTAGATTCCTGCAAATCATTTAAAAAGTGAGTGTTCTTATAATTATGGGGAGAACTAGGTGTGAATCTTTGATTGTCAGTATTGCTCTGTGAGGGAGATTGGAAAACCTGTGTGGAGGGCAAATGTAGTTGTTGCTGACAAATTCTGTTTTCCAAATGGAGGCAATGTAACTCCAATTTCTGATAAAGTTCACAAATGGCACTCTATAAAGAACCCCCATCCTATATCAGTTTCCATCAAAGAAGAATGAAATATGAGTAATCTTTTTATTACTACCAATTTAATTGAATTTTCCTTGGCCCGCTGTAATTTCTAAGAAGTGGAAAGGTTAGATTGCTCTGTTAGTTAATGTACCATTAAAGATATTTAATTGTCTTAATCGCAGATCATGGAAGGGTGTGAGCAATTAACATGAAGCAATTTCACACCTTAATTAATGTCCCATGGAATCCCTTTGGAACTGTAGAAGAATTTTAAGTGCTGGGTCATAAGCAATGTATTGCCAAAGGAATGCACCCGGTATGCTGTAAATATTTATTATAAAGAGTTAAGAGACATTGTGAACACAAAGATCTATATCTTCATTTAGAAGGAGATCAGAAGCAATATTTGTGTGCAGGAGGAGGTAGATATGGAAGAAGGATGTGGCAGGGAGAGGTAGGAGGGTTTTATTAAAGACTAAATTCAAAGCCAGGAAAATGCTGCTTTGAATGAGTTACACTGGTTTGGGGGAAGAAGGTGTCACAGTCTGGCAGAGATTCAAAACTCAAAAGATGGAGAGAGAGAGAGAGAATTGCAGCTATTTGCTATAATTAAAACAATCAGGGGCATCAGCGATAGGTATTTTTTTTGCTCTGTTTTTGTCTTTCAGTACAGTTGGGTCCAAAAGAGGATTCTGGGAAACAAACCATTTAGTTTTCTTTCCAGTCATTTGAAATAAAAATATCAATATCAATTTGCCATTATTCTCCCATTTAGAGCTCTAAAACATTAGGACTCTTGATTTGTTCAGTTCTTTGGTATCTCATTGTATGGTTTTTGAAGAGATTATTTTCCCTCCAAATTTCGATTTACATTGTCTCTAATCCCTTAGTGAATACCACACCTCACAGCATTTCTCCGGCACATAACCCAATAACCCAATGTCCAGTTTCCAAGGGAAAATGAAAAATGTGCTTTGGATTGATCTATTAGATTTGGGATATCCAACTTTCTTTCAATGTCTTATCTTCATATTATTCCTATGAAACAGATGGCATTTATAATCAACTTCATCTTCAGAGATTATTGAGGTTTGAAGAGGGTAAATTATTTTCTCAAAATTACTTAGCAAATCATTGGCAAAATGTTTATTAGGACTAGACACTTATTTATATTTGATTAATTGATTTGTATTAGGTTACTTTTTCTCAATGTCAATTTAGTGCAATAATTGGTGTTAGCTCTAACTTACTCCATATAATAATTTAACTCAGCACTAGAATACAGCCATCTTAATAGCAGTAGGAAATGACAAAATGTAACATGTTTAGTATATTCAATTCCATGGTGTCAGAGTGACAATTTACTCTATGTTAGATTAGGCATAGTCCAATATATTGATCACAATAATCTGAATAAATTTAAATAATTGCCTATGGCCAGACTTGATCGAAATGAGCCTAGAATCATCAAATTCAATTTAGAACACTAAGTCTTGATCCTGGTTGCCATAATAATCACTTGGACAATAAAACCAGACCACTCTGGAGATCCGGCCTGAGAATTTGTAACTACAGATGGTTGGGATACTGATGTTTGGTAAACACTGCTCTACGTTACACTGCTGGTACTTAAATCAGATTCTATTAGCTTAAATCAACAGTTACAACAGGAAAAATGGATAATTTATACGTGTGTGTGTGTGTGTCTTGTCTCCCCACTGGAAAATATATTGGTGGAAATTAGCAAATGTTCCTTTATTTAGAGTTTAATATTTCTGTAGCAATGACTCTCAATTGGTATTTACTACTTTTACTGTACAAACATATTTCTCCCTCCAGGATTAAGTTCTTGAAGCTTAAATCTTTGAAAAGTGCACACATTCTTTTCAGGAGGAAGGAACCAGATTCTGAATACCCAACCACCTGCAGGAGCTGAGTAATGAGCTTCTTGGAGGAGGGAGGAGAAAAGGAGGAGACTGTATCTTGTTCTTTGTCAAAAACTATTTGGCTGCTGTATCTAAAGCTAAAGGGGGAGGTTACCACCAAGACAATTTAAATCTGGGGGAGTTACTTATCTGTGGTGTGAACAATGCTCTGAAAGGGCAAAACTGGGAATCATGAAGCCTGTTCCATTGTCTTAAATTCCAGGGGAGGGGACCCATGTAAGTAAAGGTTGACATGCAAGTGTACATAGTAATGGGTTTAAATATCATGTCCATCCATCTGTCTGAATAGATGCCCTTGCAACCCTTCATTAACACCACCTGTGTTCTAAACCCAGGATAGAAAGTGAGACCGTGATGGGAAAGGGGCTGGTGGGTAATTATTGTCATATAATCAGTGCAGGACTTAAAGATCCTGGGACTGGCAGAGTTTAATTTTGGGAATCCTGACATTCAAAAGGATATCATCATCAGGAGTGGGGAAAAGGCAGAGCTATTTGCAAAACAAAACAAACCTTCTCTGGCTTTCCCTCTGTAAATGGTCAATTTCCTTCCCCAAGGAGGGGGGACATTTACAGTCCACAGTCCGTACTGGACTCTGTTGGTAACCATACAGTGGTGGGTTTACAGGTTTATAAAAATTCCTTTAAAAACTAAAGATAACTGACAACCTTTCCAGTTAGCCAGCAATATGGTTAACCTCTTATAAAGCTGTCATTTTTTCTTTTCTGAAAGTGAATTCTAGTTATGTGCTTTATAATTGTCCTATGGAAAAAAAATATTACCAAAAACTTCCTTTACAATGAGTTATGGCTAGAATGTTTTTCATCCCACTCCTTCTTCTTTTTTTTTTTTAAGATTTTATTTATTTGACAGAGAGACACAGTGAGAGAGGGAACATAAGCAAGGGGGAGTGGGAGAGGGAGAAGCAGACTTCCTGCCGAGCAGGGAGCCCGATGTGGGGCTCCATCCCAGGACCTTGGGATCATGACCTGAGCCGAAGGCAGACACTTAACGACTGAGCCACCCAGGCGCCCCTCATCCTACTCCTTCTTAAAAAAAGTTACAAATCACCCATTATGGGAGTAGCTCATAAAACTGTACTTTATTCATTCAATAATTCAATAAAGGATATGTGTTTAGAATCATTTTATTTATAAATCCTAAGCTAGGCTCCATGAAGAAACATGGTTTTACAATAAAGTGATTATAAAGAATGTAGAGAATGTCACTGTCAAAGAACTTTAGGAATCATCTGCTCCAAATTTTTCTTTTGCAGAGTAGGAAATGAAGCCTGTTAACATTTGTCAAAAAAGAAGTGATATATTCTTTATCCTTTCTTGCTTAGTTTTAACATGGCATTCTCATAACTATCCTATCTGATTATGTACCACTATGAATTTATCTTGTCATATCATGTATAGCGTCTCCATATGGTTTAGAGCTAGCTTACTATTCAAGGTGTTTCATGGTATAACATTTCTGCTTTCCTATCACTGACGTTTCTAATTATTAGCATATCCATAGGCTTACTTTGGATTAAAGGGCAATATAGTGTAGGAGGTAGGTATATAGGCTTTGGCAGTAGGCTTCCTAGATTGCAATCCCAGTTCTGTATTTATCTAGCCCTGTGATTGGCCAGGGCATACTTACTTACTTATTTGAAATACTGGTCTCTTCATCTATAAGATGAGGGTAATAACATAAGGCTGTTGTGACCTTTAGTGAACATATGCGACCTGCCTAGTAAACAGTAAACTGTATATAAATGCAGTAAGACTAGTAATAGTAGTAATAGTAGTGGTAGCCCAAATAGTTTGGGGATCCTAGTGAGGAGAGAGAAGTTCTCTCTGCATAGTAGAATAATGTCTAACAAAACCTCAAGTGCACATATCTTGGATACTAATGGCAATTATATAATTACATCATTTGATAACATAAAGCATAGCTGCATGGAGAATTACTGGGAATTTGTTCATATTTTTGCATTATAATAATGATAACAAAGTAAAACAAGGTGTGGGAGAACTGAGGAATTTCATGGGTCTGTTACAATATAAGAACATGAAGGTCTTGGGGCACCTGGGTGGCTCAGATGGTTAGGCATCTGCCTTCGGCTCAGGTCATGATCTCAGGGTCCTGGGATTGAGCCCCGCATAGGGCTCCCTGCTTGGCGGGGAGCCTGCTTCTCCCTTTCCCTCTCCTGCTCCCCTGCTTGTGCTCCCTCGCTCTCTCTGTCAAATAAATAAATAAAATCTTTAAAAAAAAAAAAAAGAACATGAAGGTCTCCATGAATCTAAAAGGCTTTTATTTCTAAGGAGTGAGGAAGTATATTCTAGATTTAAAAAGGAGGGAAGCATATAGGAGACATTTATTCAAAAGCATTTGCTAGGGTCTTATTATGCTATGTTGAGGTTACATTTCAGACTTCAGACTGTAAGCAGTTTCATTCATCTTCACAGAGATTAAGCATGTGCTTGCTTGAGTCAGAATGCCTGGGCTTGGATTCTGCCTCTGACACTTACAAGTGCTTGATATGAGAAAAATTACTCAACGTCTCTGTGCTTCATTTTCTACATTTGTCAAATGGGGATAATACTAGGATCCACTTCATAGAAATGGAATGAAAAAAAGGGGATAACTGAGACATGTTTAGCACAATA
The DNA here is from genome assembly GCF_054177405.1 of Leptonychotes weddellii. Classification (NCBI taxonomy): domain Eukaryota; kingdom Metazoa; phylum Chordata; class Mammalia; order Carnivora; family Phocidae; genus Leptonychotes; species Leptonychotes weddellii. The sequence continues at coordinate 125,005,589 of NC_138369.1, forward strand.
CATGTACAGAGGAAGCATTTATAGAAGTGTTAGCTAATTTGTTAAAAAAAAAAAAAGTGAACCTTGCTCTCTAAGACAAAAGGCAAAGACGTTTCTAGGGAATTAAAAGGTCTTTGTTCTGAAACAATTGCATTCTTGTTTTCATTTTTGGAAGTGATTCTTATCATATTCCATACACTCCAACACCTAAGCTTTCATTCTTGCCATATAAAGAGACAAATTAGGAAATCAGGGCTATTCTAAAGTTAAAGATGTTAAGATGATGGCAGGTTGAAGCAGAGGCTCTTACTGTCCCAGTCCCATTCTGCTATTCTCTCAAAATAACTGAACACTTATTTGGCATGTAGCCATCCAGAAGAAATAGTATATTCTTAGGCTTCCCTGCACATAAGTGAGACCACTTGACTGGGTTACAGTCAGTGGGATTTAAGTATCATATGGCAGCTAATGGGGACCTTCTAGAAGAGAACGCTGGCACAGGGTTTTGCCTCTGCCTTTCTCATCCCTTCTTCTTCTGTCTGGCTGGAATGAGGACGGTGGTTGGATCATGGGGGCAAGAGTAGAACCAGGTCCATTGTGTGGTTGTGTGATAGTGCAGGGCGCACTCGTACAACACACTAGGGAGAGTGGCACTCAGATGGACATAGCTGAGGTCCCTAACAACTGGGAAGCCACAGAACTGGCCCTGGATGGCAGGTTTCTTGATTTGGTTGGTGAGAATAAACCTCTGTATGATTAAGCTGCTCTTAACATGGGTTTTGTATTGTACATAGCCAAATCTAATTCTAAAGTAAACAATTAGGAATGTCTAGTTGTCTCTTCCAACATTTGTACTGAAATGCAGCAATAACTATAGAATTTAGGCAGCTCTGGGACTAGCAATGTAGTCACTGAATCCATTACTCTTGGAAATGTGTACATGGTCACACAGTCTCAAGAAGCTTGACTAGTGCAGACAGCAGTCATAAATAGGAGGGTAAGTTATAGGTGTGTTTTTTCTTTTTGGGGGGGTTGGTATGAAAAGCATTTCCATGAAAAGAGCAAATAACACACGTGGATTTTTCCTTTCCTTTACACTTTCCTGAATTCTCCAAAAATTGTTAATGAACATGTGCTACTTTTGTTTCAACAACAACAAAATCTATATAAATGCACAAATAAAAATGATGCAGCAGAGGGAATGTGGGTAGGGGAATGGGTGAAATAGATAAAGGGTATTAAGAGTACATTTATCCTGTTGAGCACTGAGAAATGTATAGAATTGTTGAATTGTTATATTGTACAGCCGAAATGAATAGAATATGTATGCTATATACATGTATAACATATATGTTAATTATATTCCAATAAAAAATGATGCAAAAGTTTTAATAGTTTATTCACACTGTACCTGAGTGTTTTTGTCTGCTTGATCTCTACTTCTCACCTCTAATGGTCTGAACCTGGCCTAGCCTTGAAATTACATTTAAATAATCAACTTTTCATATCTTTTTTTTTTTTTTTTGGTGGAAGTGATTGCTCTTTCCCTAAATCCCAATATCATTTCCAGCAACATGTAATACATCACTTTTTACATTATACTATTGCCATTAATACACGTATCTCATATCTCCAAGAATATTATAAGGTTATCTGGAGCATATATAATTCTTCTTTGTCTTCATACTTACCTATTCATTCGTTCATTCATGTGTTCACTCAATTGATGACAGATTATTAAATGTCTCTCTATGATATACAAGATATTATACAAGCAACAAAGATATATGAGGAAAAAAATTTGTTCTGCACATTCAAACAATGATCAAACCATGCATAAGAGGAGACAGTGTGGCCAACAGGTAAATTTAATACAATGTGATCAGTTCTAGGGGAGAGGATTGTATACAATGATAAAGTGGCAGAATATTTAATTCTACTTGAAGAGAGTCAGGCCCCCACAGAAGCAGTGACTCTTGCATTTGTCCTTTATGAAGACTAATAGGCATTTGCAGGCACGTGAGTGGATGGACATTATGGAGAGAGGAGGGCCAAAGAACTACACGTGTCCCTAAACTGTGAAAATAGATTACAAGAAGGAAAGTTCTGCTTTGTGTGGTCAAAAGCACAGGGTGTAAGGGGAGTTTTGAGAGGGATCAGGAGCTTCGAATGTCACATTTCCCTCCAGTGCTTCCAACACAGTGTTGACTGAACAAATGTTTGTTGACGATTACAATCATAGGTATGGTGCCGCAGGGGCTATGATGTTACGCTGGTTTACCTGACCATGCCTTGTGGGTATTTAGGGGACAGAAAGCCTGGCTCTGTTACAGAATTGTAATGCACTGCCTCAGTCTCCTCATTTTCACAGACAAGGAGGCTGAACTAATGCTTTAAGTGATTATAATGTGACTTTCAGAAACAAAGGTTATCAGTAAATGTCTAGGTTACTGCTATTTTTTAGCCAGTCTTAAAAAGCTTGAATGAATACAGCAAAAGTGGCTACCCCAATAGTATAGTCCCATCTTCCACAAGCAACAAGTCGCCCAAAATGGGTTTCCTTAGCATAAAATTATTTATTCCACCAGTCAATTTTAAATAAGTGAACACTGTATTAAATGATCATGAGAGGGGAGGTTACAGGCTCTACTGAGGATAAAATTGAATACTGTAAATATTTACTGATCACAGTAAATAGCATACTATTTTCTTTCCTCAGAAAATACAAAGAAAAATTAAAACACCATATTGTTAGATTTGTTCACAAAGATGTATAGATTAGCATATATAAACATATATAGATACAAACATATCTCTAAAGGCTTTTTGCAAACTTTAAAGCACTATAATAGCATGATTGGCTTTTCAAGAGTGTAGCTTGAGGAATTAAATTATTGTGTTCAACAGAGAAGGAAATTACATTCTAAATGGTAACTAGCGCTATTTTTCTACTTTCAGGAATTTTCTAGCTTCTATTTCAAGCAGTTTTTTTAATAAGTGCCAAGTATTTGTAATAGAATTTTTTTTTTTTTTTTTAGGAAGAGGTAGTACTATGTTTTCTGAAACTTTATTTTGATCTGTTGCATTCTAAGTAAACTCCACTGAGAAAGGGACAAGGAGCAAAATTGGCATCAACACACAGAAATCAGGGTCTAAAAAAAAAAAGTTCATTTCATACCTTCAATGGGTTTTGGTACAAAATGTGATGAGGGCTTGGTTTTCTTCACTCTGTTTCCCTTCATAATTTGACCTTCTTTATTGAGTCCCAGAAACCATGCTCGGCCTGATTCTTGTTGACGGTACAGTGTGGAAGAATAAATCACATAGTAGTTTTCAAATACAGATTCCTTAAATTTGCATTCTGGAGTGAAAACATCCTGCAGAAGAAAAGAAGATACAAAAGAGAGAAAGGATTTAAAAGTGAACTAGCAAATGCTTAAATGCAATGAACTTGAAATATAGGTCCTGTATTAAGAACAAATCAGGCAATTGCACATAATTTTTAGAGGCACTCACTTACAAAGATTCATCATACAAAGTCAAGAAACAAGATTTCCTTTCTAAACAATCTTTACTTCACAGAACACAACTGTCAGGCTTGAATCACTCATTGGGCTAACATCATTCAAGGCTGTAAGCAGGTCTGATCCCAGTAAAATATTTTGTAAATTTAAGAAATTGACTACTGAACATTTTAGTGGCCCTTATCATGTAAAATGTATCCCTGGGAATCAAAATCAAACACAACCACAGCATACACAGGCTCACAATGTTTTTGAAGGGACTACCTTCTATGTACACAAATCTATTATGCAGTCAAAGTTTGTTCCATAAAATCACCAGTATGCTATCTCTTTGCTTAATGTAACTTTTCATTTAATCTCTTTGTAACATTTTTTAAATTTGAGAACAAAAATTTTAGGCAACATACCCAGGGATAAGTAGTAGAAGAAATATTACTACTACATTGTGTGATCATCAATGAAACATATAATAAGAGTTTTAATTCAAGAAGGAACCTTAAAAATCCTCTACTTCAACCTCATCATTGGATAAGTGAAACAACCAAAAGGTTATCTGATTAATTCAAAGTTACACACACATGCACACGCACACGTGCGCACACACACACACACAGAATCCTGCATCAATGCCAGAATTCACATTTTCTGCCTGAGTCTTGTTTAGTGACTTACAATGAAACTTTATAATCAATGCAATGAAATCATATCCTAACATGTCAAATGGACAAAATATATTTCATGGAATGAAGAAATTCCTTCCCTTATAAGATAAGCAGAAGAAAAACAAATGTGATAGCATCTTCTTCAACTACATGTAAATAAGAATCTTACATGTGAAACACATTCACTGCTGTCTTCACGATGTACTGGAAAAATTTCTTCCTTGTAACCCTTTAAGTGTAAGGCCCCAATACTTTAATGCAGTTACACCTGCAGTTAAGTTACTGAGGAATATGCGGGACCAATGCTGGGTGAAACCATGTCCTTCTGGATGATACTCACAGACTAGTCCCCTGGGTTCATTTGCAGAAAGCTACAGTGATGCATCAATGGGTGTTGGAAAAGGCCTTCAGTAATAAAAAGACACTGCTTAAGAGGTTCTCTGGATTTTAAATGGTTCTAAAATTATAGAGCAAGAGAATGAGACTGAAGTGATGGGAAGGGGGATGGAAAGGTGATTGTGAACATTATATACATATGTGTGTATATATATATATATAATACAGATAGAATATATGTTATTATTGTATATTGATAATAAATATAGACATTATCTATCTATACTATATTGATAATAACAATATAATACCATAGGACACTCTCAATTTTAAGTAAACCTCGTGGTTAAGAATCAGAAAAATAAGACTATGCAATACGACTTCATATCTGTTCTGAAGGCTGTAATAAAAAAGATGGATCATAAAAAGTATTGGTGAGGCTATGAAGAAACTGTCACCCTCATATATTGCTGGTAGGAATGCAAATAATGAGCAGCCATGGAGAACAGTTTGGCGGTTCTGCAAAAAAGTTAAACATACAATTACCATATGAGCCAGCCATTGTACTTCTACGTATGTACTTAGGAGAAATGGAAATTCCCATCTGCACAGAAACACGTCCACAGATGTCCATAGCAGCATTATTCATCATGTGGAAACAATTCATACATCTATCAATGAATGCATGAATAAACAGGATGTGGCATATACATACAATGGAATATTATTCAGCCACAAAAAAGAACAGGGGACTGATTCATGTGACAACATGGATGAACCTCAAAAACATTATGCTAAGTGAAATAAGCCATATGTTGTATGATTCCCTTTATACGAAATATCCAGAATAGGTAAATCCAGAAACAAAAAATAGATTAGTGGTTGCCAAGAGCTGGGGGTCAGGTAAATAAGGAGTGGCTGCTGTTTTTGGAGAGATAAAAGTATACTGAGATTAGATGGTAGTGATGTTTGTGCAACTTTGTGAAAAAAAAAACATACACTTTAAAACATGAATTTTATGGTATGTGAATTTTATCTCAATAAACAAAAGAAGGAACCAGAGAAACAAAGTGACTAGAGAAAATGAGGAAAAAGAATAAAACTATTGTATATTCCTTGTCTGGCAACACAGAAGTAAATGATGGGCCTATAGGGTTCTTCTATAACCTTGTCTCAATATAATTAGGACAAAGTTTAATCATGGCCATGTAGAGGAAACAAAGTGATTCAGATTAAATTTATAAGATACTTTGAAGTTCTGGCTTTCTTCCAGGACTGTGTTAAAAGACTTAGAAAATGCTAAAATTTACTATAGATTTTACTAGGTATATATATATATATATTAAAGTTTTATTTATTTATTTGACAGAGAGAGAGAAAGAGAGACAGAGCACAAGCAGGGGGAGCAGCTGAGGGAAAGGGAGAAGCAGGTTCCCCGCTGAGCGGGAAGCCCGATGTGGGGCTCGATCCCAGGACCCTGGGATCATGACCTGAGCTGAAGGCAGACGCTTAACCGACTGAGCCACTCAGGCGCCCCGGGTATATATTTTTTTAAAACAGACTAATCAAAATAATTTCACAGGTTTTATTTCTAGGCCTAGCTCAGTACTAGTCAACCCTAGATACTAAGGGACTATTGAAAGTTCCATGAATAAATTATATGTAAGAAAGGAAAATATATGGGACAAGGAATTGTGTACACATATTATCATATATTGACACAACCTATTTATTTAGAAGTATACTTTACAGACATGAAAACTTAGAGATAGATACAAATCTGCTTAGTGATAGTTAAATTTGGTGACTTTATTTAACAAAGTAAATGAAGCCCCCCCCCCCCCCAGGTGGCTCAGTCTGTTAAGTGCCAGACTCTTGATTTCAGCTCAGGTCATGATCTCAGGATGGTGAGAAGGAGCCCCACATCCAGCTCCATGCTGGGCATGGAGCCTGCTTAAGATTCTCTCTCCTTCTCCCCCATCCATGTTCATGTGCATGCATTCTCTCTCTCTCTCTCTCTCTCTCAACAAAGTAACTGAAGCCCGTGATACTGACATAACTGCTCTGAGAGTCATAGGAAGTTACAGGGAGATCCAGGCACTGGGCTAGACCATGAGCTCCTGGCTGCTGGTTCAATTCCTTTGCAATGCTACATACACATTGCTTTCTACTGCATAACCAAGCCTGCATATGATGCCAGGCTGTCAGTTTGAGACTAGCCATCATAAAACCCACTTCCATCAAAGATAATTACTACATTGTCTTTTATATATGAGAAAAATAACACTTTTATTTAGTAAATAATGAACTCTGAGGTTTCTGTTGAGTTTTACAATTGTTTGAAGTCTGCTCTTAAAACTACAAAAGTCCAGGATATCAGGCAGGGACATGAGCCAGGAATAGCATTAGGCAGGGACTGGGTCTTGAATTTCTGAGCTGGTGGAGCCCAGACACAGCACCCAGGTCCTAATCCAAAATGAAAAGTCAAGTGAAGTATCCCATTTACCGTCATTTCAAGGGGGTTATGCAGAGTCAGAATTTGGAAATGAGGCAACTAATACCTGCCCAGGGCAAAACATTTCAGGTGGAAAAAATGTCAGAAGCTGAGTGCAGGCACTTCTGTGGGGCACAGCCTTCTGGAAATGGTGAGAAAACCTTATGAACACTGAGCAAACTTGGATAATGATTCTAAGTGCAACCTTTACACTACTTACATAGTTTCAATATAAATATGAAGGTGGACATCAAAAAAATTACAATATAGTTGTTATAATCCCTCTTTTTATGTAATGAGAAATGAAATGTCCTAGACTTAGAATAATAAAATCAGTTTTGCTTTGGGAACCATACCTACTAGCTGTGGGACTTTAAGTGATTAAACTTCTTTGAATTTCACATTTGCAACTATAAATTGAGTTATTTTAAGGAAAGTAAGATGAAGGACATGGAAGCCTGTTGTAAACTTTTAGTATTTACAAAAATTCCAACTCATTATTCTTCTTAAGTTTTTACTTATAGCAAGAAAAGTACAATCAGTCACGTAAATAGACATTAATTCTGTGTTTTTGTCATGAAGTTTCTATCTGCTCCAGCATCCAGGACCCTATGCTATAAGTTAAGTTTTGTCCTACATAGATTGTTCCCACTATAGCTAAAACAAATTACACATACACACATACTTTAAAAAAAAAATTATCTAAAGCTTTCGGCAAACATCTGGGTAATCACATATATTCAGAAGAGGATCTGAGGTTAAAAAAAAAGTGTGTTCAGAACGAAAATAAATCTAGTGTGTAATGGAGACAAGCAGACTTGGAGCCAAAGGTGATAAAATCCTAGACTACATTAATCCAGTGCATATAATGAAAGCAGAGTAAATAACAAGTGGAATAAGGAAGATTTTTGTTTTTTGAAAGACTAACCAGTAGCCATACTGCATCTCGTGAATTGTGTTTATATCTCTTATCCCAAGAAATCAGTTCATTGTAGGTACATAGCAATATTTGTAGAAATATTTGTGGATGAAACAAACATCTCCACATGTACATCATGTATGTAGATATGTGAAATGCTGTTTACTTTTCACACTTATTACTCTAGAAGCTTTCCAAATCTTAAAAAAAATAAGTTAAAAATATATATTTCCCAAATGTTAAGTTTATTCAGCTTGAGCTGACCTGGATTTCAGTGGAATATGAACACAACCTTTGATAGGGTTCCAAAAATTACTTTTGAGAACTCACTTTCATAGCAGCATTTGCAACGAAAAACAACAATTTTTTGTTCTAGCATTGTACAAGTCATTATGTGACCAATTCTTTTTCACGTTCCAAGTACCTTCTCACCCTGCCTTGTCCTAGAAAGGTAATAAGACCCACCCGTTTCCATCCAGATGACAAGGAAAATTGGAATACCACTTAAGCCCAGGGCAACCATTCAGGATCCTTTCCAGTCTCACCCCATTTCCTCTGATTCTTATCTACTCTCTGTACAGTTCCTTTCTCTGATCCCCAACCTCATAGTCCCATACTCTACTTTGATCCCTCTCCCATATGCAGTTTCTTCCTTACTCTTCTCTCTGCACTGTTCTGGTTTCTTCCCTCCCGGTCTTAGGGTCTGCCGTTGCCCAGGATGAGGCCCTTCTTCCCCAGAGGCCTAACTATATCAGCCTTAGCCCTTTCCACCTCCATTTGAATGGCCTTCTCCTTTAAACATAAATACCATGAGGAATAAGGAGACCTTTAGGGTATTTGATGGTTAAAATGTTATATTTTTTTCATGATTGACTATCACTGCCAATAATGTGTTTATCACGTATGAGTTCCTTGACATGTCCACATTTCCCAACATCAATTGTACTTTGCTTAGGTTGTTCTATTTCTCTATCCAAGAGGACCAAGACAAATGCTCTTCTCAGTCATTATGCGTAATCGTGAACTTTCCTTCATTTAGCTTCTCATAGTATTACTTTTTTTTTTTTGCAGTATTTAATTCACTCTGCTTCTTGTATCATGGTTTTTCTCCTATTCTAGACATTCTGAGCTTTGCTCACAAAACCATGTTACTTGTCAATGTTTATTAGGAAGTCCAGTGTATTCAGCACTCGATTTATTCTTATTGAATTAAATCAAAATATTCCAAGTCAAGGAAACAGCAAAGACTGTGTGATAAGACAGAATGGACTGACAGTTTTGACTCCGTTTCTTTAGTTGTATGATCTTGGACATGCCATTTAATTTTGATAAATCTTTGTTTTTTCATCT
>NC_138369.1:125015352-125143853 GCF_054177405.1 Leptonychotes weddellii
TCACTGTATATTTATTAATACCATATTTTCTTTATCCATCAACCACCAACAGATACTGAGGTTGTTTCCTTATCTTCGTTATTGTAAATAATGCTAAAATTAAGATGGGAGTGTAGCTATGTCTTCAAGATCCTGATTTCATTTCCTTTGGATCTATTCCCAAGGGGGACTGATTGTTGGACCATAAGGTAGTGTTGGCACCCTCACCCCCCAAAAAAAGGAAGAAAGAAAGAAAAAAATGGTAGTTATGTGATGTAATATATATGTTCATTAGTTTAATTGTGATAAATATCTCACAATATACATATATCATATACAATTCTTAATTGTCAACTATACTTCAAAAACCTGGAAATAATCCACCGTGAGTTGTATTCAAGCACAGCTGAAATGAAAAGATGGAAAATGCCGAGTGTTGACAAGGATGTGGAACAAGTGGACCTCTTATACATAAATGATAGGAGAATAAATTGGTAAAAGCATTTTGGAAAACTCTTTGGCAGTATTTATAAATATAAGTATATCCTATGACCCAGCAATTCTGTTCCTGGATTTATACACAAATGAAATCTATATCTATCTATCTATCTATCTATCTATCTATCTATCTCTCTATCTCCCAAAAGACATATACAAGAATGGTCATAACAACACTGTTTACAATGGCTCCCAAGTGGAAACAACCCAAATGACCATCAATAGTAGAATGGGTATGCAGTATGCTCAGACAATCATAAAATACTATAGAACAGTGAGAATAAATAAAATACAACTATAAGCAATAATATGGATGAGTCTCACCAACATAATGTGGAGCAAAAGAAGCCAAACAAAAAAACAAAAATAACTGCTACACACTGTATGATTCCATTTACATAAAGGTGAAAAGCAGGTAAAACTAATCTACTGTGAAAGAACTCAGGATAGTGTTCAGGGAGGGTAGCTGCTTGAATGAAGCAAGGGGAGGGACTCTGGGATGCTGGTAATTACCTATTTCTTGATCTGGGAGCTGGTTACATGAGTGTTACACTTTATGAAAATTAACTGCACTCTTATGATTTGCACACTTTTTATGTACATTACTTGTAATAAAAAAACCCACAGAAGTGTCCAAAAAAAAAAGTGGTGAAGATTAAGTAAAATGACAAATATTATTTCCCCAAACCATTGTTCTTCTTTCAAAATCAAGTTTTTTTCCACATAATTAGCTAGCATATCATGCATGGCAATTTTATAGCAATAACAATCACTCATTCATAAGTTGTGGACAATTTTTGTTCAAGATGAAAACATTATACTTTTGAATCACATAATTTATTCAAGAAAAAATGTTTTCCCTCACTTATTCTAATTTTCACTTTTTATTATAGGCCATTATATAATGCACATACTTTCATGTTTTATTTAAATCGTGCTTGTAAAACTGCCTAAGTTAAAACTTACCATTCGCAAGTTCCTATAAAAATAATAATAATGATAATGATAATAAAACATAAAATGAACAGACTAGAAAAAGAAAATTACCCACAACACATGAAGAAATGCACAACAAATATTTTCTGTAAAATCATTTGCATTCTTTAAATTTCTGGCTTATTATGCACTAACAATTTTCCAAATTGTCAAACTGATCTTTGGCAAATCAGTTAACCTCTCTGAACCTCAATTTCCTCTACTATAAACTGAAGATATGTTTACTACAGATTCATGGAACTATAATGGTCAAATTACATAACACATGTACAAGCTCTTTGATACCAATAAAGACCTATACAATTATTTGAAAGTACTTATTTCACACAGAAGACTTTGACTTCAGAACCATAAAGTCTCTACATTTTGGAATGACATCACTCACAACCACTTTTGCTCCTCCTAGCTTTACTTGCAAAATGTATGCGTCCCAACTCAACTAGGAATACATGACTTGTATAACCCTGTACAGTTAATATAATTAAAAGGTAGCCTAATTACAATTTATTTTCATCCCGTTCTTTGCAGATCTCCATTTCCTCCTTACTGCTCTAGCTACAGCACACCATGGGATGAATGTGCAATGAATGAATGAACTCTCATTGCACTGCAGCCACTGGTCTCCTTGCTATTTCTCAAAAACAAGCATAACCCACTTCAAGTCCCTCACAATTGAGATCCTCAGTTCTTGAAAATGTCTTCATGTTAACACAGTTTGCTCTCATTTCATTCAGGTCACTGCTCAAATCTGACTATCTCAGAGAGCTTCCCTGACTACCTTACATAATTTAGCACCTCCTCCTCACTTTCTAATCCTTTACCTTGCTTTTTTTTCTCCATAACTTATCACTAGTTGGCATGATATTGCATATGAATTTAGTTCTATGAAGGTAAGCACCATGATTGTTAATTTCCCTCATATTCCATGCATGCCATAGTTGTTGGAATTAAAAAAAAATCTATTCTGAAAGAATCTCATAAAACCTAGATTTTTATTCCTGTATATCTGTAATCTGTGTTCAAACTGGGAAGATCACTTTCTGTCTTAGGTTCCTTGTTCCCCTAAGTGTAAAAGAGAATTTTGTTAAACTAGGCAAACTCATATGTCCCTTTTGATTTAAACTTTCCATAGCCTTTTCATATTCAATAGTTAAATAATTTCTTGAAATTAAGGAGTCCATATAAGATATGGTTATTTTAAAAAACAGTGCTTACCTACCAAAAATTTGGTAATATATTGTTATCAGGAAAACAAAATAAAAAATGTAATCCAAGGAAATAAACTTTGCTGTAAGTAGTTATGACTAATGACTATGATATGTAAAAATTACTGACTTTTCAAATATATGCTAGATACAAAGGGCCTTCTCATTTTTGTTTTTTTCCTTTCCAATTAAAAACCAAAATCTTTTTAATATACAAAAGCATCTTCCCTGTTTACTGAGCTACCTTTTTATTGGGTTTTATATATGGAAGAAAGAAATAAAAAACTTGATGATTCTTGCAAAACAATTTATATCCAACAACTCCAGAGATAGATAGTTCCTTTGGTTATAACCTTTGAATATTTGGATGTGAAGCTTCTAGTTTGCTAACTTTTAAATGGCTTTTAGATGTACAGAATTTGAAAATCCTTGGTATATTAATAGTTGTTCTGTCAACTGTGTTGTCAGACATAATGATATTAAGTCAAGCAAGAGAACTTTTGTTTTCCATCCTGACAAGAGGCAAAAAAATGCTAAAATACATTATCTTAAATGAAGCATTTTTTTTAAACTGAGTTGCTTTGATTAGAACATATCTAATTTTATAACTTAAAAAAAACTCAGCAGATATGGAATCTTTACCTATATGCTTTTGAGATAATTTTGACTGGAAAACTACTGAGCTAATTTCTCTAAAAATAAAGCTTCTTTGTTAACACATTCCTTGCAATGCCCTACAAGACAGCAAAGTAAATTTAAATCATCATAAAGTAATGAAAACTGTGGTATATTGGAAACAATTTTGGAGGCAGACAAAGATTCAAATCTCTAATTTTTTAACTTGGACAAGTCATTTAATTTCTCTGAAGCTCAGCTTTATTATCTATAAGTTAATACTAATCATACCTTCACTATAAGGTTGAATCATTAAGAGACAACAAAGGTGTACCTAACTAGTACTTGGAATATCACTCACTTTATTTACTTCTAATTACACTTTTTAGGTTATATCTGATATCACAAGCCAGAAGGGTTAGCCTGAACAGTAGGTTGAGAAAAGTCACTCTACTTGTATAATTCAAAAAAATGTGTTTTCCCTATAATAGGTTAATCAAGGCAATGCTGCTCAAGGCTCAATTTGGCCATTATTTACAGAGTAACCAGATAAATCTGACTATTTCTCTTTTTCTGATAGAGGATGTTTTTATCAATCTGAGATAAGTTATATGATTTTCAGATTCTTAACATCTCCTAATGAGGCATAATGCCACATAACTATTTGACTTAGCCTCTAGCCCAAAGCTTATAAGTATAGAAGTGAGGTAAGAATGGGAAATTGGAGAAGACGAGTGGATAAGAAGATATATCATATTACAGTTCACTGTTATCAAAATTATTTCCAGAATTCTGACTATTCTAGAGACAGACAGCAGATATTGAGGGAACAGTGTGATTCTTCATTAAAAACACCATTGTTTCTTATGAAGTTAGCATGTACACAGTATATAACTATGGGTTTGCACATCAAGGCAAGTACATTGAATACCCTCAGCACATTCATGAAAGAGGAGGAGTGCCTCTGGTGCCTCAGGCTCTGTTTTCCTTTCTGGGGGTAAGGATGGAAGTAGGGATATTTTCAAATTACCATATTTCAATGTAACCATTGTTATACCTTTTGGGAAGTCATTTTGAATACTCTAAAGGGCCCTGGAAATTATCAAGTAAGGGTTGGCAATATATATTTACATGAAATTTTCCAATTTTTATTTATTTTTTAAAGATTTTATTTATTTGGGGTGCCTGGGTGGCTCAGTCATTAAGCGTCTGCCTTCGGCTCAGGTCATGATTTCAGGGTCCTGGGATCAAGCCCTGCATCGGCTCCCTGCTCAGTGGGAAGCCTGTTTCTCCTCACACTCCTCCTGCTTGTGTTCCCTCTCTCGCTGTGTATCTCTCTGTCAAATAAATAAATAAATAAATCCTAAAAAAAGATTTTATTTATTTATTTGACAGAGAGAGACAGCAAGCATGGAGAGTGGCAGAGGGAGTGGGAGAAGCAGGCTCCCTGCTCAGCAGAGAGCATGATGTGTGACTCGATTACAGGACCCTGGGATCATGACCTGAGCCAAAGACTGATGTTTAACCAACTGAGCCAACCAGGTGCCCCAAATTTTCCAATTTTTAAAACTCCATGTGTCACTTTCCATGAAGTCAGAATAACCAGTCAAACTTAATTTCCTGATGTAACGATTATAAATACTGGACAAAATATGAGGCAACAGTTTCCAGGCACTTGTCAACTGAAATTGCTGGGCTCTGATCTTTGAGAGAAGGAAAATATATGAGGTAAGTACTACATTGATCCTGGCTTTCTGCTTGGGGTACTTTCCAACCCTGGAATGGAAAGGTAAAGCTGAAGTGTAGCACTGTGGTTATTTTGAACTGTGGAGGCAGAAATTGGAGTTTAGGACTGCTAAAGGGACTGGAATTTGTAGATCAAGGTGCCAGAGAAAAGAAACCTGATGGAATGGAAGTCAGGAGATTATATGGAAATTTCCTGAGGATCTTGGGCTTATGGATGGAGTAAACATGCTAAGGATAAGACTCCCCAAGGCCCAGATTAGAGCAGCTACTGCAGAACTGAGAGCTCAATAAAGATATAAGAGGTTGTGCAGGGCTGGTATATGCTGAACTTCCAGACAAGCCAGAAAGAAGAGACCTTGATATTTGACATTCACTGGAGACCTCAGAACAGCCACAGTTTAGAGTTAATGACTACACTGTAAATAAGGTCCCTTCACCCCCCAGATTAAAGACAGAAGCAAAATAATCAAGACCTAAACACACACACACACACACACACAAACACACACACAAACACATACCCTAAAAACATCAAGAAGATCTACTAGCTATTTATCTAAATGCCAAGAAATAAACACACAATCTTTATCAAAAGATAATGCAATGCACTCTACAATATATCATACAAATGTCTAACATACAATACAAAATTACAAAACATGGATATAAGCTAGCAATAATGTAACCCATAATCAGCCAATTAAGCACTCAATAAAATCAAACAAACACAAAACAGAAGGTGACCCAGATGTTCAAATTAATAGACAAGGACTTTAAAATAGCTCCTATAAATGTTATAGGACTTAAAGAAAAAAAACACAATGAGTAAACAAATAAGAAATATCAACAGAAAAAAATGAAAATGATGGAAAAAAGAACTGAATGAAATTTTTAGAACTGAAAAGGTCAAGATTTGAGGGGGGAAAAATTATTGGATTTACTTATTAACAAACTGGAAACTGGCAAAAGAAAGCATCAGTGAACTTGAAGATAGATTAACTGAAATTATACAAGCTAAAATACACAGATAAATGAAGATTTAAACACACACACACACATACACACACACAGTCAGCAACCTGTCGATAATATCAAACAGTCTAACCTATGTGGAAGAACAAGAAATAGAACAAAGCAGAAACAATGAATAAATAATGTTAAAACTGTCAAATACAGTAAATGTAAAAGTCCCTACAGATGTAGATCTAAGAAGCTAAGCAAATCCCAAGCAGGATAAATACACCAAAACTATAGTCAGGTACTTTATAAACAAACTCCTGAAAAATAAAGATAAAGAAAAAAAAATTAATGAAGTAGAGAAGGGAAAAGAACACATCAAACACCAGTAAGCAATGGAAAGGACAAGACAACGGAATGAAGTCATTAAAGTGCTAAAAGAAAAAACAAATTGAACCCATAATTCTATATCCAGTGCATATATCCTTTAAAATTGGTAAGGTAAAGTAAAAATAAGTGAATTAACTTCTAGCAGACTTGCATTATAAAAAATGCTGAAAGATGTTATTCAGGCTGAAGGGAAATTATGCCAGATGGTAACTAGGTTATATAGGAAGGCATAAAGAGCACTGGAAATCATAAATATATTGACAAATATAAATAAAACATGATTTTTCTTCTTTTAATTAAAAAACATTGCACTGAAAGGGTTCTAATGTAAATGTGTGTGTGTGTGTGTGTGTGTGTACACCTTGTACAAAGGACAAAGATTAAACTGAAATATATTGTTTTATACCTTTTATGTATTATGTCAAGTATCTTAATATTAATTCTAAGTAGCCTGTCATAAAGTAAGAATCTCTGTTGTACTCTCTAGAGAAAACCTATAAATATAATACAAAAAAAGGTAAAACTAAGAAGCCAATATAGGAATTTAAATGGAACATAAAGCACATTAATTAAAAAGAAATAAGAAGGGAAATGGAAAAATAAAAATCAGATGAAATAAATAGAAGACAAATAGCAAATGGTAGATTTAAACCCTACCATATCAATTTTCACTTCCAATGTAAACAAAATAAACAGTGCAATTAAAAGGCAGAGCCTGTAAGACTGAACAAAAATGCAAAATGCAACAATGTCTGTAAGTGATATCCTTACATCCCATAGAGGTTGAAAGTAGAAGTGTGGAGAAGATACACACAGGTCAACAGTAGACATAAGAAAGTAGATATGGCTATATTAATATCAGACGAAGGATACTTCAAGACAAGGAATATTGTCAGAGATAAAAGGGAACCTTTCACAGCAATCAGAGGTTAGTGCATCAGGACTTCGACATAATAATCTTACATACATATGTGCCTAGTAATAGTATTTCAAAATATATGAATTAAAGTGACAGAACTGAAGGAAGCCAACAAATAGATCCGCAATCGTAACTAGAAATTTTAATAATCTTCTCTCAATAAGTGTTAGAACATGTGGCACACTCAATAAAGCACTATCAAACAACCTGACCTAATTAATATTGTAGAACACTATACTGAACAAAAGCAAAATGAATATTTATATGCTAGCCCATATAAAAAGTCAAAAGACATACTCTCACAGAGTATGTTCACGGACAACAAAATTAAGTTAGAAATTAATAAAACTTAAATATCTTAAAGAGCCTTGAATATTTGGAATTAAACAACAGATTTATATAGAATCCATGGGTCAAGGAAGAAATCACAAAGGATATTAAAAATAGTTCTAGCTGAATAATAATGAAACACAAAATATCAAAATTTGTGGGATATAGCCAAAGGAGTGCTATTAGGGAATGCAGATAAATTCTCATATTCTAATGCAAAAACCCATTGACCCACTTTTGGGAATTTGACCCGCAGATATAGAGGCATATGTGCAAAGTGGACTAGGTCCAAGATTATATCATGGTAATGATGCTTGCTCGTAATGTCAAAATACTGGAAACAATCTAAATGTCCTTCAATAGGGAATGAGATAAATTCTGGCATGTCCACATAATGGAATATTATACAGCAGCTGAAGACAATAAAGCAGCTCATTATGTATTGCTAATGAAAGACCTCTAAGATGCACTGTTCAGGCAATCTGTAAGAGTGAGTATATTGCTACATACCACATCCAAAATGCATGTGTGTATTTGTACATGCTACCATTTGTGTTAAATATGCACATAAAAGGGGGCACCTGGGTGGCTCAGATGGTTAAGCATCTGCCTTCGGCTCAGGTCATGATCCCAGGGTCCTGGGATCGAGCCCCGCATCGGGCTCCTGGCTCGGTGAGGAGCCTGCTTCTCCCTCTCCCTCTGCCTCTCTCCCTGCTCATGCTTTCCCTCTCTCTTGCTGTATCTCTGTGTCTCAAATGAATAAATAAAAAATCTTAAAAAAATATGCACATAAAAGCACATATGCACAAGTAGGTATTTGCTTATATTATGTTTAGAAAGTCTCTTGAGGGATACACAAGACGCTGGTGCTGGTGTTTGTCTCCTGGGAAGGGATTTGGGTAGTTGGAGAATAGAGCTGTAAGAAATAGACTTAACTCTGCTCTGTGCATGTATTACTGCTTCAAACAATATATTAAATTAAGGGGAAAAAACTGTAAACTAAAATTAACCTACTAACTAAATATGGCTTTCAGACCTCTAATACAGAGTACGGCCACTTTTAAAATATAGAGCAGAGCCGCTTTTAAAATGGTTTGAGTACAACGAAGCAGGCAGGATTGCTGCGGTGTTGCTGTACGGTATTGCACACACCACAGAACTCTTTATTAGTCTAGAAGGAATGTAAGCAT
The DNA here is from genome assembly GCF_054177405.1 of Leptonychotes weddellii. NCBI lineage: Eukaryota > Metazoa > Chordata > Mammalia > Carnivora > Phocidae > Leptonychotes > Leptonychotes weddellii. The sequence continues at coordinate 125,024,178 of NC_138369.1, forward strand.
AAAAAAAAAAAAAAAAAAGCAAAGAGAATGAATCCCAGTATCATGCAGGTACCCAGCAGGTGTGAGTAGACGGAAACCTGACATTCTACCCCTATTTTAAAATCTATTTCAAATGCGATATATCTATTTTGAAATCTATTTCAAATGTGATAAACTTAGCCTCTGAAGTAGAAATGTACTTACCAAGGCTCACACAACAAACAAAAGCCTCATGACTACAAGGATATACTCTAGGGTCACCTGAACCCATTTCAAGGAATGATATACCTCCCGTGAAAAGTTATTGAAGGAAGATCAGTGAAGCCCCCATTAAATAAACCACACAAATGGACCAGCTGAGAGAAGGAGAATAAACATGGTCCCTTACCCCATCTTTCATGTGACGTTGATCAGAGTGCCAGAATAACCTTGAGCCTTAGTACAGGAATAGACATTTTAAAAAAACCCAAATCGTCATCTTTCTTTGGACTTTATTTGTTTCACTTTTCAGCCTTTCCATGATTTGGATCAATCTCAACATTCAGAGGACCCCAAATTTCTCCTGCAATACTATCTAAATTTCAACCAAAGCTGGCAAGAACACTGTGGGCTTTCCAGACAATGGCGGAAATCCCCCTGTGAATATGCAGAGAAGGGCTTTTGTTGGGGTAATTTGTCACTACAAGCATGCTATATAAATATTCCCACTGTCACTGGGAGAGACAACCCCAGAATTTGCTGCTGTTGCTTACTCATTGGGTTTAAATTACACTTTCATTTAAAGATCTTCCTGGCAGTGATTACAAGGCTCAGTGACTGGGACACTTCTCCGTGAGGAACTACTGTTACGGACAGTGAATGAGAAATACGGGCGGGGATACGCTGTGGCTACAGAACACCTGTGATGTTGCTCTAAGGTATTGCACACACCACAAAACCTTTTATTAGTCTAGAAGGAATGTAAGATTAAAAAAAAAAATAAGCAAAGAGAATGAATCCCGGTATCCTGCAGGGACCCAACAGGTGTGAGGAGATGGAGCCCTGATATTCGATCCCTGGCAGGGCTAGAAAACCACATCTCACAGGTGTGTTCTGCTCAGCCTCAATCAAGCCCACACATACAGTCACACCAGTCGCTTTTATTCTGACAGCCTAAAGAGTAATCTGCTAGACAAATAGTTCTGATAGAATTGAAAAGCTAAAGCTGTAGGGTTGGTTTTTTTTTATATAAACATCTTTGTTGCAATGCACCTTGCTGTGACGATGAGCCTTCAGAAGGATAATTCAAAGTAAACACATTCATCACTAAAAAGCAGTCAAGAGTGAGGGGCCTGGTTCACGTAATGCTTTTCTCGAAAGTCCAAGGTTATTGAATATAATTTACCTCTGTCATGTTTCGTGTATTACTGTCACTCAGACAGAAAGATGATAAGTACACTTGTTTGATTTCATAGAAGGTACTAAAAACAAAGGAAGTTCCTAGGTTCTGTCCTTATGATAAACATAGAATCCTTGAAATTTAAAGCTGCAAATATCTAGTCTGACTGTCCATTTTACAGATGAAGAAATCAAGGTCTCCAGAGGGCAGAAATGAAGCAGTTAAGATCATGCTGCCAGAAACTAACAGAGTCAGGATTAGAACACAGTATCCAGTCCAGGGACCTCCCCTCTTCATGCCACAGTGCTCTGGTTAAGATTTATGCCCTTTCATAGATCAGGATGACCAGGTAAAATAGGCTTTGTACTTATAATTATGTGTTTTTTCCATCAATCAAATGACTTCTACAAATGTGGTTCAGTTGCTCTAATAGTGTCACGCTGTTTTCTGTCACAGCGAACACACTTTGTTTATAGCCAATTTGGTTGCAGATATTTTGCTCTTATTACATAAAACAGGCATTGGTAACATAACAAGAGGTAAAAGGCAAAAATGGATGACAATTTTTATATAAACAGGATAAAAACAGAGTAAGTTTGACTAATGGTTTTCCCTAGGGATAGTAAATGGAGCAGAGATTGTATTCTTCAAAGTAGAATTGGCATTTGTACAAAGAGAACACTGAGTCAAAGAACAGGGGCAGGTCTATGCAACTCTGAAACTTAATGGCCATCCTACTTAACCTAATGGTCCTATTAGTGCACATTTTGAATTTGATTCATTTGTGATTCGGGACTCATGCCTTAATCCCAGTTTTGCAAACTAAAAGGTGACAAGTCACTCACTCAAAGCATCTTCTCAGACCCAACAAAAATGGTAGGCCAATGAAATGGTTCTGCAAGCATGAACATTTACCTACCTGTCTTCCCATTTGTATAGTGTTTGATTACAAATCCATAAAAAGAAATGATTCGGACTATGTGGATAATTCGTGTTCTTTATCTTCATCATTAGGTTGCTAAATCACCTCATACAAATGCATCCATCTTAATAGGTTATATATTATGTACCTTCTCATCTCCCACAGATTCTTTCACAATTTACACACAGATTGCATTTGGTGCTTCTGCTGTGCTTTCACATGTGACAAGTCCTCCCACCTATGTCTGTAAACCCAAATCTCATTTATTACAAGTCCAGTGCGCTCTCAATTATTCTTAAAGACCTACTTCAAATTCAACTCCCTTCACAAAATCTCACTGTCATCTGAAAATCATCTCTTCTTCTTCTGATCACACCACAGCAATTTATCCATGGCTCTCTTAATATAAGGTTCACGTTTATTTCATATTATGTGTATTTGCAAATATGACCTTACGACGTACAACTTATCTGAGATCAATATGTCTCCCTTACTTTTCAAATCTGGCACAGTACCTAGCACCTGGTAGCTTTTCCGTAAATGTTTGTGAATGAATAAGGAATAGATGAATATAGCCTATTACAAATGTTTGGAATAGTTTGGTGAAATAGCCTTTGTAATGGTTCATCAAGCCTAGCATTGATACATGAATCAAAGCTCCTTTGAACCAACACGCAAACAAAATCCATAATCCAACTATACATTTTCTTATTTCTTTGTTTTATAATTGAAATTTAAAGGTTACAGCTAACTATCAACAAAATTGCCTTTATTCTTTCAGAATATACCTGAAAGAGAAACAGTTTTAAATATTTATTTATTTATTTATTTATTTATTTATTTGAGAGAGAGAGAGAGAGAGAAACAGCATGAGAGGGGATAGGGTCAGAGGGAGAAGCAAGCTCCCCACTGAGCCGGGAGCCCGATGTGGGACTCGATCCCAGGACTCCGGGATCATGACCTGAGCCGAAGGCAGTCGCTTAACCAACTGAGCCACCCAGGCGCCCCAGTTTTAAAAAAATAAACAGGATCATACATTCTCAAGGAGTGTACAATATAACAGAATAAACAGATGTAAATCAACATCCTTTTCACATCCTATGTTAGCTTACAAAAGATAAAAATTTTATGCAGAGTGTCTAGAAGAGATATTATTATTTTCTTGAATTGAGAACCAATTATGTAGAAATTCAAATATATTTGAACTTGGTAAAATCCATTAACATCTATTAAGCAAAGCAAACAAATGATATTCTGGGTCTTGAAGAATATAAATAGAATGCTAATGATTCTTTTTTGATGTTAATACTTTTCTAATTACATGTGAATCATTTAAGAATAAACCCATTCTTTTGATATACTCCAAAATGTCACAGTTCCTGTTCAGTTCATGTCTTCATACCCACACTGCTCTGCATAAAGTCTTACATAAAATGCTGTTTAATACTTAAGTGTATATCATTTTTTCATATATATATATATGTGGTTCTGCACACATGAAGCTAATAAGAAGGCTATACTTCCATTTTTTATAAAATTCATTCTAGTAAAACCATTTTTTAGGAAATATCAAATAGAATAAAGAATTATATTTTCAGATCATTGACTGTAAAAACCAGTCAATGATCATCAATTCAATTTCTCTTAAGTTGTATTTTATGGAATTCTACTTTATCTGAAAGGGAAATAATTTCGACTCATTTCCTATTTTGATTTTCATGCTCCTATGTAAAAAAAACTTTTTTTTAAATTGAATTAAACAATTTTTTAAAAATGAAAAGAGCCACGGTCTAGAATGAGTCCTATCTCCTTTTCTGTTGTTAATCTCAAATTCTTTTTACAACTTTAATTTTAAAGTTTGGGGTTCAACTGCTGACAAGCAGTTAGTATTTGACTTTGGTTTCCCCTGAAGTGTACCCAACATGTTCAAGCGGTCTTTGCTCTTTTCAGATATTTTGCAGTTGGGCATTTTAAATGTCTTTTCTCCTTAGTAGAAGTCTGGATTATTAGAAATGAAGCCAAAAGGAAACTTGGAACTTTTCTAAACCATTTTATAAAAGGGAAAGACCCAGCATTGAAAGCCAACCTCAACACTGATGCTGTTCTCTTAACTTGAAGCCAAGTGGCAAAGTGTCCCAGTGTCTCACCAATTTAGCTTGTATTCAGTCTGAATAGAATCTGACCATTTTCCCTAATAGAATCAGCATGCAAATTTATAGCATTCAACTGTTGAAAAGCTGTATTTAAAACTACTGTGTGGGAGAGCAGAATAATATGTGAAGGAGATATTATGCTAGACTTGACAAGTTTTAGTTTCTGACACATGTAGTTTTTATTTGAGCAAAGGCAAAAATTTAGGTACTGTGTATTTTTAACAATTTCTCATAAACAGGTCAATAAAACTGTCAGTATATATTTGCCTGTATTCTCACGGTCGATGCATATTTTATATGTGCATCAGCTATAGTTGACTCAGCCAAGGTAAGTAGAGGAAAAGAAGCTTAATGTGAGATTGACAAGCATATTTGATGTTTAGTTTTTGAGTTAGTCACTGAAATAATGACATAATTCATGTATACTTCCAGCTAACATCTAAATTCTGTCTGTGTTCTGATAAGCAGTTAGTGATCTAGAGATTACTAGTCCTTTTAGTCAGACTTTACAATATTATAAGGCATAAGACTGAACAATAAAATCTCCTTCTTGGATAAGAATCAGGGTTAAGAAGAGCTTCCTGAGGCTGTATTTGACCCCTGAAGAATGCATAGGGACTTAGTAGGTAATGAGAGAAGGGAAGGGAAAGGATTATTTTATTAATCCAAAATCAATTTATAATATTCCAATAATTGTGTGATTTTATGAATGAATAGGGTCCAAAGAGCCACTAATGACATAGTCTGACCTAAAAGCCGGTCCAATGCCACGAGTTCTAAGCATAGGACGTCCGTGCTCCATACAACCTAACACATTTAAAAGATTATTCTAGCATTTCCAAAAGTTAGTGTGGGATTACAGAAACTATGCACATGCTTTTCTTTCCATTTTAAGTTGTTTTCCAGAGGTGGTTTTTGACCTCCAATTAGAGAATACTGCCACTAGGTGGAGTGGTGGTGACTTGGTTGGAATAGGCTTCAGTTGGTGTGAGAAAAAGAGGGTTGTGGGTCCCATGATTCTTTTTGCTTTTCTTTTCCCTTTCAAAACTGTAGGGGACAGTTAAGAAATATGCCTCAGAAGTAAGCTTTTAGAAATAACTGTGCACTATAATACCTGGATTAAAATACATTTTCCGAGAGGTAGAATGAAACAAAAAGAAAACTCAAGACTTTGATATCAGACACAGGGTTTCAATGCTGTGTCTGCCATTTATCAGTTGGGTAAAGCCAGCAAGTTCCTTAATTTCTATGACCCTCAGTTTTCTCATATGTAAAACCTGAATTATGATACTTATTTTACAAGTTTGTTAGAGTACAAAGCTATATGGTTGAATGTGCTTTGGGAAGAACATGGGTAATCACCCAGATGTGACCCATGGGCATTCTTGATTTAACCCCAACAGTTCTTTTTTTTTTTTTTAAATTCATAATATTTCACTTTGAAATATGATTTATAACTTCTTAGGAAAAGTCTGAAGCTCAGGCCACATGAGGTCTTCATTCCCCTATCTAAGAATTATCAGAGTTATGGTACCTATGTGTCCCTCCATCCACCATGGGCACTTGGTGCCTGGGTTTGTTATCAAGGATTTAGAGTAGGCTTGGTGCATTAATGTCAAAAAACCACACCAGTAATTTTCACATGATCTAATAGCTTGTAGCCTTTCTGGGCCTTAGCCTCAGTCTTCTGAAAACTCCTGTCCTGTCAGAGCTACCTTGGGCTTTTCAACTTGCCTTGATTTCCCTGTTCTCCTTTCCCACTTCCTTCCCACATTTGGAGGAAGCCTTCAGAGGAAGACAATATTAATTAGATAATCTCTTTAGCAATAGCATTCTCTTCTGTGACAAAGGCATATTTTTCAGTTCCAAAATGAGAAAGAAATTTGATCTGTCCAAGGCATGATTAGCTGGTCATCAAATTAACTCATCCGTTGATGAGCTGGACTTCAAAGTATAAATCTCAGGAGCTTCTCCCCTCCCTTTGCCTTCTGTTATACTGAATTGTGTACCTCCAAAATTCACATGTTGAAACCCCAATTCTAAGTACCTCAGAATGACTGTATTTGAAGATACGGTGTTTAAAGAGGGAACAAATTAAAATAAGCCTGTTACAATGGAACCTTAATCAATTCTGATTTCATATCCTTATAAGAAGAGCAGATTAGGGTACAGAGGAGACAACAGGGGTGTGCGTGCACAGGACAACAGGTGAAGAGGCAACCGGAAGGTGGCCACCTGCAAGGCAAATAGAGTCCCAGAGCAAACCAACCCTGTTGGCGCCTTGATGGTGGACTTCCAGCATCACAAACTGGTGAGAAAATAATTTCCTGTTGTTCAAACTACACAGTCTGTGGTAATTTGTTAGCTGGTATGTTATGCAGTATTTTGTTACAGCCGTCCTAGCAAACTAAGACACTCTCCAAAGGGGATTCTAATTTGGCTACCCAGTCTCTACCATTCCTATTTCTTTTGAGCGAGGTATGTTAAGGCCTTTTGTAAAGTTTGCAAGTTAAAAGCAAGGAGGGAAGGGAAGAAGACTATGTGAAGCCCAGATAGTCAAGGAGGAATTTTCCATATTCTGTAGCTTGAAGGCAAGCTGAAGGAAATCACTGGGGACACCTATGGTGGGTTCATAGTTTATAAGAGTTCATGGAAAGGGTCTTGTTTTTTGTTTTTTCTGTTGTTTTGCTTTTGAGGAAGTCATCTTGAGAAAGATAAAGAAGTTAACTTATTTTGAGATTATGCTGCACAGACTTCATTTTTTTTAATCCATATCACTTCTCCAGGATCAAACAATGGTCAAAGATTTACAATTATTAAACAAATAATACATTTCTCAAAAACAAATAAACAAAAACACTTAATACAAGTTGCCGCTGGCATGAAGTTTTGTTTCAAGAATTCCCAAATGCATCAAAAACTATTTTATTTATTTGAGAGAGAAAGAGAGTGTGTGTGAGCAGAGGGAGAGAATCTCAAGCTGATTCCTGGTGAGAGGGGAACCAGACCTGGGGCTCAGTCTCACGACCCTGAGATCAGGACCTGAGCCGAAATCAAGAGTTGGACTTTTAACTGACTCACCCAGGTGCCCTGAATCAAAAACTATTTTAAAGGGCAAGTGATTAGTGAGTTGAAAATATTTTTAAAGCTACCACATTTTAGAAAAATTTAACTAATTCTTTTTTTTTTTAAGATTTACTTATTTATTTTAGAGAGAGAGAGCGCGAGGGAGCGCGCGCGCACACACACACACACACACACACACACACACGAGCGAGCAGGGGGAAGGTCAGAGGGAGAGGGAGAGAAATCCTCAAGCCAACTCCCCGTTGAGTACGGAACCCGAAGTAGGGCTGGAACCCAGGATCCTGAGATCTTGACCTGAGCTGAAATCAAGAGCCAGAGGCTTAACCGACTGTGCCACCCAGGTGCCCCAAATTTAACTAATTCTTTAACAGAACTATAACATACTTTTCACATAAGCCAACTTTACACTGATGATTGGATTTTGTCAAATTCTAAGCCCAATTCTCTTTGCACTCTTCTTAAACCCCAGTAAATCAATATCTAACCCATGAAAAGTGTCAGAAGACAAATGTGATAAGGTTAGTGAAAAGATCTTGTAGATTATAAAGTACCCTGTATGTGCAAGGGATTATCATTTATGCTTATTATCCTGAAGTATGATGACCTGTTCAAAAAAATATGCATTATTTCTGCTCATCTTTTTAGGCTTTCATTAGAGCGAGCCCAAGAGAAAGCAACAATAGGTCTGTGAAATCAGACCAAATTGTTCTAGTGACACCCCAGCAATTTTTTTTCTGGAGGTACCTCTTCTTCCTCAATGCTTCTAGCATTGGTGACTGTCCTGACACAATATGGAGAAGTATACTCATATTTGCATAAGTAAAATAATGAAGCCCTAAACCAGTGAGAGGGAAACAGAGAAATATATGAACAGGGTAGCAGAGAGGCTCCCCAGAAAATTAGAAAATTATACTAAAATTTTTTCTAGGCCCTTTTAATTCTGTGTTTGTCACATGAGCACAGGATAACATTGTGTGCTTTTTTTTTTATTATGTTATGTTAATCACCATACATTACATCATTAGTTTTTGATGCAGTGTTCCATGATTTACACTGTGTGCTTTTAAGCACACTGAGTACACAATCGTGGTGATCTCTGGTGTTCCAGCATTAATTTCCAGGAGGGACCCTGGTGAAATCATGCTTCAAGCTCATTGGATACAAAAACCTTCCATGCTAATGGAGGACCTGTCCTCCAAGCTTGAAGTCTTGGTCCCTAAACTTTCACTTACTGCCCAGAAAAGCGGATGATCTGGCTTTGTGATTTTCTTACAAACTGACCAAAATGGAACTACTGATTATGGCCTTTTCACTAGAAAGAGAAATTGCTTTTTCTCTCACTCTCTCATTCTCATGGTCTCTTACACTTATACACACACACATACGCTTTTACCAGAACAAAATAATATATATCCATTTAAAAATAAAGCAGGCAACAGGAAAAATCTTCTTAGACTTCCAACAGGTTTTTAATGTTATTAGCAATGATTTTCCCACCCTCTACATTTATACTATGCATTTTTCTCATGAAACCATAGAATCACCATGTTTTTAAAACTTAAAGGGGAGACCATTTGAATTTACAAATAAATAAGGCCTGAGTGGAAAAATTATTTCCTCAAGTTTCATTTTCAAAATGAGAAAAGAGTTTTACATTTTATATCACTGTCCTAAGAGTGAGTTTAACAAGTATTTGTGAACAGCAGCAATTTTTTTATCCACCTAAGACATACTTGTGTACATAATATATCATTGTACTAATATAGCATTGAACTGTTCGTTATTTTAAACAGGAAGCATTTTGTATCATGGAACTGCCAATAAAAAAAAGAATTAATGACAACTCTGTAATCTTTTATTTTTTTTTTAAAGATTTTATTTATTTATTCATGAGCGACAGAGAGAGAGAGGCAGAGGGAGAAGCGCTCCCAAGGAGCAGAGAGCCCGATGCGGGACTCGATCCCAGGACCCTGGGATCATGACCTGAGCCGAAGGCAGGCGCTTAACCATCTGAGCCACCCAGGCGCCCAACTCTGTAATCTTTTAAATAACAATGTCAAGTATACTTTCAGCACCTAAGCACTGAATGAAGTTATATTAGCTTTGGTTTTTGTAACTGTCCCATTGGGAGGTAGGGAGTCCAAAGAACAGGACAAGATTTGCTCTGGGTAAATCAGAAATCTGGCCTTGATAATCTGGGTCCCCATGACTCACGTTTTTCAGATACAAGAAAAGGTTTTGTAAGGGCCGCTTGCATTCTTAAATATTCTCAGTATGCCAACCATTCTGCATGATATGGTTTTACTTACCTCATGGTCTTGCCTGCCTTGCACTGGGTATGTTCTAGATTGCCAGTGAACCTATTAAAATATGGCTCCAAGAAGGGAATGTCCAATTTAGATGTAATCTAATCTGAGCTAAGGAAAGAATGGCTTCGACTCTTAGACCTCGGATCCTCTACTGATGCTGTCCTTCTACCACCATCTTGGACACAGACACTGGATGCCATGGCACACTCAGTAAGAGCGCTCACCTTCTTGGGAGGCAGTAAAGGACCAACTTTTCAACAGTGATTCTAATCTCTTATTCTTTTTTTTTAAGATTTTATTTATTTATTTGATAGAGAGAGAGCACAATTAGGCAGAGTGGCAAGCAGAGGGAGAGGGAGAAGCAGGCTCCCCGCTGAGCAGGGAGCCCGATGTGGGGCTCGACCCCAGGACCCTGGGCTCATGACCTGAACCGAAGGCAGATGCTAATGACTGAGCCACCCAGGAGCCCCAAATTTCTTATTCTTTTAAGTAGGTTCCCATAATCAGGTCACTTTCTCAGCAGTCCTAGTACTTTTTTTTTTTTTTTAAAGATTTTATTTATTTATTTGAGAGAGAGAGAATGAGAGACAGAGAGCACGAGAGGGAAGAGGGCCAGAGGGAGAAGCGGACCCCCTGCTGAGCAGGGAGCCCCATGCGGGACTCGATCCCGGGACTCCAGGATCATGACCCGAGCCGAAGGCAGTCGCTTAACCAACTGAGCCACCCAGGGGCCCCTATACCTTTTTTATTTGACCCTCTTACCAAACACACCACTTCTCTTAAGACTGGTTCTAAGACCTACCCTGTTAAGACTGGGTAACATTTCAAGGTTACACCTCATGGTCTCATCCTATGTCATCTGTCATCTTCAACACAACTGGGAATATCATGACTCCACCTATTTTAGGATGAGTTTCCAATCCATACTGAAATACTTTCAAAGGTTGGAAAATGGTCTTTGTCCTCACTCTTTTTTAAAGGCATTTTGATTCCAAATATTATAATTTGTTTGTGTACCATCCCTCACAACCCACACAGCAGTGGATTTGTGTTTCTCTTGACTTAATGGTTGAAAATAAGCCTGAGAATTTTTAAATGGAGGTATACTTTTTATAAAATGTACACCTTCCTACTATTTCAAGAGGCTTATATAAAGCAGAAATCTATTCAAATAGGTCAGAAATTCCTGAAATGGATAACAAGAGGTTAGCTCATTATGTTTATCTTGTGGTCTGCCCACATTTTCAAAGCTTGTGCATAAGAATGTTTTAGCACACTGGCCCAGAGATTAGTGCTTTCTTGTCTGGTGCAAGGATTGTAAATTAACATCCCTCTACAGGGACCAGGTGGCAACCTAAATTAGTGAATCAAGCTTGGTGGGAGCCATGCAGCCCTGGAGATACTAATTTTTCCACTTGTAAAATGAAAGCATGATCTAGAGTCTAGCTAATACTAATAATATCAGGACTTACCCATTCATATCACTCTGGATAAAATTTTCCTTCACAGCTCTACACATCAAGATATTTCCATATGGGCTTATTTTCATATAGTTAGATGTTTTGGCATCCTAAAAATAAAAAAACTGGATAATTGGTGGCATTTTTCTCTTTCTGTGCATGAATGGCATATAGATGTATCTGGAGTATGTGCCACTTTTTTCCTGAGAAGATAATCATAGTAATGCACCTTTCCTAACTGTCTAAAAATCATAGTAATGCACCTTTCCTAACTGTCTAAAAATCAATACTATCCTCGAAGCCCCATCAAGTCTCCATTTACTTCACATTAAACTATAATCTGAGGCATTCTTAAAAAAAAACCATTATGTGTACTTTTCAATAAAAAACTTAATCATTTTTACATAGCAAAATTTTTAAGATTTCTCACCAACAAGAAATTAAAATATTCAATATCAGTTTTAAGGTTATTTAGTTAATTCATATACCAAGGATTCATAGGATTTCTCCTTTGGGTCAGATACCATGCCAAGGTTTGGGGTAAATGAGTAATAATTATTGACTCTGTCCATGTGTTCCTAAGTGTTTAGTGGAGAGAAAAATCCCTACTGTCCGCCATTGTGGTTGCCCTGGAGCCAGAATTATGATGGATGTGGGCAGTCCCATATAGAGCCAGTGGGGTCCACCAATTGCTTATGTATTTCAAAAAGGCATTTGGAACTCTCATTTTGAAGCAGGAACAAAACAAATTCTCCTTTTACATTTAATTTATGACTGGCCTTAAGTTTAACTTTTCATAAGGGCTTTATTTCAACTAACATAGACTCAATTTAAATGATCAAAGAGAAAAATCAGAGTCAATTAATTTTATTTATTTATTTTTATTTTTTATTTTTTTTTGTTTTTAAAGATTTTATTTATTTTTTAGAGAGCGAGCGAGAGAGAAACAGCATGAGAGGGGAGAGGGTCAGAGGGAGAAGCAGGCTCCCCGCTGAGCCGGGAGCCCGATGCGGGACTCGATCCCAGGACCCCGGGATCATGACCTGAGCCGAAGGCAGACGCTTAACCATCTGAGCCACCCAGGCGCCCAGAGTCAATTAATTTTAAAAGATAGCAAAAGGCTATTTCTAAGATTGCACCTAAAAAAAATGAGATTTTTTTTTTTTAAAGGCCTGGATGGATGCCATATTTTATAATGCCTCAGGCAGAGATTTTAAATGTGTTAGAACAGTGCAAGAGTTAGAGCCCTGAAAGTGAGAGATCATTATAAACAGTGGAGAGAAGAGATGCCACCTTCTTTTTTAGGCAATATTTAGAACTTATTGGGCAAGAATACTCAACGACACAGTAGAAATTCTGAATTCGTCAGGACACCAAAAAATCCCAAGTTATCTATGAAGGTGGTTGGCAACATGTCTGGCGATTAAGCATGTCAAATATGGAATTAATAACTGAAATACTCTAGGCTGCACATTTTTTATTTTCCTTCAAGAATGGCACTCGAAATGTGAACCATCAAAGTGGACTTGACAGCATTTTATAACATTCTTTTCCTCCTTTTGAACCTATTTAGTTTTCTGTTATAATTTGACAGTTTCAAGTACTCTTTCTTCAACACAAACAAAGATACAGAGTAAAATTATGAATTCATTTTACAGAGGCCATATTTGCAAAGACAAGTGTCCATTTTGCAATAACATAAGCACCAGTGACAGAAAATAATACTTTCCTATGACAGTGGGCAAAGACTTAGGGAAAAAATCAGTATCTATTGAGTGGACTCTGACTTAACAGAGATTAGATATGAAGTTCTTGGGATTTCCGTGTTTGCTTGATAAGAGGTACAATTACTAGAAATATAAGGAAAGGTAACTTTTGAAAATATTTCCCTTGGGCGCCTGGGTGGCTCAGTTGGTTAAGTGACTGCCTTTGGCTCGGGTCATGATCCTGGAGTCCCTGGATGGAGTTCCGCATCGGGCTCCCTGCTCGGCAGGGAGTCTGCTTCTCCCTCTGACCCTCCCCCCTCTCATGTGCTTGCTCTCTCTCATTCTCTCTCTCTCAAAGAAAGAAAGAAAGAAAGAAAGAAAGAAAGAAAATATTTCCCTTGAAACTAATTGTCTGAAAATAATAATAATGAATTACTCTTATTGGTTGCTATGGATTGGCCAAGCACAGTCTCTACTTTGAAAGTACATGTGCAATTCTCTATAAATTTTTCTAGAAAGTGCTAGTATGAAAGAAAAATGTATTTTTAGTGACATTTTTTGTTTTTAATTCTGCATTCTTCTCGGTACCTACAGAAAACATTATGGACAGTCGCTATTAACCTCAGGATCAGGCAATCAATTTTAAATATTTATCATGGGTTTTCCTTTACCAATCTTTAAAAATGTTTAATATTCAGCTGGGGTTTTTTATGTTGGGGATGAAACTAAGCCTTAATTACATAGAATTTAATATTGAATGTAACATCATTTAAAGAGCAGGGCTTCTCTGTTATATTTCCTTTCTTGCCAAGTTTTATAAAATACCCTCAGGTAAGCACCATAGAGATCATAAGGGACTTATTAGCAAAAAGTGGATTGAAAACTACAATTTTCTTTACTGTCCTAGGGACCCTCACAGTTCCAGACTGACCAGTTGGGACAGCATGGTAAAGGTATTCACGGTATTCACAGGAAGGAAGATTGTGTCTTTTATAAATTTCTTCAGGGGGTTCTGAATATCAACCTACAAAGCTACTTAAAAAAAAAAAACTTAGATCTCATAATATCTACTTATGTGTTATCAATTCTACAGCTTTGTTACAAATAGTGAATAGGATGAAGAACCCAGAGATAATTCAGATAATTCAATTCCAAAGACAAAGAGCTGAGCATTTTGCATTACGGTAAAAAGACGTGCTAAGCATATTAATCACATAGATAAGATTAGGAGAGAACGCTCAACTCTTTTAAGACCAAAATGTTTTCAAGCACCTAATTACAAGTGAAGTGTTCATTGATGGCCATTAGAGAATTAATGGCCTTTAAAACTGACAACATATTTTTTCATTACTTTAATTAATATTTATTCTCTAAACTGTAACCTGAATAAAAATGAAATTGCACCTTAGAATGATACTGGAAATTGCTGAACAAATGGGAAAAAAATCAGTACTAATGCTTACTAAATTTGTAAAGGTTGAGATGTTACCTTTCAGGGCCTCATTTATATCATCTGTAAAGTGGGTGACAGGAGGGGACAAGATTACCTCTAATAGCTGTGTGGGTATAAGAGCCAATGAGTCTAAACTGGGGTGCTAAGGATGTTGGAAAGAAAAACTAGGTTGGCAATTCAGATAGTGGGGATATAATAAAAGCTAAAAAAATCAGCTTTTAAATCTGATGGTCCCTAAATTCCTGAACCTTATTAATAACCAACATCTTTATCCAACTAGCCAGACATATAGAAACACCTGAAGGATGTTTCTGAGAAATCCTAATTCTTTACAATGAAAAGATAAATATGATCAACATGTTAGTGTCTATTCTCAAAGAGAAATTTCATATTGTTTTACTCAGTCCCTCTTTGGGCACTCTCAGTGGCACAAATCTTCTTACCTTTTAAGGTAGTTTCTTCATTTCGAGTAATAGTTAATTAACAGGCTATTTCTAACTTACATAAGCTTTCCATCTGGAAAATTTTATGCATGTGCTTTTTAGATAAATTAGAATCAACTTAAGTAGTAAGCTAATTAAGCTCATCCTAGCACAGTACCAAGGAAAATATGTGCAAAATATGTGAACAAATGGGAAACAGATGGAGTCAGTAACAATAATTTTTTTAATTTTAAAATTGTAAACTGTAAATGATGTTACTTCACCTCTCTTGGCCTCACTTACTTCATCTGTACAATGGGGTAAGAGATGAAAAGGAACAAAATAATCTCTAAGATCTGTTTTAGGTGTAGGAGGTTATGAACCTAAAATGCAATGCTAACAAGCTTGAAAAGGAAAACTGAGTAATGAAGGCACGCAATTGTGCTCCTGCTAAACTTTGTTCTATTTATCCACCTTACATTTCATTTAAGGCTAACATTTCTCTTAGACATAGAATATAGAAGATCAGGTATCTTCTATATTTGGGAAAGCGGGGTTTTTTTTGGGGGGGAGGGGAGGTTCGTTAAAATAAAAAAAAATAGCACTGTCTAAAAATACCAAATAGCTTTCTGAAGCCAGCAGAAAGAGGTCAGATGTATAAGTTATCTTCCATCAGAAGCATACCATCGATATAGATAGCCCATCTAAGCAGTGATTGCTTTGAGAGTCAGTACATTAAGTTTAGGAATAAAGGAGAATCATTTGGCCATCTGAGAAAAGTGAAATCTTGTAAGTGGCTATTATAAGACACAATAAACAATATTCCTTGTCAATCTGGAAAGATGAAGAAAAAAAGATAGTCTATTTGTTTGTGAGATCTAACTATGCCCTTTTCCTTTCAGTGAAAACAGTAAAGATGAAAATAATTGTATCATGTATGCTTATGCTCAAGAATAACACCATCCCAATCCAGATGTAATGAAGGGTATTTTTTTGGTTGGTAACCAGAATGATCCATAGGTCAAAGGCTAATCATACACATATATTGGCTGAGAGATTATCAAGTCAATTTCCTAGAGATGAAAGGTTTGTTTCCTGACTGTAGGAAACAATAGTGCTAAATAGACCAATCAAGAAAGCAACAGAAATTACTCATGTTTTAGAACATAAAGATGTTAAAATCATAATGAAAACGAGAATGCTAATCAAGCAGGAATGAAAATGTTTGCTATGTACTACTTTTTATTTTCCAGTTTAACCCAGAAAAATACCAGACACAAGAGATTTACCTGCTAGACGTTACTTAAAAAGGAAACTTCAACACAGAAGGCCAAATATATTTCCCAATTATTTTTCCCTTATGTATACATTAATTGTTGTAGCATGTTCACATGCCAGTAATTATCAAAACCTCACAAACGAAGATTACAGTGTCAATGAATGCTTGGTTAGATGGACTTAAGTCTACCAGTAATATGCTATATGATCCTGGACCAAACATAGCCCCCCACTGTCATGGCCATTGAAGTGAGATAGGGAATGCAGGGCAACAAGATTATATACAGACTCTTTAGAGCACCATGAATTTAATTGTCTTGATAGGCCTGTGCTCAAGTTTTTTGATGTCAGAAAGACTTGATGTTTTCTATTATTAATCAGAAGATCAGAAGCAGACTCCTATGAGAACCAGAAGAACCAGGTTTTTGTGTAGATAAAATGAGTGGGTAGGCTACCTGAGTATATTAATGGATGGTAAAATATTTTTGACAGCCAGGCAAAAAAGCTAATAAAGCATACACAACGTTCAAAATAAGTGTCACAGTCCTAGAAAGCCTCACACACTCTGTTAATTGTGAATAAAGGCGATCAGTATATATTTACTTACCAAGTTAGCTAGTTAACACTTGGGTCCTTAAGGAATGAAATAAAGAGTCAGTAGGTCTCAAGGAACTACGCAGAGCTTACTGTAGGGTTTGACATGTAACAGATGGCCAGTAATATCTGCTGTACGATTGGGTGAATGGAAATGGAAAACAACAACTAGAATGGAGATAGGATGAAAGGGAGCAAAAACAAAGCTAAAAAAGAAAATGTGAGCCATCAAAATAAACCTACTCCACAGATTTATAAATTTTATATTCGTGAATTTAAATAACACTTGTCTCTTTCAAAAATGCAATGCCAATGTCTGTTACTTCATTTGATCCTCACCACAACATCATGGTGGAAGCACAGAGACTAAGGCCTAATTAGAGAGCTGATATAACTCAACTCTGGCCACAGATCTGGTAAGCTGCAGAGTTGGGTCTGGAACTCAGTGTTATATTCATCCCTCTATGCATAACATCAACATTGACCCATGAATAGGGAAACTCTACTAGCATAAAAACTCATTAAAATCATGTTTACACTAATATTAACTCAAAATCATATTTATTTAACTTGTCTCATTAACTTATTGGAGTCATTACTGCCTGTTAGTCAGAGAGAGCAAATGAATGAATATTCTTCACAATAGAAGAACAAGCAGAACTATAATTAATGACTTTCTTTAATAATAGCCTCATGTTCATGTACATTGACTTTTAGATATGAAATATACACTTAGAACCTCTGGAAAAGTATTATTTTCTTCTGTGTGCCAAGAATAAATCTAATGATGGTTATTAAAAGTACATTCTTTTAAAAATTCTATTCCT
Organism: Leptonychotes weddellii; assembly: GCF_054177405.1. Classification (NCBI taxonomy): domain Eukaryota; kingdom Metazoa; phylum Chordata; class Mammalia; order Carnivora; family Phocidae; genus Leptonychotes; species Leptonychotes weddellii. The sequence goes on from NC_138369.1 coordinate 125,041,746, forward strand.
AATAACCTCTTACATATGAATATTCCTTAAATGTCAATAATTTCATTGGTTTTGAATTATCTGTGCTGTCAAATTTCTTTATTTATTTCATTTAGATGATAAAAGTAGATATATCAAAAATGTTTCCTATGCAGAAGCATAAGGAGCTTTATTACTGAGGGTTCTCTATATTGGCCCTTGGGTTTCTAGTACATATTGGTAAAATTAGAGGTAAAGTCAAACTATCACCTCACAAAACCTGCTCCCATTAGAAATTTTATAATTAACAAATTCAAATGAATTTTGAACATCTTTAATGTCTATACTTCATGTCATATAGCATGAGTCTCTGTAAATCCTCATATAATAATTGGTATAAAATTGGTTTGAGCATTCACTTATCCTTTATTTTATAGACCAATAAAATAAATTCTAAAAAATAAACCCACAACAAACAAAACCCCCACACAATGTTCAGCATTTGCAGTACATTTTTAAACATACCAGAAGCCATGAAAACATGAGCTATGTTTTAATTAACTCTACATTCTCCAAAATGAATAAAATTAATTTCTTGTAAACTGTAGCCACTAATAAACTGTTAAGCATGTAGTAACTTAAGACAGATCAATTCATAACTATTTCAGGATATTTAAGAATGTCTCAAGTGGAGTGGCATTTGAGCTGAGTCCTTGAAAGAAAAGTAAGATACACACACAAAAAAGATCAGATGTAAAGAGGATGTAAGATAGAGCAAATCACAAGAGAAGGTACATAGGGTTTGACAAGATAGCCTTGTTCACAAGAACAGAGATTGGCTCTGTGGCTCTAATGAAAGAAACAGAGGAAAGACCTAAATAGAGTTTTGATGACAGGGTTTGGAAAGTCATGAGTGCTTTTTCTACACGATAGCAAATATCCAAGTAATTGAAGCTAACATAATTGTCCAAAATTTTTAAAACTTGAAATTTCTGGGGCACCTGGGTGGCTCAGTTGGTTGAGCGACTGCCTTCGGCTCAGGTCATGATCCTGGAGTCCCTGGATCGAGTCCCGCATCGGGCTCCCTGCTCGGCGGGGAGTCTGCTTCTCCCTCTGACCCTCCCCCCTCTCATGTGCTTGCTCTGTCTCATTCTTTCTCTCTCAAATAAATAAATAAAATCTTTAAAAAAAAAAAAAAAACTTGAAATTTCTGTTTGGATAAAAAAAATATCTACAAGACTCCACAGCTAATGTCATACTTAACAGTAAGAAACTCAAAACTTTCTCACTAAGAAAGGGCAAGGATGTCTCTTCTCACTACTCCTTTTCAACATCCTACTGGAAGTACTAGCTAATACAGTAAAACAAGAAAAGGAAATAAAATGTATACAGAATGGGAAGGAAGAAATAAAACTATCTTTTTCTCAGATGACATGATTGTCTATGTAGAAAATCCAAAAGAGGGGCGCCTGGGTGGCTCAGTTGGTAAAGCGTCTGCTCAGGTCATGATCCCAGGGTCCTGGGATTGAGCCCCACATAGGGCTCCTGGCTCAGTGGGGAGCCTGCTTCTCCCTCTCCCTCTGCCTCTCCCCCTGCTCATGCTCTCTCTCTCTCTCTCTGTATCTCTGTGTCTCAAATGAATAAATAAAATCTTAAAAAAAATGTTTAAAAAAAAGCTAGTATGAGTTTTAAAAGACAAATTTAGTAAAAATATCTATGATTACAATAATTAGTTAAGGAATATACAAGTAAAATGTGATATCAAAAACACAAAACATGGAGAGGAGAGTAACAATGGAATCAAGCTTAAGTTGTTATCAACTTAAAATAGACTATTATAAGTTGGTATATGTACGTCATGGTAACCACAAAACAAAAATCTACATTAAATACACAAAAAAAGAAAGAAAGAAGAATGTAAGCATACCACTAAAGAAAGGCATCAAATCACAAAGGAAGAGAACAAGAGAAAAAGAAAGGAACATAGAACAACAGAAACAGTCAGTAAACAATTACCAAAATGGCAATAAGTACACACCTATTGATAATTACTTTAAATGTAAATATAATTTCTCTAACCAAAAGTCATAGAGTGTTTAAATGGATAAATAAAAATAAGACCACCCTATATGCTGCCTGCAAAAGACTCACTTTAGATGTAAGTACACACAAAAAGTGAAGGGATAGAAAAGATATTCCATACAAAAGGAAACCAAAAGAAGGTTAGAGTAACTATACTTATGTCAGATAAAATAGACCATAAAACAGAGACCATAATAAGAGACAAAGATGGGCATTACATAACAAAGGGGCCAAGCAACAAGAGGATATAACATTTATAAATATTTATGTTCCCAACATAGAAGCACCTACATATATAAAGCAAATATTAACAGGCTTAAAGGGAGAAATAGCAATACAATAATAGTAGGAGATTTTAATATCCTACCTACATCAATGAATAAATCATCCAGGCAGAAAATCAATTAAGGAAACATTAGCATTAAACAACATGTTAGATCAGATGACTTAACAGATACATACAGAACATTCCATCCAAAAGCAATGGAATATACATTCTTTCAAGAGCATGTGGAACATTTTCCAGGATATATCATATGTTAGGCCACAAAACAAGTCATAATAAGTTTAAGAGGATTGAAATCATATCACTCATCATTTTTTACCACAATGGTATGAAACTAGAAATCAATTAAACAAAGAAAACTGGAAAATGTACAAATATACGGCAATTGAACACCACACTAAAGAACAACCAATGGGCCAAAGAAGAAATCAAAAGAGAAATGAAAAAATATACCTTGAGACAAATGAAAATGGAAATATAATATGCCAAAATTTGTGGGGTGCAGCAAAAGCAGTTCTAAGAGGAAAGGTCATAGTGATAAATGTCTATCTCAAGAAATAAGATAAGTTCCAGGGGCACCTGGGTGGCTCAGTCCTTAAGCGTCTGCCTTCAGCTTGGGTCATGATCCCAGGGTCCTGGGATAGAGCCCCGCATCGGGCTCCCTGCTCAGCAGGAAGCCTGCTTCTCCCTCTCCCACTCCCCCTGCTTGTGTTCCCTCTCTCACTCTCTCTCTCTCTCTCTGTCAAATAAATAAATAAAATCTTTAAAAAAAAAAAGAAGATAAATTCCAAATAAACAACTTAACTTTACACCTCAAGGAACTAGAAAAAGAACAAATGAAGCTCAAAGCTAGTAGAAAAAAGTTAATAACAAAGATTAGAGCAGAAATAGATGAAATAGAGACTAAAAAGACAATAAAGAAGATCAATGGAACTAAGAGTTGGTTCTTTAAAAAGATAAACAAAATTGATAAGCTTTTACCTAGACCAAGAGAAAAAGAGGATTCAACTAAATAAAAGAAAATATTAAAGAGATGTTACAACCGATACCACAGAAATACAAAGGACTGTAAGAAACTATTGTGAACAATTATATGCCAACGAATTAGACAGTCAAGAAAAAGTGGATAAATTCCTAGGAGCATACAACCTACCACAACTGAATCATAATGAAATAGAAAACTGGAAAAGACCAATTACTAGTAAGGAGATTGAATCAGTAATCAAAAACCTCCCAACAAACACAAGTTCAGGGCCAGATGGCTTCATTAGTGACTTCTACCAAACATTTAAAGAAAAATTAATACTAATACTTCCAAACTCTTCCAAAAAATAGGAGAGAATTCTTCCAAATTCATGTTATAAGGTCAGCAATACTCTGATACCAATACCAGACAAGGATATCACAAGAAAAGAGCATTACAATCCAATGAAGTAGATGTACAAATCTTCAACAGACTATTAGCAAACTGAGTTTAAAATACATTAATACACAAAATACACCATGATCAAGTGGATTTATTCTAGGGATACAAGGATCGTTCAACATCTGTAAGTTAGTCACTGTGATGATACACTACAATAATAAAATGAAAATTAAAAATCATATGATCATCTCAACAGATACAGAAAAAGCATTTAACAAAATTCAACATCCATTTATGAGGAAAGTGGGTAGAGAAGGAATATATCTCAAGATAAAAAAGATTATATGTGACAAGCTCACAGCTAAAATCATACTCAATGATGAAAAGCTGAAAACCTTTCCTCTAAGATCAGGAATAAGACAAGGATGACCACTCTCACTACTTCTATTCAACATAGTATTGGAAATCTTAGTTGGAGAAATTAATCAAGAGAAAAAAAAAGTATCCAAATTTGAAAGAAAGAAGTAAAATTTTCACTATTTGCAGATTACATGATATTATATATAGAAAACCCTAAAGACCGCATAAAGAAGCTGAGCATAATAAACTCAGTAAAGTTTCAAGATATAAAGTCAATACATGAAAATATGTTGTGTTTTTATACACTAATTTTGAACCTTGACAAAGAGAAATAAAATAATCTCATCTACAATTGTATCAAAAAGAATAAAACACCTAGAAATAAATTTAACCAAGCAGGTGAAAGGACTGTACTTGGAAAACTATAAGACATTACAAAAGAAACTGAAGAAGAAATAAATAAATGGAAAGATATTCTGTACTCATGGATTAGAGAAAATAATATTGTTAAAATGTCCATACTACCCAAAGCAATCTACAGATTCAGTGCAATCCCTATCAAAATTCCAGTGGTATTTTTCCAAGAAATAGAACAAATAATTATAAAATCTGTATGGAATTACAAAAACAAACAAACAAACAACAACAACAAAAATCCCTGAAAAGAAAAAGCAATCTTGAGAAGGAAGAACAAACCTGGAGGCATCATGCTCCTTGTTTTCAAACTATATTACAAAGATATAGTAATTAAAATAGCATGATATTGGCATTAAAAACAAATACATAGAGAAATCAATGGAAGAGAACAGAGAGCCCAGAAGTAAACCAATCAGTATATATGGTCACTTAATTTACAAGAACAGAGCCAAGAATATACGATGGAAAAAAGACAGTCTCTTCAATCATGGTGTTGGGAGAATTGGATAGCCACCTGCAAAAGAATGAAACTTGACCACTATCTTATACCAAATATAAAAATTAACTCAAAATGGATTAAAGATTTGAATGTAAGACCTGAAACCATAAAACTCCTAGAAGAAAACATAGATGGTATACTCCCTGACACAGGCCTTGACTTTTTGAATCAAAAGCAAAAGCAAGAAAATCCAAATAAATAATTGGAACTACATCATACCAAAAAGCTTCTTCACAGCAAAGGAAATAATCAATAAAACAAAATTTAACCTAATAAATGAGAAAAATATTTGCAAATCACATATCTGATAAGGGGCTAATATCAAAATACATAAATAACTCATGTAACTCAAGATCAAAAGAACAAACAATCTAATTTAAAAATGGGCAGAAGATCTGAATAGACATTTTTTCAAAAAAGACATATAGATGGCCAACAAGTACATAAAAAGATACTCAACATAATTAATCATTAGGTGGAAGCTAATCAAAAGCACAATGATAACACCTCACACTTATTAGAAAGTCTCTTATTAAAAAAGAAATAACGGGGCGCCTGGGTGTCTCAGTTGGTTAAGCGACTGCCTTCGGCTCAGGTCATGATCCTGGAGTCCCGGGATCGAGTCCCGCATCTGGCTCCCTGCTCAGGGGGAGTCTGCTTCTCCCTCTGACCCTCCTCTCTCTCATGCTCTCTGCCTCTCATTCTCTCTCTCTCAAATAAATAAATAAAATCTTTTTAAAAAAAAGAAATAACAACCATTGGTAATGATGTGGAGAAAAGGGAACCCTTGTGTACTGTTGATAGAAATGTAAATTGGTGCAGCCACAATGGAAAACAATTTTAAGGTTCCTCAAAAAATTAAAAATAGAATTACTATATGATCTAGCAAATCCCACTTTTGGTATTTAGCTGAAGAAAATAAAAACACTAACTTGAGGAGATATATGCACCCCCATGTTCACTGCAGCAGTATTTACAAAAGCCAATTACAATTGTAATACAATTACAATAGATGGATAAACGGATAAAGAAATTGAGGTATATATACAATGGAATATTATTCATCCATAATAAATGAAATCTTGCCACTGGTGACAAAATAGATGGACCTCAAGGGCATTATGCTAATTGAAATAAGTCAGAGAAAGACAAATACTATCTTCTCTCTCTTATTATATATGGAATCTAAAAAGCAAAACAAAACCAAAACAGAGAAACAAACAAACAAAAAAAACCAACAAGCTCATAGATACAGAGAACAGATTGGTTGTTGCCAGAGATGGGGTGTGGGGGGTGGAAGAAAGGGGTCAAGGGGATATAAACTTAATAAAAACAACTTTTAAAAGAATCTAACTGTATTACAGATGTATGGCATCATTTCATTGAAGAGAGTGGAGGGAAATATTTATCTAAGTAACTTAGGAAATGAGTAGAGACTATAAGACAAAAAGAAAACGAAAATAAAGAGTGAATACCCATAGGAATGATTATAGTTTACACATCATTTTAAAGTGCAGTCATCATAGTAAAACTATACTTATGAACAGCAAATTTATAGGCCTGTTAAAAAAAAAAACAGAAACAAAAAGTGGGCATATGAATGTGAAAAAAGTAGAAATGGAAGTGATAAAATTATTATTAGTTTGGATTAAATGTCTGTGAGGGAAAATTTTAAAAAAACAATACTATTTATATTAGCTCCCCCCCCGCCATGAAATGCTAACAAAATATATACAAGATCTACATGAGGAAAGCTATTAAACTGATGGACAAAATCAAAGACAGACTAAATAAATGAACAGATATTCCATGTTCATAGGGAGAGAAAACTCAATACTGTCAAGATGTTAGTTCTTTCCAAATTAATCTATAGATTCAATGCAATCCCAATCAAAACCCCAACAAGGTATTTAATGGATATTGATAAGATGATTCTAAAGTTTATATGGAGAGGTAAAAGACCCAGATCAGCCAACTTCTTGCTCATCTTATTTGAGCAAAAAATGCTTGCTAATATTGAAGAACAAAGTTGATAGGCTGACACTCCCCAACTTCAAGACTTACTCTAAAGCTACAGTAATCAAGGAAGGGTGGTACTGGTGAAAGATTAGACAACTAGATCAATGAAACCGAACAGAGAGCCCAGAAATAGAACCCCACATATACAGTCAACTGATCTTTGACAAAGGAACAAAAGTAATAGAGTGGAGCAAAGATAAGCTCTTCAACAAATGGTGCTGGAACAATTGGCCATCCACATGCAAAAAGCTGAGTCTAGACATAGAGCTTACATTCCTCATAAAGATTGACTCAAAATGTATCACAGATCTAAAAGTAAAATACATAATTATAAAACTCTAGAAGATACCATAGGAGAAAATCTAAATGACCTTGGTTATGGCACTGACTTTAGCATAACAAACAACAAAGGCATGATCCATGAAGAAATAATGGATAAGCTGGACTTCATTAAAATTAAAAACTTCTGGTCTGTGCAAGACAATGTCAAGAGAATGAGAAGACAAGCCACAAACTGGGAAAAAAAATATTGTGCAAAAGACATTATCTTATAAAGGACCATGATCTAAAGTAAACAAAAAATTCTTAAAATTCAACAACTGATTTAAAAATGGGCCAAAGACCTTAACAGGTAACTCACCAAACAAGATATATACATGGCAAATAAGCATATAAAAGATGCTCCACATCATATGTCATCAGGGAAATATAAATTAAAACACCGTAAGATGCCACTACGCAACCAGGAACACTGGAATGGCCAAAACCTGGAACACTGACAACACCAAATGCTGAAAAGGATGTAGAGCAACAGGAATTTTCATATATTGAAGGTGGAACAGCCACTTGGGAGGATAGTTGGGTGATTTCTAACTAAACTACGTATACCCTTTGCATACTATTCAGCAATCATACTCTTTGGTATTTACCCAAAGAAGTTGGAAAGTTATGTCCACAAAAAACCTGTACTTGGATGTTTACAGCAGCTTTATTCATAATTGCCAAAATTGGGAGCAATCAAGATGCCCTTCAGGAGGTGAATGGATAAATAAACTGTGGTACATCCAAACAATGAAATATTATTTAGGACCAAAATTAAATGAGCCATCAAGCCATGAAAAGAAATAGAGGAGCCTTAAATGTATATTACCAAGTGAAAGAAACCAATTTGAAAAAGCTACATACTATATGGTTCCAAGCATATAACATTCTGGAAAAGGCAAAACCATGGAGACAGTAGAAAGACCAGTGGTTGCCAGGGATTGAAAGTGGGGAGAAATGAACAGGGAGAGCACAGAGGATTTTGAGGGCAGTGCAAATACTTTGTATGATAGTGCAATGATACATACATACACCCTTTATAGTGCTTACTGAGAGAGATGAAAGAATTACCACCAATCACTACCACCAATCATCACCTCACCCCTTCCTCCCATTTAATAAAAGAAAAGGATTAGTGATAAGAGAAGGTTTTCTTGGACCTAGGCCTTTGAGGAATGAAGGGTTCATTCATGAAGATAATCATTAATTCCCTTCCCATCTTGTGGGTTCGGAGAAGAAGAATATCTCTCCCAAAGCCAAATGAGGAAGGGTCCAAGATTATCACTACTAAAACTTGAGTTCCTGCCAAGGAGAGACTGCCATCTTATTTTCTGACTGGATGCTTGCTAAATTGAGCAAATAAGTATCTCTGTCCTAATAGCAGGGAGGGATTAAAGAGACCTCAACAGAATGTGATTTGTGTCACCTGAAGTTTGGGTCTATAAGAATATAGAAAATGATGATCATTTCTAATTTAGAGACTTGAAAATCAGATTGTCTGCTAAAATAGATCATTGAGGAGGCCTTGCAGTGGTGTGGTGTGCAAGGGAAGAAGATGGAAGTGACACCACTCCATGCCAGGCTCTAGATCCCTTGGAGGACAGAGCAAGAGACCCTGGAATCTCCCTGGTTTTACATCCTGAAGGCCCAGTCGGCTGTGGGCAAAGAATGGAATGCATTACCCAGAGAAGTTGTTACTGTCATGTACCATTGATGGGGTCAATCAGAGACATAGCTATCTCTCTGAGAGGGTCCTCAGCAGTACGGTGTTCCAGTAAATTGAACATTACACCAAGGAAACCATGATAGGGCTTATATGGAGACCATGCACCAGCTGTAGTCCTTTCAGCAGGCAGAACCAGGCTAGTTCAAAGCAATGCCATGGACACCACTCCACTATCTACATGTGTTTAGTCTTAAGGAGATCTTTGCCTTCCCTATCCTTTTCCCCTTCCCTGAAAAACCAGAGGCTCTAGGCCCAGAATAGGTAATAGAGGTTACCATAGGGAACCCTCTTTTCCACCACTCCACAAGTTAAGGATCTTAGTTTTAATTTCCAAAGGGGAAGGGCCATAAACTGAAAGCAGACGTGAGATTAGAGGTTTATTCTAAAGTGAACCAAGTGGTTGGAAAAATCATAGATACTACACTGCATGGCATTAAGAAGTAGGGAAGTGGGATTTAAAAAAGTAAATTTAAAAGCAGTGACAGGAAGAACAAAGCAAAACAAAACGTAAGTTTCATGTTTATATACATCAAGTTATAACTACTCAATTATGTAAAAAGTATGGATGCACTTCTTTATGTCTTTTTGCCCATTTTTGACAGTACTCCACCTTAACCTACATTAATAAACAAATGTTTCCAAAACATACCACAAATCTTTATCACATATCACTAATCTTTTACTGTACACTTTACCAAAAGGAAAAATAAAATTTTAATGAGACAGGGGAGAGGATGGGGAGCCCATGTTTAAGTTTTATTTTTCATTTGGAAAAATCTGCTTTGCTGCTGTTGAAACAAACACTTGTTGAGGAAAATGAAGAATAGTTTCCTATTTAATTGAAAGAGCAGCTGCATCCACCTCTAAAGCTCTGCCCTGGCTCTTAACACTCTTGGAAAGCCCCTCTGGAAACTGCCTCTGGAGCATCCTTTAAGTAACCTCAGTGGTGGGAAACCTTATCCTCTGATGGTGAATATGATTTTTGGAGACAGCCTAAACTCAATTTCATACATTTTTCATGTATTAGATATCAATCATGATGCTAAATTCTGAGGATGGAGGATGTTATATTAAGGAATTAAAAAATATCTAGACCTTTGCATCAGACATGGATTTAAATCCATGGCTATAAACTTCATTGACCATGAGAATGCTTCTTAATATCTTAGAGCAACCCTTTATTCATCAAAGAAGTAGAAATAATACTTTATAATTATAATACCTTATAATTATATTAGAAGATTTAATGATCTATTATTTGTAAAGTGCCTAGTATCTGGGACTTAGTAAACATCCAAATGTTACCCACCCCCCCATACAGAAAAATTTATTATGTTATGGCCCCTAAACTTAGTCTGACTGTGGAGACAGACATATAATGATAATTACAATAAAATGTAAGTAGGAGCAGATTGCTATGGAAATAAAGAGAGAGATGATTGACTTTCTTTGGGGAGTTGGAACAGAGAGAGTTGAGCTGAGGCTTGCAGAAAGAGAAATTCTTCAGGTAGGAAAGGTGTTGGACGTAGAGCAGTTCAGGCATAGCCAAAGGCAAATGCAGAGAAGTATGAAATGTTTGGTATATTTGGAGAGTGGGAAGAAGTGAAGTGTGGCTGATGCATATGGTCTGTGGAGGGGAATGGCAGGAGATGTTGCTGGAAAAGCAGTTGGGGCCAAAATGTCAAGGACCATCAATGCTCTGCTAAAGGGCTTGGCATTTATCCAGCAGGCAACGGGATACAGCAGAGGTTTTTAGCAGGGCAGTGAAATGAGTACATTTGTTTTTTAGGAAATATTTCTTTGGCATCAGAGCGGCTGATGAATTGGAGTGGAGAGAAACCAGTGTCAAGACTTATAGCAACAGCCTCCTAGCTGGGCTCCCTGCCACCATTTTAGACATGCTGAAGTTGAGGTTCCTATGGGACATCCAGTGAAAACCACACTCACATAGCTAAACACAGGAAAATTCCACTTAGGCCAGATCAATTACAGGGTAATTATTTCCACTGCTAACACATTCCTTGCTTTATGAAAGGTTTCATTTCAGGATCTCAGAGTTCCTTTAAATAGCAAACTTCTTAGTGCATTTAGGCATCACTCTACAGATCATTAGCTACAACACAGAGGTGGAGAAAGTCAAGAAAACCTTAAAGATAAAGTTTCAAGAGTCATACTAAAAATCATCTTGGAATTAAAATGAAATAGTTCTGAAGTTACTGTGTATCAGTGAAAAAAAGAATTTGATTTAGAAAACAGTTTAGATATAATTTATAGAAACAGTTATTTCCTAAGATGAGGACAATGTGTGTCATGATAATCTATAGAATGCATCCCATAAATTTCAACTATGACAGCTCAAAACATTGTTGGGAAATCTCTTTGAGGAATGCCCTCAGAATATTCTTTGAATTATCTTGATGGCTATTTGTCTGTGAGTGTCTTGTTGCACTTATATCAAGTATCAGTATACAGTATGCCTTGTGAAGAACCTTATGTTGAACTAGTTCAGAGATTCCTTGTTGGTAAATAAAAGTAATTTGGCAGAAACTGAAAGTTGTTTATCAACATATATTTTAATTTTCTTCTCTGATAACAAAATACATATTGTTATATAAGTACTTTATAGAAAAAAAATTAAAATCATCCTTTACCAACCTTCCTTGTAGCCATATGTGTTCATCTGTCCAAATTCAAGCTAATAAAATGTAAATAGAAGTATGTTATGGGATGCTCAAAAAAGCTGATTAAAATAAGCTAACTTGGCTTGTAGGAAAACATTTTGCTAGCCTCTGCTTCTTCCTGTTGCCATTATGGAAATGTGGATGCAATGGCCAGAATTCCAGTAACCACCTAGAATCAGAGGTGATGAACGCTATCACTGAAGGTGGAAAATAGGAAAATAGAAACCTGGGTCTACAATGTCCTTTGAAAATCCTATGCCAGTTATAATTGTATACCTTTGGACCTCTTTTATGTAATAGAAATAAACTTCTATCTTGTTTAAACCACTAGTATTATGAATTTTTGTTATTATATCAAGGCTAAAATTAATCCTAACTGACACAGGTTATATTACAATAGAATGTATTCTTGTCTACATAACTTACCAGGATAAGCATGCATAAAATGAATTAAGAAGAAATGTTCTATTATCCTGAATTTTCTAGTTTAACAGATAATGGTAATGAGAATAAGAATATCCCCTCTTATAAGTACAGAATTTTAGAGACAGGTATTTTTCTATACATGACCACATTTAACCCTTGATGTAACTTGTGACAAATCAGCAGGACTTGTATTCCCCATGTAAACAGATGATGAAATTGAGATTAAAATTCAAAGTGACCTGCTCAAAGTCAAACCATTGCAATTGATGGAGTTAGAAATCAAAGAGTTTGACTTATAATTTATTGCTTTTCTGCTGATAATTTGTAGGTTCGGTACATGTGAAAATTAGTCATATTGTTATATTCCATTAATTACCTGATTCACTTATATGCTCCTTTGTTTAAAGGAAATAACTTCAAGAAGTGGCTTCAGTAATTTTCCATTGGGCTTCTGTTTTGGCCATGTTGGAGTAACAGAGATTAGATTTACCTTTCCACCTTAAACACCAAAAACCAATGGTTTCAGACATTGAGAAACAGCAGTGAACAACTGCCATCCTTGAGAGAAGGGAAACAAATATGGTGGGCATTACTGTTACTCTAGTAAGAAGTTTCTAGGCAGCAGCATGAAAAGGAAGAACCCAGACAGCCCACAAACTCACTGAGTTGAGGAAATGGACTAGGAGTTCAGGGAACCAAGGTGTCTATAACTGCAGGGCAGAGTACTAGAGAGAAAGAGGAAAATTCTGCATTTCTGCACAGCCCCCTAAGTATTTGGATGGGTACTGATATGTATGAGAGGAAATTACCCAAGACAAGGAAAAGAACCACTAGAAATAAGTCTTGGTGCTCATACAGACCTGGGAGTAGTTCATGCTCCCACATATCAGAATAGAAATACCTGGTAATACAAGAGGCTTTAGAGACAGCCCTAAGATAGCTCTTCTTAGAGCTTATTAATATTAACTTATCAATAAGTTAATAATATTAACTTGTTAATAAAATTCTGGAAAAGTCAACACTATAATCATAGAAAACAGATGGAAGAATGGACAGTTGCATAGCCACCTAGGACTTTATTAAATTGAACACAAATGACAATTGCAGCACTTCTGCTTGACTTTGGTATCTATTATAGAATTAACCAAACAACCGGGCGCCTGGGTGGCTCAGTTGGTTGGGCGACTGCCTTCGGCTCAGGTCATGATCCTGGAGTCCCGGGATCGAGTCCCACGTCGGGCTCCCTGCTCATCAGGGAGTCTGCCTCTCTCTCTGACCCTCCTCCCTCTCATGCTCTCTCTCTCTCTATCTCATTCTCTCAAATAAATAAATAAAATCTTAAAAAAAAAAAAAAAGAATTAACCAAACAACCGCTTAGTCAATGCTTCAGAGCCAAGCACTATTCTACATATCAGAGTACAGCAACGCAGAGATAAAAATACCTGTCCTCATGGAGTTTATATTCTGGCAGAGAGTAGAAGGGAGCCAATAAATGTAATAAATATTATTATATTAAAATAAGTAAGAGCTATTACAAATGTAATTGGGAGTAAGGTTGGGATATGTTGGGGTTGGGTGCTATAGTTTTAGTAGATTCATAGGTTTATCAAGATAGATGAGACCAAAGCCCAGAGATGAGGCCAGGGTGGCTGGAGAGAAATAAACAAAAAGGAATACAATAAAGAGATAAAGGCAGAAACATAGTGAGGGATCATATCCTTTCAAGGCCACTGCAAAGATGTTTGCTTTTTAGTGAAGAGGGGAGACATCATAGAGTTTAAATCAGAGGGATGCCATGATGTCTCATATATTTTGAAAGGATACTCTGGCTGCTGTTTGGATTAGGTTCCACGGGGCAATGGTAGAAGTTGGAAGATCAGTTAGCAGGTTAGTCAACTCCAGAGAAGTGTTGATGGTTTGGATCATAGTAGAAATGTGGACAAAGTGAGAAGTCATCAGATTACGCTTATGTTTGAATAAAGAGAGCCATGAGAATCTCCCAACAGATTATATGTGAGCCATGAAAAAAGAGAGGTGCTAAGGATGATTTCAGGACTCTTATTCTGGTTTGTTTTTTAACCAACTGGAAGGACAGAGTTACCATTAACTGGAAAGGAGAAGACAGTGGATCGAGTGTAGTTTGGACAAAAGATCAATTCTGGACATGCAAAATCAATGCCAGCTGAGTTAGTGATGCCACAAAATCTATTTCACAAAGAAATTCTAAAGAAAGTATGCGATCTGCTGCATGGTAATTTCTAAATGCTTAAAAAAAGGCACAACTCAAAATCTCTTTTCCTTCCAAAGAACATAATAAACTCTACATAGCTGCATATTTTAAAAGAAATAGGAAAACACAAAAGTTTAGACTCTTGCTACAAAGTGAAGTCTCCCACGTTATACACAGGAACATTAAACAGCCTACGATGTTCCCCCAAATAGGCCATTGTGCAACTTGAGCAACACGTATTTGCAATTGAACTTCTGTGTTGCCTGCCTTATTTTGTAAATGCATCTTCTTCCTGTTGCAATACTGTCACTTATATAGACTTGCACAGCAGGGCCTACCTTTAAATACTGAGATCTTAGACAAGTTGATGCTCCTTGCTTCACCTATTTGGCTGTAAATTGCTGGGCTGTTGTCATGATCAACAGTTATTCTTTCATAGGCAATAAAAACAGGAAGGTTATATGGTCGTAAGATGGAGAGACAGAAACAGATACACTGGTCTTGTAGACTGACACTGTCATTTTACAGATGTGGAAACTGAGGGCTGCAGGAGGGAAGGGATTTGCCATAAAATGACAAGGTTTGATTTAGCTCAGCCAGTGGCTTTTAGGAAAATTGTATTTAAATGTGTTATGTAAAAGTGGTCTAGGGAGAATAATGGTTAAGTTCAAACAACTTGTTATTTTGAAGACTGTAGGTGACAAAAAAATAGTTTGTGCTGCTGTCTGCCCGCCCCTTCTCCCTCGCTGCTTGAAAAAGGGAACTGGGTCAATAATTTACAGTACAATTGCACAGCCCAAATGAAGGTTTCTGCTTGAGACCATTAAAATCAAAGGTCGCATTTAATGCCAACCTTTTATCCTGCCTGGACTCAAAGCAGTTTCAGGATTTGTCATTTAAAAGTCATAAATAATGTGCCTCCTTTTGTGGCATCCTGTAGACTGATAATCTCTCCTTTCATATTTTCTTCAACACAAAAATTCACATAGATGGGGACTTTCAGAAAAAAAAAAAGGAAAGAAAAAGAAAACAAAACATAACTTGGCAATTTCTATTAATGATTTCAAAAGCTAGTCCTTGTGCTTCGGTAGGGATAAGATGGCTTAGCCATCAATGATGCGTAATATAAAGAAATATGGAAATGAACGACCTGTCTGCTCTGACAGCTGCTCTTGTCAGAGCTGTGTGTTCTGCACTGGTCCTGGAAGGGCCATGATAAAATGGTCTTTGTCCCATATTCTTCCTCTAGCATAACTTGTCAGGAGATGATGTGCCGATCCTTAATCAAGGTCGAAAGTTCTGTAGAAGAGGGTTCCACACAGAATGTTTTTACCCTTTTAGCAAGAAAAGGCTGTCACTCACCCTTCTTCTTCAAAGCACAACTTTCTCAGGAAGCCAGAGCCAGAGCTGAAAGTGTGCCTCCCACTCTTTTTTTTTGGAAACTGCATTTGTAGTCAGTGAGGAGATCTGCATAAATCAGTAGAGGAATCACCCTTTGAAAAGGGAATACCTTCTAAATGGTTAGAACTCCACATCCAATAAGAATATCCCCCAGCAAGATTTATTAAGCTCTTGTATTTTGCCAAAGCTCATCTCATTTTATTTCTTCACGTATAAATATTTATCTTATTTCATTTGTAAAGTAATTTTAAGGGAAGTATCATTATGCCATTTTCATGATGATGAAACAGTTTTCAATCAGTCCAGTGACTTACCTAACACCACCCAGCTTGAAAGGGACAAGGCCAGGTCATAGGTCCAGCCAGCCTCTCTTTGTACAACATTTGAACAGCTTTATCTACAAAATTTATAGTATCTATTAGTGTAGAATTTTATGTTCCAAAGAATTGATTTATCAAATACAAGAACTGTCTCTGTGGCCCAACAGATAGAAAGACTACCCAGAGACTTTGTGAGGAAACTAAACTGTCCCCTATTAATGTGATTGTGGTATCTCTGGATAGATTGGATGTTCGTGATCCATTTATTCCAATGGCACTTCTAGTTCCACTGATTATTGTGGTGGCTGTGGACATGTGACTGACTGAGCTCAGCCTCATCTTGGAGAACTGAGCCCAAGGTTGGGGGACTTCCTAAGGAACCAGGGCAAGATAAACCCAAGCCAAGAAAAGGGAGTGGCATATCCTTAAACAGCTACCTTCCTCCCTAAGTGTCAAAATAATTTACAAACATTATGATGCATATTACTAAACTGTCAAACTCTTAATTAGGCCATTTCTTAATCCACAGGATGCAGTTTCTTCAACGGAGACAGGGGCTGTAACATTAATCAGGCATCTACGTGATTATGCAGCATGCTTCATAGGTATTTACTAATTTACTTTTGTTTATTCTTCACAACAATCATGTGAGATCAATGTTACATTCAATTTACTGAGGAGGAAATTAAGAGTCAAAAAGGCAAAACAGGGGTGCCTGGGTGGCTCAGTTGGTTAAGCGACTGCCTTTGGCTCAGGTCATGATCCTGGAGTCCCGGGATCGAGTCCCGCATCGGGCTCCCTGCTCGGCAGGGAGTCTGCTTCTCCCTCTGACCCTCCTCCCTCTCATGCTCTCTGTCTCTCATTCTCTCTCTCTCAAATAAATAAATAAAATCTTAAAAAAAAAAAAAAGGCAAAACATTTACCCAATATTTTATATTTAATAAGTGGGAGAACCCAGAATCAAATATAAAAATGATAATTAAAGGCGATAGTGAATCTCTGATTAAAAATAACTTTTCTGGGGCACCTGGGTGGCTCAGTTGGTTAAGCGACTGCCTTTGGCTGAGATCATGATCCTGGGGTCCTGGGATCAAGCCCTGCATCAGGCTCCCTGCTCCTTGGGGAGCTTGCTTCTCCCTCTCCCTCTGCCTGCTGCTCCCCCTGCTTGTGCTCTCTCTCTCTCTCTGTCAAATAAATAAATAAAATCTTCACAAAAATAACTTTTCTTCCACAAATCTTGGTGTGTTTTTACTTCTTCTTCTTCTTCTTTTTTTTTTTTTGCAAATGTTCTGGGGAAAAGTGATGGTGCTGTCAAATATTTTTGCTAAAGGAAGATCTGGAATGAGGGAAATGACTGCACAAAGCCAACATTATCATACATTACATATGTTTGTAATAACAGTAGAACTCTAACTACAGAGTGGCTTACAGTTTGGTCACATTTTCCTGTATTCCAAGTATTTTTAGGTGTTATGATTAAGGAACTTACACAAGAGTGAAAACCAACACAGAGAAAGGGAGTTGATAACGGACTTATTAAACCTTGTTAAAAATGTTACATCATAAGCATCATTAGAGTATCCATCTTGAAGCTGGGTCATTGGCCAATGGTTGTCTTAAATATGAACGTTAGGACAAAGCTAAAGAGCATTGACAGCTATGACCACATGAATGGTTGGAAAAGACTGATTTTAGAATCATTCATTGAATAAAGTATAATATTTGCCAATCTGAATTTAGTTATATAAAAACAGTTGTTTTGCGCACTGTCACGTGCAAGCCAAACCCCTCTTCAAGATGGAGGACTCACTCCTGAGCCTCTGGGATCACTGCTGGCAGAAATGCCTCATGCTCTGTTCCCCAAAGGTCAGCTGAAGAACGTTCCCTCACCCAAGGTCACAGCCTCTTCCGTCACCAATGACTGATCAACATAGAGGTATAGAAGCCCATCCTCCTCACCCCAACTCAGAAGGGCTCAAAGTTGTTATTCGAGCTTCAAAACTTGAGGCTTACCATCAAAATTTCATTGCAACCTAATGGCTTCCTCTGCTCAATCCAGCTTTCTTGGCTTCCCTTTGATAGGTATTGATGTCACTTTCACTCTCTAGTCAAACTGCTGCACGCTAATCTCCATTTCAGAGACTGTCTTCCTGAGCTAGTGATGAAAGGAAGGGAGAGGAATGCTTAATACTCCTCATCAAGTAATTTAAGAAGTTTTTCTCACCCTCGCTCCACCACTACAAGGTGCTAACCCTTTGCATTATAACTGATGTACTTCTTATGGCAACGCTTCATCAGAATCGTTATGTTTCTTCAATTAAGATTTCACTTACTATTGAAGGGGTTCAGGACAGCACCCTCTAAAATGTGCCACTTCGTTGTGTAGATTATTTTGAGCTGAAGGCACTTGAGACCCTGTGGGCTCAAGAGAAACTTTTGTCCCTCCTTTAACTCCACAGAAGAATCTAAATTGAGGGTCTTTTCCAGAGTAAAGGTTACTAACAGAGATAAATTTTCTCCTAGTGACCCATTTGTATGGTAGGGCAAACATCTAATTACCAAACATCTGCTCTTCTTATGGCCCTGAGAAGAGCATTCCTTTTCTCTGAAAACCCAGACCCTTAACCCCTTCTCCTTAGTTCAAAATGACATATATACCTTATTTTGTCCGTCTTTGGAATTTCCTTGTCTGTGTGGATTCCCCATATGTATGCAAATTTGATTTTCTCCTATTAAACTATCTCATATCAATTTGATTTTTAGTCCAGCTAGAAGGACCTTTGAGGAGATAGGAATTCTTTTCTCCAAAACTATTCATTATTCATAGCATTGGGCCCTAAACTTAAGTGCTTGACTCCTAGTCATATGGACCTTAAAAGTGCTCAAAAACCAAGAAATTCAAGACTATTTAATAACGAGACCCCTCTACAGCACTCTTGTTGATTTCTGTCTACTCTCTTAGCAGGTCTCTAACTATGAGGCTCTCACAGCCTCCCCAAATAGCCCAGAGGTGTCTTTGGACAGCCTAGATTGCTTCTTTTCTTTCCTCCAAGATCTTTTTCCCCTATAGAAAAGATTCTGCCAATTTTTTCTAGTTCTATCCCTTAAAGTCATATGAAACAATTCCAACTCTTTGATATATTATAATTTTTTGGCTGCACAAAAACAGCTTTCTAGTTTCCTTGAAAATTTCATCTAACACTACCAGATTTTTAAAACTTACCTCTTAGGATTTAATTTTAAAATTCCATCTTCTCATCCTGCTGTCCTCCTCTGTATGCATCCCACTTTCTTATCATCAATATTAAAGTGCTAAATGTAGTCCTAATTCATTCACTGCTCAAACATTTGATTTACTACTATGTCCAAGGCACTATGTTAGACCCCAAGAATAGAGGCTGCAAGGAACTCAGATTTCACAGTAGGAATATTTACTTTCCTCCCTGAAACCAATTTCCACACCATTGTTACTAAGACAGTGCAGTGTACTGTCAGATTCTGTGACAGAATAACCCTAATTTTTTCCTACATACAATCTGTAATTTATGTTTCCATTTATATTTCTCCAAGTGACTATTTTTTTTCTTTCCAGGCACAAAGAACTATTCCCAAATTACTGTTAACCTGAATATCTTATAAATTGGACAGTGTCACATCAAGCCATTTGTTACCTATGCAACCAAGTAATGAAGGTTATTCCTTGTCAACCCTGACCCTCCCTGTTTAACTGTCCATTGTCTTTAACAATAAGAGGGAAATTGTTTTCCCAGCTTTTAGTCTGAAATGCAAAACAGAATCCCTCTTGCATGGAAAGTAGATTAATTTACCCATTGCTCTATGAAATGCAATATGTATTATGTAATTAACATGTATTTTTAAAAACTTTCTCTCTATTAAAATATAAATGTCTTCCCACCATATAATAAACAATACCTTTAAAATGCCAGGAAATCAGAAACTTCTCCTGTGAAAACTTTTAGATTAAAGAAAATTATCAACCATATTACCAAGAAATAGCAAAGTAGTAAACAATCCCCAGATAACCCTCTTGTTCTTTTTTTATTTTATCTTAGAAATACAGTTTAATTCGTAGATTTTAGAGTTTAAAAGAATCTTCAAGACCATCATTTCGAGGTGAGAAAAGGGAGACCCAGAGAAATGCAAGTATTTGTTTAGTCTACTACAGACAGTGCAGAGCAGGCCTAAATGTAAGCTCTGCCTTCCCGATCCATCATTTCATTTCACAACGCTTTCTTTCACTGCACTGGTTTTTTAATAATTGAATGTTATGAGTGTGACAAGATAAATTCACTGAAGAAGATAATTTGATGATTTTACTCTATTTGTTCTATTTTATAATCTGTGTGTCAAGGAAAGCATGTGTACTTTATATATAATAAGAATATAGTAGGGGATGCCTGGGTGACTCATTCAGTTAAGTGCCCAACTCTTGATTTCGGCTCAGGTTATGATCTCAGGGATGTGCGATCGTGCTCCACGCCAGGCTCTGCACTAACATGGAGCCTGCCTAAGATTCTCTTTCTCCCTCTCTTAAAAAAAAAATACAGTAGAACAATGATTGAGAGCATTTGCTTTGAATCAGACAGACTTGAGTTCAAGCCCCTGTTGTGGAGGAAGAATTGTCTCTACCCCCTCAAGGTCCTTCTAGCTGGACTAAGAATCAAATTGATGTAGGATAGATTAACAGGAGGAAATCAAATTTAATAGCATACATATGGGGAATCCACACAGACGGTAGACATTCCAAAGACAGTCAGGCAACATGATGCTTATATGAGCTAATCAGAGGGGTAGGGATCTGAAAGTACAAAGGGGAGGAAAACCATTAGCAGGAAGGTAAAAGATGTTTGGAAAACAAAGGTTGTATTATTATGCAGATATGTTTCTTAGGTAAGGAAGAATCTCTGTTAACAGCTCTCTTCCTGGTGAAGCAAGCAGTTGAGGGGGAAGTAAAGAGTTTCTTCTGACTCTGCTGGGTTTGGATTGCTTTTAATTCCCAAATAATGTTCATACCAAAGTGGCCCATTCTGGCATGGCCTGCCCCTGAGCCCTACACCCCTCCCTGCCTTAACAGCTTCGTGACATTGAGCAAGTCACCACTCTTGGCCTGTTTCCTCATCCAGCATAGGTTTGATTTGAGAATAAAATGAGTTAATATATGTAATGCACATAAAGCAGTGCCTGGCACAATAAGTACTACATGAGTTTTTGTTGTGATTGTTGCTTTTCTGGTCTTAGGAATTAACTTTTTCCACACTCTTCTCAAGGTTAGTTTAATTGGCACTCTTCACTTGGTATCAATCAGTCATCAAAGTCAAGCCAAAGCAAGGGACCCTAATCTATGGGGAGAAGTGGTGAGGGGAGCAAAATATACCACCCTAAAATATGCCTCTTTGGCATATTGATTATTTTAAATTGGTTATTAAAAATAAACAAACAAACAGCAGACACAGATGAACTGTGGAAACTGAGTAGAGACATTTACCAGCATAAGGGAAATTTCCCTTTGTAAGGATGTCTTCCTTCTGAACCAAAAACGGGGGATGACTCTAAACTCTAAAAACTCTTAGCAATGGATGTCAACCACAATTACCTTAAAGAATCTTGCCCCAAACATGTGAGACAAAGGACATCTGTGGCCCAATGCAAGCTTAGTTTCCATGTTCTGGTCCTACCTTTTAGCTAGATGTCATATGTCTTTCATCTGCCTAAGCTAGATGTCACACACCTCATCATGTAGATGGGTTGACAAACTTGGAAGTGCCAACTGGCCAAACTTGTTTTCTTTCAAAGATGCAATGTTATCAAAATAAGAAAAATTTACATATATTCCAAATGTTTAACTTCTTAAATATCAGAAGATCTGAGTAGTGGTTTTCAGTCTGGGTGCCCATTGGGATCACCTGAGGAATTCAAGAAAAAAAAAGTCACCTAGAATTGTTTAATAGATTTGGTACGAGCCTAGCTATTGGTATGCTTTTAAGGCTTCTCAGATGATTCTCATGTGCCTCATGGTTCATTTTCTTGGACAGGGTAATAGAGGTTCTCAAAGTTACTGGCTAGTAACATCAACCTCACCTTAGAATATATTAGAAATGTAAATTATCAGGCCACACTTAGACCTACACAAACAGAACTCTGTGAGGGGGTTCAGGAACCTACATTTGAACAAGTCTTCCAAGTGATTCTGGTTCTCATTCAAGTTTTAGACCTACTGCACTATAACACAGACCTCCACACATAGACCCCATCTGTCTCTATCGTAGCCTATTTTCACTCATTTAAGTGACTCACCTTGTACTTCACATGCATTTGCTCTTTTCATTTTTCTACACCTAATCTTTCTGTTTCTGACAGATACATTTACATTTCTTGTTTCTGAGTATGACAAAAAAGGACACCAACCAAACTTCAGGCATCATTTTCTTTTCTGGTGCCAAAGCCACCTTCTCAATATTATTCACACTCATTCTTTCTTTATAGTCCTACTGCCACTGTTCCAGTTCAGGCTCTCATTACTTCTTATCTTGACGATTAAAATTGTTTCCTAACTAGCTTCCCTGTATCTAGTACCTACACACTCCAATCCATCATATACTGCTGACAGTTTAATCTTCCTAAAGTGCAAACTAGGTCATAAACTACGTCTGCTCAGATTTCTTCAGTGACTCACCATTGAATTTCAGTCTACTCCATCCAGCATCAAAAACCCTCCATGACCTGGTTTCTACCTATCTTTCTACACTTTTTTCTCACCATTCTACTTCCATTCCAACCTTAAACTCTAAACAATTTACTATCCCCTAAACTTTCTTACTCCATATTTACTTTTAATGGTATGTTTTAACTTTATGCTTTCTTTCCTAATTTTTTTTTCTGATCCATCAAATCTTAAGTAGTTTTTACCCACTCTAACCTAACTTAGGTTTTTATCCCACCTCTCATACATCACTTGACATACTGGGAAACACACACACACACATAAACATATTCATAGTCAATAGGGAACTGATTCAGTTAACAAAAAAAGATAATAATAACAATTGCCTTCTATGAGCCACGAACATGGTAAGCTATAGGCAATTGGTAAATGTTATTTCATTGCATAAAAAGTATTCTAAAAATCTACACACAAATATGTTTTCAAAAATTCCTTTAAATGATTTAAAAACAATTGGAAGCATGATATTCAATATTCTAATAGCTTACTGAAAAAGATAATTAGCAAAACCTCTTATTTCCATTTTCACGGTGGTTCCTCTATCATCACCTCTTTATCAGTAAAATGAGATACAGTGAAGTCCTCTGAACATGTGTCAACCATAATTACCTTAAAGAATCTTGCCCCAAACATGTGAAAGATAAAGGAGCAAATTAATGTACTTATGTGATTCTATGAGAAGTTGGTTTAAAGAGAAGAATACTGGTAATGGGTTAAGATAATGGGCTAAGACTGAGTCTTAGCTAAACCTAGCAGTTTGTCTATCTTTGGTCTAATGGATTCTATCAAGAACATGAAATTCTCTGGGTTTTCTCCTTATTTGAGTATGGTGACTTTTTCTCTTTGATGAAGCCTCTCTCCCAAAACTAACTCCCCTATTCATACATGATTAGTATTTTTTTTTCTTCTAAACATTTTTCATGTTCCAGAGATCAGCCAATGGGAAAATGGTAACGAGGTTGTTTGTTTTTTGTTTGTTTGTTTGTTTTAGTTTTCCAAAGCTTTATTGAAGCAAAAATGGTAACTAGGTTTAAATGTTATGGTTATCTGATAGTAATTAGAGTTTAACAGGGCTTGTTTCATAAGACACAGGCTTACTCAAATGAGAGATACTGTGGGCATCAGGACAGCCCAAGTAGGTATTCAGTCCCTTTAGACTATGACACATATACAAACACCAGTGGTGTTGGAGGATGGAAGAGATACCAGTAGCATAAGAACCAACTGCATTGGCCTTTAGAACATCATAAATAGTCCTTCAAATAACTAAAATTTAGATGAAATGATTCAGGACAACTTAAAGATGGAGCAAATTGGGGGAACAATGTGTGTGCTAATATAAAGAAAGAATATAGTCCAAGTCTTAGAAATTTAAAAGTAAAACGCAATTCAGGTCAACGAACATTTCCTGATCCATAAAATATAGAAAAAATATTACAAAGATATTTGAGATGCAATCCTTGTTTCCAGCAATGCCTATCAATATAAAGGTAAGATATTATACCTATAAAACAGCAATTGTAATTTAAATACAATAAAGGCTGAAAGGCATGAGGATTTAGAGAAGACAAATACACACACATGCACATATACCCAAAACAAGAAAACACCTTTTGGTGAAATAGAAAGGCATTTGAGATGCTTTATAATTCAAACTCAGTTTTGACCAGAAAAGGGGTAATAAGAAGATGAAATGACAGGAGTAAAGACAGAGAAAGAGAAATGCTAAGTGTGATGCATACTTAGGCACTAGTCATAAATCCAGAGAGAATATAAATAAATTTCTCAAAGTGGGAAGTGGGAGATGGGACTGGGAAACTCAGTGGTGCCATATTGAATGGGGCATCAATGTGGGAATAACAGTACTAACTGAACAGGTGAAAGAAAACCAATGAAAGCAAGGTTTCTTGTTCTCTTATGCTCAACAAAGACCCCTGAGACATATTATTCATGATAACCAACTCCACTGGAGAGACTTAAATAAGGTGCTTTGGCTGAGAACAGCTTATGGGAATGTCCAGAGGAGAATCAACTTCCATTTCAGATACCTTTGCATCTATTTGGAAGAATTTTGTAAACTCCTTGAACATGATTATTCTTGGATTCCAAATTTGTGTTTTTCAATACTAAAATGTCAGCATCTGGGAACCCAACAAGAAAGACTAATAATTAGCATTTGTTCTTGTATATTATACTTTACCTTGCTCTGGCATGGTCTTCTCTGGGAGCTACAATTGGCAGATATTAAATGAATTGTGAAAATTTCTTTTCTCTAGACTCAAAGATAAAAAAAGGCTATATCAATACATGATACTTGCATGACATATGGCAGAGGCAAAATTTCACATGTATATTTGTGATTACATTGGCTGGAATCTATCAAATCATCTTAATACAAATTGGAAAATGGACAATCTATTCAATCAATCAGTTTGACTACTATTATCACCAAATACACTGCCCATTCTGGCTCTTTGTGAACATAGGCTAAAACTCAACACACTTTCATTACCTTTCCTGTAAAAAGAACTAAGCATCAGAATTCAGAAAAATGAATGTTGAATTAAAACTTAGTATCGACGCTATGATGCAGTTGGGAATCTTTCATTTCTTTTCTTTTCAGCTGAATAGACCATCTTTACCTCCTCCCCATATATTCTGTGCTATACCTCTGATGATACTTTCCCCTAGACCAGAGGTAGGTAGCTTAGTAGAGTGAATCTGAGATCATTAATATTTTCAGATCCAATAAAATCACATTAAAGAAATCTTGAAATCATCTAAGCTAAACCAGTTTCTTATAGCTATGTACCTTCAACACATTTTACTTATCAAAGGCGCCTGAACACTGAACATTACGTTACCTAGGAAACTTACAGTGACTATACTTAAAAACAACACAAAGCTCTCTTACTGAAGCAGAATGCCATTTTTAAAACTCTATTTTGGGAATGGTAAAAGAAATGGTTAACAAGCAAATATTAGCACGTAGATATTGTTCCATCTAGGTTTTTCTCTCTCATGTTATTCTTCAGTTGCCTTCTATTTCTGCCACTGAGTTGCTCTTAAAATAAAAAGTTAAATAACATATTAATGGATCAAGAGCAATGGTTTCTATTATCAGTTATGATGCAGTTCATGAGCTCTGACCCTGTGGTTTCTCAGATGATGTGATAGATAATTTGTATGCCTTTTTAGCATTTGTTAATGTAGAATGACAATACATACAATTTGCCCAGTACAATTCTAGTTTTTGCCTACAGTCCTGACAGCATTCTTAATGATGCCCTATTTTACTTGAAAATTATTGAGGTTTAGATGATAAATTATATGGTTGCCTTAATTTTCTTTTTCCCCCCAAGATTTTATTTATTTATTTGGGGGGGAGGTAGAGAGAGAGAGAGCACACATGAGCAGGGGGAGGGAGAAGCAGACTCCCCGCCAAGCAGGGAGCCCGATGCGGGGCTCAATCCCAGGACCTTGGGATCATGACCCAAGACGAAGGCAGACGCTTAACCAACTGAGCCACCCCAGGCATCACTAATTTTCTATTATACGAAAATGTATCGGGGAATATAAAATTAAACCAGGATAATCAGTGCCCTTGGGGAGCTAAAAATGTATCATCTAATTGCAAAAATTATAAAATGTAGCACACTGTAGTACTTATAATATTTACTACCTAAAATAATATAATGATGTTGTTACATTATACACTACTACCAAAGTGACAAAAATAACTTTTTCACAAATCTTCCTGCCTAATGTAATAAATTGTATCCAGAAAACACTTCCTCATAGCCCAGGAAACAAAGAAAGATAAAGTGTATAGAGTAGGTTGTTACAATTCTACAAGCCCACAGCCGCTTGGTTTGCAACAAAATCAAGGTCACCTTGCCTCTGCCCAATCCTAAATCTACCACCCTGAGACTGCCTCCTGTTTGGGATTTTGTAAGATATCAACGGAGAGTTGTTGCAGTGTTTTCTGAAATCCAATTACCAAGTCCATTATTACTACCAAGAAAACTGATATAGCATTTCTATATTTGCAAGGTGCAGTGCACACATAGCTCAGCAAAAAGGAGCTTGAGAAGTGTTTCTGGATGATGATGTTGGTGATGATGATGGTAATGACATAGAATTCCATTGCTTTTATTTCTACTCTAGTCAGTTCAAAACAAATGTGAAGGACCCCTACCCACAGCTGGAACACATTTGTCTTTCCTTTTTCCAGCAACTTCTGTTATATACAGTAAATAACATTTATTCTATTATGGTTTGATAAAGTGAAAAGACATTTTAAGGCTTATCTCAATTCTGCCGTCTCTTAGTTCTGCGGACTTAAAC
The DNA here is from genome assembly GCF_054177405.1 of Leptonychotes weddellii. NCBI lineage: Eukaryota > Metazoa > Chordata > Mammalia > Carnivora > Phocidae > Leptonychotes > Leptonychotes weddellii. The sequence goes on from NC_138369.1 coordinate 125,068,927, forward strand.
CTTCAAGGCTAGGTTCCTTATTTTTATAAAGAAGATCATAGTAGTCCCACCTCAAAACTGAAATGAAAGAAAAAGTGTGAAGTGTCTGGAATGATGCTGGTCAAACCTGAACCTGAATGTCAGTTCTCAACTATATGTCATCCCCAGAGCGGTCAGGGTAAGCACAGTCAGTGTGGTGCTTACAATCACCCTTTCTTATACTAGTAGGTTAGAGTGTAGTTTTAATTTTATTTTTTTGTTTTATTTTTTTAAAGATTTTTTTTTATTTATTTGAGAGAGAGAGACATATGAGAGACAGCCATACTGTATTAGATTTACCAGCCAACAGAAATCTACATAGTGACCTTCTTATCACCTCTTAACAAGCATCGATTGTATCTTTTGTTTTGTTTTTCAGTCTTTGCTAGCTCCATTGGCAAAAAGGACTTAATAGTGGGACAGGTAACATTGTATATCAATTGCTTGCTTCCTCAGGTCCTTGAGGGTGAGATTGTAACTTTCATCTTTGCATCCCATTTTGCATTATTGTAGCTATAAATAAATAAATACATTATCTGTGCATAGTACATACATAAACCCACATATGTAGATACATACATATACAATAAAGGGACAGAAAAGCAAGTCTTAAAACATCTTACAACTACCCTATTTCCTCATGCCCCAATCAGTAAAATAACTATTTTTGCAGCAATTATAGAAAGAGAAGTAAAACCCAGGAAGCATAACTCTGTACTATTCACATTTAGAAACTTAATCCCATATCCTGTGCCTTTGTTGTTAGATTATATGATATCCTTTCTTCTGTTCTTATGAAGATGCCAATTCAATCGTCTCTGTCTCCAGAAGCCTACTATTAAGCAGAGTGAATATCTGAAATGTGTATCGATTGCTTCCTGTATTCCCCTTTATCTGATGGTTGGAATATTGGAAGCTATGTTTAACAACGGAGAAAATATTCCCTTCTACCTGGTACAGCTAAATTTCCATTAGTTTTCGTAAAAACTTATCACACCACAGTAAATGAACAGGAGGCAATGATAACCATATGAAGCTGAAGGAAGAATTGACTGAAAATCAAAGCAAAGTCAGAATGGCCACTCATTCCCAACTACCCATCATTGATAAATACAGATCAATTACTTCTGATTGAAGTCCATAATACATGATAATTATTTTCAATTTTTTGCTTAAAATGGATGTAACTCAGCAAAAATCAGAAGTGAGAAGCACTGAAAGAGAGCTGTAAATCTTGGGAGCCAGGGGAAATTTTTTTTTAAATTTAAATTCAATTAGCCAATTTATAATACATCATTAGTTTCAGATGTAATGTTCAATAATTTATCAGTTTCGTATAACACCCAGTGCTCATCACATCACGTGCCCTCCTTAATGCCCATCACCCAGTTACCCCATCCATCCCCCCACCTCCCCTCCAGCAACCCTCAGTTTGTTTCCTATAGTTAAAGGAGTCTCTCTTGGTTTTTCCCCTCTCTGATGATGATTAGCCAACTTCTAGTTTGCTCCTTCTATTTTTCTGTGTTTTCTACAAGAGAGCCTATTATTTTAAAATGTCGTTTTGCTTATAGGAAATTTAAAAATAAGTGATTAGAAATGACATCAAGCATATATAATTTACTAGCAGAGTAAAAATCTCCTCTCTCTGAGTCCTGACATCATCATTCTGCCAAGCTGACTTAGATACTCAGTCATGTCAACTGCATTATAGACAATCATGGTGTGTAGGAATTGAGATAGGTTAAATGTACCTACTCCACCCCACCACAACTGTATTCCTTCTATTCAGCAAGGCTTCCAAGTCAACATGCCAAGGCTCATCACCTTTGCATACATAGACGAGATCCTTAAAAATAATGGGAACTTTTTCACAATCATGATGACCCGAGGTATTTTTTTTTTCCTCAGAACAAGAAATAAAATACATTCTTGTAGTATGAAAGATAAAAAGAGAATCATCATCACTATTTTAGGGAAAAAAATATACTGAGAATTGAATATCATATTCTAAGATAATCTAAAGTCCATGTTTGCTTAGGACACTATAACCATCAAGATTGATATGAAAGAATACCACTTGCTCCACCAATTTACATTTTATCATTGGTTACAGGATTTAAGTAATTACTTAGTACAATGGTCTAATCCTGAGTCTGAGAGAAAAGAAAGGAGGGAAACCTGGCATTATCAGAGCCTATAAAAGTTTCCAGTCACAGAGCTCAATTACATTTCTTAGGTTACTCTATTCAATTCTTACAATCATTTTTGTGAGTTACAGAGGTAGCATAAGTCTCATTTTATAGTAGACAAGATAATTTCAGGCTATTTGGAGCTCATAATATGAGATTCCCCACCCCACAATTGTGAGTTCTTTGAAAGTAAGGACATCCCTATGCCAAGCATAAGTAGTCCAGCATCTGGCACACAGTTGAAGCACAATAAATGTTATGGATCTAAATGAATGAAATTACAAAGAACTGAGACTTGGAGGGTTAAGCACACAGAATTAATTGATGGAAGAATCTCATTTGAACTTGAAAATGTCTTTCTACCTTACCACACCATACTGGTATAATATTTGCTTACTGTATAAAATAAGAGTTGATGAGAAAAGGAAATAAAAAATGGTATCTCTTTCCAGTTCAGGGGGAGGGAATCCTTTATATTTGTTTTTTAACTGACTGCCCTCATTCACACAGGGCATGGAAGAGCTAAAATTTGTATGCAGATATTTTGCCTCTGATGTTTTTCTACGACCTCATTGCTGCATATCAGATAATCTTGTATGTCCTGATAATTACAGATTTTTATTTCTCAGAAATTCTAAAATTGTTTTTAGTGTAGTATTACCGGGTTATAAGCCAAACACCACTTACTACTAAATAACACAATGCAACAATTTGAAGAATTAATAACAGTTTTGCAGATTGAGAAAATAAATTTTCTGTAGTATAAAATGAGATAAATATAAACTCCCCTGAAAAATGGAAAAATGGCTATTATAAACAATTTGTACGGTCAAGGAATATAAACTAAAGTATATTGTTTTTGTACAACTTTGGAACATTATATAAATTAAAGAGATCTGTTCGTGGAGTCTGAAGAACAGAATCCTTGTGTGCTGTCTACTAACTAGTAGTTCACATACTTAGAAAGTCTAGAAAAATTATATTCACTTCAGTTTTCTTATCTGCAGAATAAATACATATACAGAATAAATACATGCTCTACATAATTGTCATAAAAGTTAGATAATACATTATGTGGGAAAGAATGCTGTAAACTTCAAAGTGCTGCGCATATGGTGAAACTTATTATCTAATACCTTGCTATATAAACTATGGTCACAGTGCAACAATATCAACATCCCTGGGAACTGAAGTGAACTAAAGAATCCCAGACCTCATTCTAGACCTACTGAATCGGAATATACATTCTAAACTTCTCATTGTCCAATTTTAGGAATGTGTGGATATCCCAGTTATGGGATGTGAAACTTCGGTGACTCCATGGCCACTTATTTACACAGATGCATATTTGGTATTACTCTTCCATATTCTAATTAACCATTCCTCCACAAATCAAGAGTATGCTGATTTATGTTTTTTTGATTTAGGTTTTTTTGCATCACTGTGGCATATTTTAGACCTTATATCATTGGAGGGGAGGGATTACCCTCATATACTTAGCTTATTGCCTAATAAACAAGTATGTTGAGAAATGGTGATGATAATATTATAACCTGGCAAGAATTAGAGAAAAGAAATGCTTTTGATGCAGAGTTCACGGTAAGAAACTCTCAGTAACAGTAATTCCAATAGATCTGGAGATAAAGATTCTCAGAGTAGAAAAAAACAAAGGCTGTTCTTGAGCACCCACAGTTAATTTTGATGAGATCCTGTGTCAGACTGACCTGGAATTTAGGTGGGAAAAAAAAAAGAAAAAAGCATTCTTCCTTTTTATCTCTTTACTTTTTTACTGTCACAATGGTAAAAGCCTCAATGCTCAATTTTAAGAGGATAGGAGGAAGCCCTGAAATGCAAGGAATGACAAATCAGATTAATTTAATCTATCAGGAAAGATGACCTCTCAGGTTGTGAAAAACAGAATTGAAAAATAAAGATTGCAGATATGGTCTCAGAATTTCCAACATGAGAAATGAAAGCTTTAAAAAAAACTAAACACTAAGCTAAGGATGACCTACTTAAGAAAATCATTTACCTTTCTAATCTTTAAGCACCAGAATTAAATAGTTTAGATTTATAGTCTCTAGGCATTGCTAAATTTGATTAGATGTAAAAAACTGAAAGTTCACCTGGAATAATATCCTTGATTAATTTTATCTGTGAAGGGAAAACCTACACCATTCTCTCTGGCCTCGGCAATGATCTCTGACAGAATTCTGAATTCTTCTGTTTATTTTAAATGCTGTTGATATATTATTGATACAGTTTTCAGTCATACTGAACAAACCTTGAAATGCACAGAAAATTTGCAAATGCCTATTTGGATGAGTGAGAGGCCCCCTTTTCTCTAAGCTAATATTTAAAAATCAAGAGTCACAGAGGATCCATAGCAATGAAGAAGGTAAGAAGTTGAGTTATGAGATGCTCTATGGACCTCCAAAGAAACAGTTTAAGTATTTTCATGTATTTAAACTAGCGCTGTTTCAGTGAAAGGAGATATATGTAAAACTAGAAAACAACCACGCAGCAAGACTAGATTTATCAGCTCATACAATATGAATTACTAACTTCAGAAAATAGAGACCAAACTCAGTATCACCTACTACTAACCGTATATACAGCTAATTCCTCTGATGGACTTCTAGTTTCATTTCATTGTTTAATGCCTCAGACACAATTAATTCTCAGCAACTACTCATTTTAAATAAATTCTGACAAGGGCTCCATAATATCTCAAGAATTCAGTAGTAAATCAAATACTTCTTTTTTTCCTTGTGACTTCCCTCTCACAAGGGCATATCTTTGAAACCCAGACTTGATATGCATGGCTGTTCTTTCTTACCACAATGAAGGCCATGGATGGGGAATAAGTTTATCTATTAATCTATTAGCCCAGGTTACTTCTTTAACAATCTGGTATCTCTGGAGTGAGTTCTTTTCTTTCTCCAGGCCTCAGTTTTGTTACCTATAGAATAAGGGGGCTGGACTAAAAAAAAAAAAAAAAAAAAAAAAGAATTTTCATTAAACAGAAAGACTTCAATTATCTTATTTGATGTGCATAACAACCCTCCCACTAGACAACAGTGTAAATGGAGACTCAGGGAATGAAGTGAGCTATCTCTAGAAGGTAGCAAAGGTGGGATGGATCCAAGGTCTTTGTTACAATTACATTTCTCTTTCTATCATCTTACAGCAGCTTCAAAGGTTCCAAAGTTTACTCTACCTCAGTGAATTCCTCAGGTCATCCCACTTCTAATCCTTCTGAAAAACATTATCAGTGTAATCTTAAGATAGTGCTGGGATGGCTGGTATTCATTCCAAGTCAAGCCTATGGTGACCTAATTCTTCCAAACCTGATGGGAAGGAAATTCCCTACAAACAGTACTCAATTGGGAAGGTGGTCCAACATTCTGGAAGGAGCAGAGGTTTTATAGAATCACACAAATCAAAGTGTCAATCCCACAGAATGAGCTAACTCAGTGCCGAACTTTTCCCAGTCTTTGTACTTACAAAATGACATCACGTCCATGTATAGCATATAGAGATACGTGGGACTCAAAATATCCATCGAGTCCAATAAGTATCCATGAGATGAATAAAATGCTAACTCCTTTCCATTCTCTCTTTGGCTGGTGTACAAATGATAGCCCTCATGCATTATAACACTATCACGATTAATGGTAAGAATAAAAAACATGCAAATGGATTCATTTTGTTTGTGCTGCCCATCTCAAAACTATTGATTTCAATACACTTATTCTTTCATCTAAGGAACTAAGGACAAATCCCTGAATTCCTACACTGAATTTTAGTGAAGAGATTGATGATGGGAGAAATTACTGCAACTCAGCTTGCTCTTTTCATACGAATTTAGGACAAAAGCATTAATTATGTGTAACTTATTCTAGCAAGAGTTCTCCAAGTGTGTGATAGACTGTTAATCCCACTGACCATGTAACTCAAGTCACAAGCAAGCTTAAGCAAGTGAATATCTGAGGGCTTAGTAGGAATGAGCAAAATGAAAGGCGAGGGAGTTGTATTTGACAGTGAGTGTGTGAGGATGGAGCTCTCAGAACTAATAAAGTCTTTTCATGGAAGTTCAAGACTGGCCTTGCTGGTAGAGAGGACCTCAACAAGGAAACTTGTCTTATAAATTTTTCATAGACCTTGTGCCAGTTAAATCCCTACCCTTATGGAAATCCATTAGTGTGCTGAAGGCTCAGAGGAAATAGGGAAAAACAGGTGCATTCATGCTTGATTCTTCCATGTTTGTTATTTAATAGAAGCACAATGAGTGATGAATCCTATATCTAATTACCATATATGAAAGGACTTTTTGGATTTTTGTAGCCCAGAAGTGAAAATAATTGTCATTCAGAAAAGATAACTGAAATCACTGTTACAATGAGGATAAGATGGATTGACTGATTTTCCCTGATATCCTACATCTGTTTAAGAGTACTGACTTTTCACTGAATTAAGATGATTTTTTGATGATAAAGTCATTTCTTACTCTGAAAAACATCTTATATAAATTTACCTGCTACAAATAAGGATAATAACATGCAACAATAAATACTGACATAGCTCCTATTATATGCAAAGGATTGTGCTAGGAGTTGCAAGGGAAGAAAACACAGAGCAAAAATATTTACTGACTCCAATGTGCTCAGAATCTAGTATTACAGATGACCTCATGCATAGTGATTATAACACACAATTTCCCATTTCCATCCACCTGAATCCTGCTCCTTCCCAGTTTTCCATGTCCTAATCTTCAAGACTCAGCTTAAATCCCATAAAAAACTTAACCTGCTATTTTTTTTTTAAAGATTTTATTTATTTATTTGAGACAGAGAGAATGAGAGACAGAGAGCATGAGAGGGAGGAGGGTCAGAGGAAGAAGCAGACTCCCTGCCGAGCAGGGAGCCCGATGAGGGACTCGATCCCGGGACTCCAGGATCATGACCTGAGCCGAAGGCAGTGGCTTAACCAACTGAGCCACCCAGGCGCCCCATTAACCTGCTATTTTTTAAGTTAAAAAAAAAAAAAAAAACTCTCTTCAATTTCCCAGAGCTCCTTATCTATCCTTTTTTATATTACTTATAATTTCTCATTTTATGATGTTATCATTATGCTTTTGGTCATGAAAAAGGCAAACCTTTTATTTTTTAAGATATATCCTTTTAAAGCAACTAACCTCAGGGATAAAGAAAGGGTCCCTTGGAGCTGTCAAGAAATAAGAACAACTCAGTTACTAGGAGGGAGAAAAAATAAAGTTGACCTTAGATATCTCCATAGCAACATTCAATTCTAGAAAGCAGTGGAGCAGTGCCCACAAAATCTTCATGGGAAAAAAAAGGAATAACCCAAGTATTTAATATCCGGTCACAGTATTGTTTGAGTACAAACACTACAAAAAAACATTTTTTAACGTGCAAAAATTCAGGGAATATTGTTCTCATGTGTGCTTCTTGAAGAATTTCACACAGCAGAGAGATATTTTTGGACAGACTATGCAAAAAGATTAGTACTGAAAGTTGAATCTACTTATTTGTGGAACAAAGATTTAAACATATGCAAAGATTGAGGTGACAGAAGAGAAGGTAAATAATACATACTTTCATCATCTGTGGGAAAGTGAGTAAGTATGGTCATTTCTATACATCCAATACCAGGGATAAAGGATAGTTTTAATACCTCAAAATAAGTAATGGGGTATAAATCTATTTAACAGCTCAAAGTAAAACACCAAGAAATATTATGTAATTAACTAAAATCAGGTGCAGAAGTAGAAGAAAGAGAAATATAAAGAAGAAGAAAGAAATTAATTCCATTGTTGGTTGTAGTGGAGAATCAACTACTGTTTAAAGAAATAGAGGATTGAGAGTACTTAGGGCATAAAAGTTTTACTAGGTCAAGAATACCAATCTCCCAATTATCAGAAGCAACACACACACACCACATTTCAGTGAGCAAAAACAGTACAAAAAGCTTTAAAGACAGAAAAGCATAATGTGAAAAAATACGATACAATTAAAATTAAATATAGTATATATTCCCTATTAATAGCTCCAAGAGGGCAGGGTAGTCTGTTTGTTTTGTTCACTGTTATGTCCCAAGACTCTGGGACAGTGTCTGGCTCATGACTGGTATGAAAAAAATTCTTTAAAGAATGAAATGCATACAGGTTAAACTGACATATTAAAGAAAAAGATTTTCAAGTTGCATTAAACAGCATAACCCACTCTGTATTACATAGAGGAAAGACACTTAAAGTGCTTAAGAAAATTTGAAATAAAATAATGGCAAAAAATGTATCAGGCAAATGTAAACAAAAGGAGAACAAAAGTCAATGTTTCTGGAAACCTGACTAGCTCAGTTGGTTGAGTGTCAGACTCTGGGTTTTGGCTCAGGTCATGATTTCAGGGTCCCTGCCCCTCGCCCTGCTCACACTCACTGGCTCACTCTCTTTCTCTCTCTCAAATAAATAAACAAATCTTTTTAAAAAAGTCATTTTCTTAACAATAAGTGAGGTTGAATCCAAGGCAAAAAATAGTTTTTAAAAAAGGCAAGAGTTCTCATTTAAAGTGATAAAATAAATATTTAATGAAACTATGTAGATTAAAGAGTTATAAAGGGATAGCTACCAAATAATATAGCAGCAACCTTCATAAATTTAAACACTAATAAATAAGACAGAGTGCAATAAAAATTGAAAATGGATCTTCTTTACTAGTGGCCATAGAACATTCATAAAAACTGACTTATTTATGGTTACACACAAAACGTAAATAAAATAAGAGAAAGAGTAAAGACAACATTCTCTGATCATACAGTGACAGAACTAATAATAAAACTGGAAAACAAAATCTGATATTTTAAAATATTTCTAAGCATATCTTCAGTCAAAAAAGCAATCAATACCAAAATTATATTACATCTAAATACCAATAATGAAAATATATTGCATCAGAGTCTATAGGACATAGCTGAGACATTGCTCAAGAATATGTCATTGCATTAAATATTTATATAAGGACACAAGTACAAAAATAAATGCTAAGCATCCATCTTTAGAAATTAGTTAAGGGCGCCTGGGTGGCTCAGTCGTTAAGCGTCTGCCTTCGGCTCAGGTCATGATCCCAGGGTCCTGGGATCGAGCCCCACATCGGGCTCCCTGCTCAGCGGGAAGCCTGCTTCTCCCTCTCCCACTCCCCCTGCTTGTGTTCGCTCTCTCGCTGTGTCTCTCTCTGTCAAATAAATAAAATCTTTAAAAAAAAAAAAGAAATTAGTTAAAAGATTAATGAAGCCTAAGGAAAGCAGAAGTGAGACTATTAAAATGATTAAAACAGAAATTAATGAATTAGAAAGGAAATGATAGAATTAGTCAATAAATACAAAAGCAGAATCTTTGAAAAATAAAATACTATTAATACAAGAAATATTTTTAGCTACCAGGATTTCTTAACCTTGGTACTCAGGGAAGATCGCTCTTTGTTGTAAGTGCTGTGCTGGGCATTATGTGGAGCAGCATCCCTGGCCTCTATCTACTGGACGCCCATGCTACTCCCCTTACTCCACTGTAACAACCTAAAATGTCTATGGACATTGTCAACTGTTCCCTGGGGCAGGGGGTGTCAAAATTGCCCCAAGTGAAATCCCTGGATCAGCCCAGTCAAAAGTAAAGGGAAAAGGCACAAATATCCAATATAAGAAATAATGAGGAAGACATAATCAGTCAGGGAAAATAAAAAAATCAAGAGAGATGATTTTAATAAATTCTGCAAATTAATATAAAACCTGGATAAAATTGACAGCATTATAACAAAATGAAATTAACAAACATAGAAAATCTAACATATGGATTATAAAAGAAGAAAAAGAAAGAAAGTTATCAAAATGTAACTATGTAAAAAAAATCAAAAAACAAATTGACCCCACTATTTAAACGCTGCCTCATTCTCTTGGGTATACTTGGCCATATAATTGAGTAAGAGAAAAAAAATCTTAGGAAAAAAGGATTGAGGAGATAAAATTAATATTATTATACAGATACTGTTTCCCAGGTGATAAAATTGTTCACCTTTAAAAAAAAAGGAATTTTACTAAGCAGGTATTAAAAACAATGAGAGAATTTAGTAAGTTGGCTCAGGATAAAATTAATATACAGAAATTATTATCTTTTATATATACAAACAACCTCCTTTATAAGAGAATATGCAGGAAAAACACAACATAGTTAAGAACAATTTTGATAGTAAATTTTTAGGATCTATATTAAGAAAACATCAACAGGCTCTGAGGGATACAATGTGCTTAAATAGGCAGATGAAACTACATAGAGATGTCAATAAACCCTCAGTCAATCTGTAAATAAATAAATAAAATAGCAACAGGAAACTAGAACATTGGAAAACTAAATCAGAAATAATAGCTAGGACAATCGTGAAAATTAAGAGTGATTTGGGGAGGGAGAGAAGAGAGAGGTAGACTTACTGATATCAAAAAAATAAAAAACCAAAAAATTCTGCCTTCGGCTCAGGTCATGATGGTGGAGTCCTGGGATCGAGCCCCGAGTTGGGCTCCCTGCTCACGGGAGAGCCTGCTTCTCCCTCTCCCTCTACTGCTTCCCCTGCCTGTGTTCCCTCTCTTCTCTCTCTCTCTGTCAAATAAATAAATAAAATCTTAAAAAAAAAACAAAACAAAGTAAAGTGACAATACTTAAATCAATGTGGTACTGGGATTTGTACAATGAAGCAGACTAAAAGTACAGGATACAAATAAGTAAAGAATACGTGTATGTCTAAGGTGGCATTTCACATTAATGGAGGAAAGATGAATTCTTTAAGAATTTGTGTTGAAACACTTGGGTAGCTCTAGGGAAAAAAAATTACCTCAGGATAAATTCCAAATATATAAGATTTAATTATAACATTTAAAATCACAATTTCTATATTTTAAATGAATTTAAATGACATTGGAGTAAGAAAGGCATTTTCAGTGTGATTTTTAAATATCTTAGAAGCTATAAAAGAAAGATTAAAAAAATGCTGACATCTTTACGTTGTTGAGTTTGTCAAATACTTGGTACTCACGAAAATGCAAACATTTCTGTACACAAAAACACCATTAACTAAGTCAAAAGTTAAGAAGAAAACTGGGAATCATTTCCAAGGGCCAATTTTCATAATATATAAAGAGTCTCTTTAAATCAATAGGTAAAAGGCAAAGATCTAAATAAAAACAAGGGCAAAGACTAGTGACCAAAAAAAAAATCAAAATAATGCAGCTCTTAGCCATTTCTCTTACAATATACTAAAAGTCATATATCCTACGTGAAGTAAAAGTCAACACTACAATGAATAATATTTTTCACCCATCAAATTCAGAAGTTACATAGCTCACTGTGTTAGTGAAGCTGCGGAAAAACTGGCACTGTCATATATTGCTTTAAGGAGTATAAATCTGTACTAAATCTATGGAGTTTTTGGCAATATCTAGCAAAAGTACAAACGTTCCGCTTTTCATTTCATTTTTAGTAATTTACAGATATACTTTAAAATGTGCACTAATACTTATGTTTAATGACACTATTATTGTTTATAACAGCAAAAAAAATATGAAGCAAAACTTTACCAATATGAGATTGAAAAAAATCATGTATGGCAAAATCTATAACGTAATACCACATGACTTAAAAAGTACAGAACCTTTGGGCACCAGGATGGCTCAGTCGGTTAAGCGCCTGTCTTTTGGTGTTGGCTCAGGTCATGATCTCATCAGAGTCCTGAGATTGAGCCCGCATTAGGTGGGAGTCTGCTTGAGATTCTTTCCCCTCCCTCTCCTTCCCCCTCTGCTCCTCCCCCTGCATGTGATCTCTCTCTCTCTAAAATAAATAAATAAAATCTTTAAAAAGAAAAGTACATAAACTTCTTGTGTACCAATATGGAACAATCTCCAAGAAATGTAGTTGAGTGGAAAGAACAAAGTGGAGTGGTACTGTGATTACCTTTTGTAATAAAGTGGGATAAATAGACATATCTGCTGACATATGGAAACTAAAACCTCTCAATCACACATAAGAAAATGATGACATTGGTAGCCTATAGGAAAGAGTGGCCAAAGACAGGGAAAATGGAGATTTTTTTTAGTGAATACTGTTTTTTATATCTTATGGTTTTGAGTTAAGGGAATATATACTTCTTCAAAGATAATGCATCATTTTATTATTTTATTTTTTTAAAGATTTTATGTATATATGTATGTATGTATTTGAGAGAGAGAGAGAGCATGAATGGGGGGAGCAGAGGGGGGAGTGAGAGGGAGGGGAAAGAGTCTTAAGCAGACTCTCCACTCAGCCGGGGAGCCCAACATGGGGCTCCATCTCACGACCCTGAGATCATGACCTGAGTGGAAACCAAGAGTCAGACACAACTGACTGAGCCACTCAGGCATCCCAAAGGGTAATGCATCATTTTTAAGTAGTTGACAAAAGTTCAATTTGATAAACATGAAAGAAGGCATGCATGACAAAATCAAATGAAGCCAAAACAAATGCTGACTTTGAGATCTAGAATCCAAGCCTACATGATTTTTTTTAAATTTAAAATTCATGTTGACTGACAAATCCAACAGATAGAGCTATATATATAGTTATGTATATAGCTTTAGCCTATGGATCATAGCACTATATGTCTGAACTTCTTCTGAACCAAATGGTTATTTTCTTCACACAGACAGGATGCTATCTCCCAAACAAACCAACATTTCCCTCCTTTTGAAGACTGTAATTCCAAGACTCCTATTCTAACTGTGATTGATGTCCCTTTCTGCTAAGTGTGAACCTCAGAAATATTTAAGCAGGCAGTAATTATGCATTTGCTTGAGTACAACTTACTATTTGCTCAGCAGACATTTATTGGCTATCTATCAATCACATGCCAGATAGACTGGAGGGCACCGAGAACAGAAAGATGCAAAGTCATGGTCCCTGCTCTTAAGGAATTTGCATGGTAATCATATGGAGAGACCAGGAAATGGTAGAATTTAATGCAATTTGTTCTGTATTAGAACAATAGTCATAGCAATAAGTGTAGGAGGTTAGGAGAGGGAAGGCAATAACAATTCTGGAGATTCAGAGAGGGCTTCACAAACCAGAGAACATTCTACCTCTGCCAGATCTCCTAGAGTTAAGAGTAACAGTCAAGTCATTTGTTCATGGTACTTGAATACCAAAAGACTGAATATATATGATAGTAAAAAAATGTGATCAGAGGGAGGAATGAAGTTTTGACTTCACAGCTGGAGATTTCTGTTTCATATCCACTTTGCTCATCATCATCTTCCAATAAGATTGCTTGGAATGGTATTGGAATTGTGTCAATAGCCATCCAAGCCAAAACATTAGGTACTTTGTGAGAACTTATAACGAAGTGTCTAGAATTCCCAGTTCCTTGGAATCCCATCTCTTTAGAAAAAGCTGTTATTTAATACCTTCAGAACATAAACATAATTTCAAAACATCAACTAACAATTATGGCTTTAGTTTGGAAATGGTCCTTCAAAAAAGCATGCTCCAATCCAAGGTAAACAGTCATGAATTAAAAATATGAATATCAAAAAAATATGAATAACATCATTTATCTTCTTAGAATAATAATTACTAGTTGGAGTATAAAAATATTAAAAGAAAAAAGACTCACTTAGACTATAAGTGACTTCAGTGACCACTAAAAGCAGTACAGGGAAAAAACTGATCTTTAACCAAGGGAGCAAATATAAATATAAAATATGGGGGAAATACATAACTGAAGCAAATCCTTTCGTAGAGGGGATTTTCAGGGACTCGGCACCAAGCATAACCATCATAAATCCAAATTCCCCTGAATCTTGTACTGCCACCTATGGAGTTCTAAAAGTCTTAATATTTGGTAGATGGAGACATACTCTCCACAACTAAAGATTTTAAGAACTCATTTTTCAGATATTATGACAGGCCTTCCCATGCAGTGCCTGGTTCCAGTTGATATAAATGTTAAAGTGATAAGGAAACCTAAAGCAACTTCCAAGCAACAGAACGAATGTGGAGCACAGAAGCTCGGTGATGTGGGAGGGCGCTGAGACACGCTGACGGGTGCTGCTTGCCCAATCCTGTAGGCACATTTCCAGACTAATCCCAAATACTCAACAAGCAGATTTAGTAATTTGGCATCCCCAAAAGACTTCAGCACTGAAGAATTGTTTCTCCATTATAAAGTATTAAATTGATAGGTAATTTTGTCTTTCTACCTGGCTACAAAAACACTCAGAGTCTATTAGCTTAAAGGTCATTGTATTTTGCGGTTACCCATGCGTGCAATCAGATTTGGCTCAGTAGACTCTGCTCTCCTCATAAGCATGCATACAATACTATTTAAAGGTCAGCCAGCTCTCACTGTCAAAACAGTATAAGGAGAGAATACCAGTAATGTGGGTCTGCATGATGGCACACATTTTGCTGACAGCTTTCTGAAAAAACACACCTAGAGATCAGTGGCAGGAACATGACAATTTAGGGTCAAGAAATTAATGAATGTTTCTGTTATATGATTGCTGATTGTACCATATATAATGAAGAATGTAGGGAAAACTGAAGACATTAAAAGGGGAAAGGATTTAAAAGGAAGAGCCAGTCAACAATTTCTGTGTGCCTTCATGGACAGATTAAGACCAAATGAGTAATGTAGATTTTGGCTTTAAATAAGACCTTACCAATAATAAGGGATGTTGAAAATGAAAAATGTTTCGCTTCTGAAAGTAGAGTTCTTGCCATGAATACTTGAAGATAGTCTTTATTAGGACCCATATACTGCTTAATAAGTTAAAACTATCTGACCCTTCAGGACTCTTTTTCTTTCATATTATATGATCAGTCACAGGAATTCTTAGGGAGGGATTTTTTTTTTTTTTTTCTGTTGCTTATTACTATTTGGTATCAGTGGAGCCAAATTATCAACATCTATTTCCCGGAGGATAAATTTCATCTATTAGGTATGAGATACAGGTTCAAAGGGGATCGAAATGAGAATCACAAAAGGGAATCATGGAACACTACATCAAAAACTAATGATGTAATGTATGGTGATTAACATAACATAATTAAAAAAAAAAAAAAGAACCTGGACATATTTAAGATATACATTGAACTTGAAACATTTTTGTGGAGGATAATCTCAAATATGTTTTTTGAAGCTATTTCAACATGTATAGATGTAGCCCAACATGACATTTTTCGTGTTCTCCATGCAACTGCTTTCATCTATCCTGACATCTTCAAGTTATCTGAATATAGGAAGTATCACTACTCATGTTGTACAAGGATTAACACTGAATACACTTATCACATTCTCTGGAATGTGGCTTTAAGCTATCCTGAGTTTCTCAGATAGTTAAGGTGTGGGGGGTTTTTGTTGTTGTTTGTTTTTTGTTCGACTTTTTTTAATGATCCTAAATTTTCCCTCTAATGGTCTTCTGGACTAATAGTAATTATATTACTATATATATATATATATATATATATATATATATATATATCAGAAGGCAATTTTTCAGAGGTCACCGTGTTATTGCTTAACATAATTAAATTGGTCTATCGTCAAATCCTACCTAGTTGATGAACCATATTTACTATTGCCACTTTTTATCTACCATTATAATCAGTGATTGTCTATTGGCTAGCCAGTGCTTTCAATAGCTTAGTTTTTGTAGCTGTTTTCAACATAAGCCTTGGTTATCGAATGTACACGTCATGATGAATCAGTCAACCATGACTAAAATGGAACAGTTCCTATTAATCAATAATGAATGTGGAGGTACTTTTTTATTATGAAGTTTATATAAATCAACACACTGTTCTACTGTAATTATAATCATAGGCTCTTTGAGAGAGGGTATGTGAAAAAACCCTCATGGCCCTTAGCAGAGCATCTTTCACAAAGCAGATATTCATTAGATGCAAGCTAAATTAATAAAATACTATCATAGAAAAATCAGGGGTAAATCAAGTATTGTTTTAAAAACTTGTCTGTAGGGGCGCCTGGGTGGCTCAGTCGTTAAGCGTCTGCCTTCGGCTCAGGTCATGATCCCAGGGTCCTGGGATCGAGCCCCACATCGGGCTCCCTGCTCGGCGGGAAGCCTGCTTCTCCCTCTCCCACTTGCCCTGCTTGTGTTCCCTCTCTTGCTGTGTCTCTGTCTGTCAAATAAATAAATAAAATATTAAAAAAAATAAATAAAAAAATAAAAACTTGTCTGTAATTATATACAACATTGCATGCAGCAGGTATTCAATACACATGTGAGTCAAAGGTTGAGCTTAGTCAAACAATTCCTAGGAGTCAAATTTGTGGTATAATTTCCTGACTCAGCTCTCCCAGAGTATTTAAAATATAGTGAAAGGATTTCTCTATATTTCATGAACAGTGGGTAGGGTCTGAAATACTATCTTTACATAGGCAATACAGAGACCTTAGGAAGAGAAGAGATTTTTTTTTTTTTCAATACATAGAATCTGGTTCTTATGAATGACCATGGATACTCCAGCTTTAGTTGCTAGGGAACACAGATTATTTTGTATGGTGCTTGAAAAGACATTATTTGTTCTGATTCTTTTGATGAGTTGAGACTGTTCACATAGTAGCTTCAGAATGGAAAGAACAAACCTCTTGCTTCCTCTGATGGTACTGTGACTACAAAAAAGGGAGAGGTATGTGAGGTGGCCTTCTCAATGTTGTCTGAACAATGAGGCAATCATTATAACTCACATTCTATCTATTTTTACATGACACTGACCAAAGGTGGTCTGGGGCTTCTTTTAAGTATTTGCATCAAAAGACATTGAGTGGCTTCATCCTCTCTGTTACACTACTAAAAAAGATCCAACCAAGGAGAGAGGCTGGAGTCTAACCTGAGCATGAGAATGTTTTACACATGGATGTCATTGCTCTGATATTTTAAAATACTTTCTAAAAACAATATTATTATTGATTCATATATATATTCAATTCTCCATTCTTCTTAGTACTTGACATAGGCACTCACATGGATAATCTGAAACACTGAGAATTAAAATAACATTTATATTGAATCTGGGCTTATATTAAATCTGACACCTAACCTAACTTTTTAGGGGATGTCACAGTGTGACTTTCTATTTCTGTTTATTTTGATGATCTTTCAAATTTACTTCTCTATCCCTGGATATGCCACATTTGGTCAAGAAAAAAACAAAAACATGCTTTTAAATATATTCTAGTATTAAATACTAGCTTGTTAAGCACACGGAAAAAAATAAGAGTCATGATTTTGATGGGTTTGATATGTTACAGTCAAGGCAAGAAAACGGTACCTTCATAATTGGCCACTGGAGAATTTCCACTTAATATTATACACCTCAAGAAAAAATAATGCCACTTTAAAAACA
This sequence comes from Leptonychotes weddellii, assembly GCF_054177405.1. Taxonomy (NCBI): domain Eukaryota; kingdom Metazoa; phylum Chordata; class Mammalia; order Carnivora; family Phocidae; genus Leptonychotes; species Leptonychotes weddellii. The sequence goes on from NC_138369.1 coordinate 125,086,591, forward strand.
TAACGATTTTTGATAAGTATTATTAAAGTATTACAAAAATTAAATTATAAAGTCTATTCCTGTCTTAAATTCTGATCATGCATTATATATCTAAATTAATGAGAATAATTTTTATTTCTTAATATTAATTCAATGATAATTATAAATATTTAGAAAATTGCTTTTTTTAGAAATTCTAGATATACTCATTATCAAAACTAGTAGGGGATTGTACCTACAAATTTCTTTTCTTAGAGAATTTGAACACCATGCAAAATGGACGCTTTGTTCATGCTTTAAAAATTGAATAAATTATGGGACAAATAATTCTACTTCGGAGGTTTTTAAATTTATGCTGAGCTACAAAGGAAGGATATAACTTACCTGTTTGTTATTTAAAATCAAACATAGAAAATTATATACACAAGAGTTCTTCCGGAGAGAAAGAATTCTTGTAGATGCAGAAATCAAGTGTATGATATTTAATTATTAGTGTCTAGATATTGATATCCAGAAAGAGCAAAACAAGGGATGCTATTTCTTCTGGGAGAAAACATGTCATTGCTTAATGTAGTGGGCTTTCAATAAAGGAGATCAAAGATCTTAAGCTAAAAACGAGTCAATAATGGAAAGTTATTGGGACAAAAATTGACATATTTTGTCCCTTTCTCAGGAATCTCTCTTGTCTCACCACAGCACACATTTGCTGCTGATCAAATATTCCAGGTTCATCCAACTCATACAACTTAACAAGATTCTCCTAGAAAGAGCTACTCACCCATTTAAAAAAAATGTACATCCTTAAGGTATACCACATGATGATTTGATGGAAATATACACAGTGAAATGATTACTACCGTCAAGCAAATTAACATATATTCTCACATAGTTTTTTGTGTGATGATAGCACCTGAAATCTATTCTCTCACCTTTTTTCTTTCCCTTTCTTAGAGCAGTGAGAACTCCATGCAAGTATTGCCATTGATGAGAATCTTACCCTTATTTTGCTAGAGAAGAAGTTATGTTTTTGTGCCATAGTCATGCTGTGTATTGCCCTTAAATCCATTACACTATTATATTTCTAAATTTGACTGTAACATAGGAGTATTAATTGATTCAACAACTTTGGAAATATATTTGACACCATCTTCTAAAGCTAAATATATACCAACCATATGACTCAGAAATTCTATTCCTATGCAAATTCCAAAGACAAATGACTATACATGGTCACAAAAAAAAAAAAAAAAAAACCTAAAATGTGCCTAGCAGCTTTATTCATAATATCCCCAAGCTGAAAGTAACCCAATATCCATCACCACAGGAATGGCTAAGCAAAGTGTGGTATGTTCATATGAAGGAGTACTGCTACATAGCAATAAAAATGAACTAACTAGAGATACACAAAACAAATTAATTCTATGAAAAATCTCTATACTGTCCCCTCACTTTTGCTATAAGTCTTAAAACAATTACTAAATAGGGCGCCTGGGTGGCTCAGTTGGTTAAGCGACTGCCTTCGGCTGAGGTCATGATCCTGGAGTCCTGGGATCGAGTACCACGTCCGGCTCCCTGCTCAGCGGGGAGTCTGCTTCTCCCTCTGACCTTCCTCCTTCTCATGCTCTCCGTCTCTCATTCTCTCTCTCTCAAATAAATAAATAAAAATAAAATCTTTAAAAAAAAATTACTAAATAAAACAAAAACTAAACAGAAAGATGATGAATCTTAGAAACGTTAAATTGATTTTAAAAAAAGATTCAAATGAGAACATGTAGTATGATACCATTTATATGAAGTTCAAGAATAGACAAAAGTGATGTATGTGGTAAAAATCAGAATGGTAGTTAATTTTTGGTGGAGGTTTTTCTGTGAAGGGGTGCTAGGAAAACTTCTGGGGGTGATGGAGTGGTTCCATATATCTGGGTCATCGTTACACAAAAATTTTAGGCTTAAGATTTGAGCACTTTATCTATAAATTATATTTCAAAAATTAGACATTTATGATTATTTAGGACCTAGTCTGTCATAGGTATTCATATAAGAACTGGTGATAGACAATGAACCAGATAACACTTACACATTTAATTACTTTTCTGTTTGTTTGTTTTTTTTTAAACAGAGATTGGGAATTCTGTGAAGTTAGAGAACAGTGTGACTCATTTTTGTATTCTCAATATCTGGATTAATACCAAGGTAATCACTAAGTGTTTTGGATTAATGCCTTCACGAGTTTAAAAAAAAATTATTTACCATTATAGCTAGTAAGTACGACTTAGACATATCTCCCCTTGCTATAATTTCTTCAACACAACTACCTGCTTTTTTTTTCACACCACAAATAACAACCTCTCACATTTATATTGTCTTCTAAATACAGAAAATAAAGAAATTTTAAGAGCAACACATTGTCCCTATGAAGTGATGCTTAAAAGAAATAAAGTTGAATATATATAGGAAATAATTAAAAACATGTCTAATCTTCAAAATCATGAAATTATTTTATAATGGAAATTATGACCAGATATTTTCTTTCCCCCAAAATAAGTGCCAGAGATGTTTTAAATGGAACCAAAGAAGAAATTCTTTATTGACAGGATGATAAAATACCCAGGCTCTTCAGAAAGGATATAGTATTTCCAACTCTACAGTGACAAAGAGGATAAAAATGTGTGTACTTAGGTTGGTTGCTTCTAACGATAATCAATGGCTCTGTCAAGGTGCTTTTTACGGCCAGCTATTTCAGAAATAATCACCTGTCTTCAAGTAATACAATGATCATCTTTATTTTGATCAATGTCAGCCATGGTAAAAACTGTGACTAGATAATCAGCAAAAATATTCTGAAAACTATACTTAATTCACATGAGACACATACCTCCATGAAATTGAAAAAAAAAGAACCCCAAAAAGATTAATCATTATAAAAAGCATTATATCAAGTATGATTTTCATTCTATTGCCTTTCTAACATTGCTCTCATTATACCCTGAGGGAAATGGTTCAGTCTTAATACCAAGGAAAGCAACAAAAAGGAACTAAATCCTACTGACAAGTTAGTTGTTTAGTAAATATTTCAGGAGTATGAAATGCATTCCCTTGAAAATGTATTTATGAATTGATCATGAATTCAGAGATCATTTCTGACCAACGGCATTTACAATATATCAGAAAATCATCTGATCTCCTACTTTGGTGCTGTTAGCGAAATGTACCTGACTCTGGATGAAGAAATATGGTCTGATTTCCCAGAGCTCCTGAAAACTGAAATCTCACTCTCAATTGAACACTTTACAAAAGTGCTCAGTCACCTATTCTGAACCTCCAAAAGATAATATTTCTGAGATCAGAGAGAACATTTTATTAATCCTGAACTTTGCTCCCAAACATAGAACAAATCTTATTGAAGAAGAGGGAAAGGGGAAGAGGAAATGAGACAATATTGACAAATTATGAATCCTGGAAAGAGCAATGTATATTACATAAGCTTAAAAAAAAAAGTGGCAACAGGAAGGGAGAGAGGAAATTGGGAGGGGAAAAATGGAAGAAAGAAGGACAGAAAGATGGACAGAGAAAAAGAAATAGTGAATTTTGCTTTAGCCAACATTATGAGGAAATTAGGATGCTCTATTGATTTTCTGTAAGATGTGTCCAGAAACACAAATTAAAGTCAATACAGGAATGAATAAAAAGGATTGAAAAAAGTGGTTGGGTTTGGCTGAAGCCTGAGGTTTGGAAGAGAAGATGGGTGTTATTTAAATTATGTATTGAACCCTGCCCCCTCATGTTAATTTAGGGAAAGTTTGAAATTTTCCTGAGACTCTCAGCATAAAAAGCATAAAACTTTTCTGCAAATAATGACTTCAGCTATTTAAATTATTCACTTTAGAAAGGGAATTAATCATGTATCATAATTAGCATAACATTTATTTTTCATTTATAAATTTTTGAAACAGCTATATGTAATATCATCTTAGTAGTAGTATGCATTTCTGTAAAAGTGATCATAGGTATTCAATTTCACATGTTATAGCTATTTTCAGCATAGTAACAGACAGTATAGTGTATTTAATAAATTTATCACCTAAGATAATCACAGAGGCAAAAAAAAAAGATAATCACAGAGGCTGTAAGGAAGCATGTACAGAGGACAATGCATCAGATCTGATACTGGACTAGTAATAGCCTATAATATACCTTTAAACTCAAAATATCTGATTCTATAAATGCACAGAAGCCCAAACTGTCAAGCTAATAGGTAAACATTAAAAGATCAAGTTGAGGGGTGCCTGAGTGGCTCAGTCAGTTAAGCGTCTGCCTTCAGCTCAGGTCATGATCCCAGGGTCTGCTTCTCTCTCTCCCTCTGTATGCTCTCTCTCTCTCTTTCGTTCTCTCTCAAAAATAAATAAAAAAATCTTAAAAAAAAAGATCGAATCGGAAGATATCAAATGTTTACATTAGAATAATGAGTTAAACTTCTCTGTTTCCACCCTAAAATGTTTAATCATTCAATCAAAAGATGTAATAACAAATAACTGAATACATACTTTCTTATGATTTGTTTTACACTGAACACATATAATACCTCTCCATATTGCTTGGACTATTAGGTAACATTGCACAATTTTTGCTAAGGTTCTACTGCTGTGTAGTGTATATCATGCTATAGCCTAGGAGAGATGAGAGGTATTGATGTAAAGTGGCAAGAAGAGTTTCAACTCAGGAGGCACACGGGTCAGGGTATGAATTGTGATTCTACCATTTATTATCTGTGAGACCTTGGAAAAAATACTGTATCTGCCAAAACTTCAGTTTCTTCATCTGAAAATGAAGTTAACACATCCCTCTCATCAGCATAAAAGGTTATGATAAGCATTAAAAGAAATGCTGCAGACAAAGCATTTAGCAAATGGCTGGCCACATTGTATATAAGACCTCCTTTAAAGGGTTGCTATTATTATTAAAGTAACAGAAAAATTAAGATCGTTAATATTATATACACTGTGAACTTTTCTCACAATAGCAAAAGCCAATAAATAGGTTTTGTGGTGAGGATACGTATTAAATTAGGATCTGAGGAGAGAAAACATTTCTGAGGTTTACTATACTAGGTGCACTGTGAGGAGGTTGATTTATAGAGGGAAGATGGTTATGGTGTGCAAAAAAGTGTGCATTATCAAAGCACTATAGGCATAATATTGATGTATATATTGTAGCATAAATCTTTACAATGAATTAAATTTACATTCAATGTGATAAAATTTAGATTCAAGTCAGATTGCTTTACATGTCAATTATAAGCACTATTTGATCTATTATTTCTATTCTTTTATTTGCAACCTCTGATGAGTCATCAAAGGTAAACCTCATTTAATTGTTTAAAAGTAATCATTAAATATTATATTTGCCAAGGATTAAATTTATATCATTCTCATGTCTGATGCCAGATAGTTTTCAACATAAAAGAGAGAAATCTGTTACATTTAATCTAAACGTAGCCACGCACTTGTATTTTTCCTAGAGAGGTATATATTAAGCCTATGGAAACCCTCCAGTGGCTATTAACGCCCTTGCTGGTAATGAGTACACCCACCTTGCAAGACCCTGGCTGGTATTATATGAGGATGTAAAACAGCCCATTAAATGAGATTTATGGAGTTTTCCAACATGAGTTCTGGTGGGGAGGGAAACTGCATGTCACTTCTGTTATGGCTTGTCCGGTTGTGCTATTCCAAATGATGAATTCATTGTCATAAATACTCAGGTTCAGGCCAGAGAATATGGAACCCATTTTGTTGGTGCTTGACCTGCCATGGTCCTCTGTCATAACTGTATCCAACGAGCTACAGTGCAACAGGGTCTTACTTCCCATGTAACTGAATCATTCCTCTCATTTCCAGCTTTTGCTTTATAAATTTACATAATTTTATAATAGTTAAATCATTGAAATTCTCAATAACCTGGTCAAGTATATACTGTTCTTTTTAAAAGGAGATTATATGTAAGGAGAAGTCACTTGATATTTTTGCAATAATTTATCCTCTTATTGATTTGTACCCTCTATTCAAATCCAGCGCTGCATTTACACACACACACACACACACACACATACTCCCCTATGGCTGACAGACTTGTTAATATGTGAATATTTTTTTATGTTTTATATTCATTTATAAATATAAATACATTTACAAATATTTTATTCATGTATACATATTTTGAAAGGTAAGTAGGATATGCATACATATCCATGTCCCTTTACTTGAAAAATAATGAATACGAATCTGTATGCCATTTAGTGTAGCATATGCTATATATTTAATGCATTTAATATAAGAACTTTAAAAAAAAACCTTTTTCTTCTTCTTTCAATATGCTCTATCTCTGAACCATTTTAATTGAACCAAAATGAAATACGGAGTCCTTGTGTAAGAGCATAAAATAGTCAAGCAAGTTCTAAAACTCTTATTTGAGAATAATTTCCTTTATGGTTTTATTTGATATATTTATTTATGGATAGATGCACAGATGGAAATATGGTAGTATTTGCAGATGAGGAGCATTCCTGAACTCAGGCAATCTGAACTGAGGTAACTTGAGCTTTTGGATTTTCATTTTTTTAGCTTTGATCAGGTTAGTGACTATGTGGAAGTTAATATTAGTTTTCATCAAATCTAATTATCAAGTGTGGATTTCAAGCATTATTGACTTTTGGAAAATCTCATACTTGTACAGCTGTTAGACATAAGCTCATAAACTGCAATTATGCTCTGATAGATTAAAATAGAAGATCCTATTAGTGCTTGGTCCTTGTTGAACCATAAACCACTATGCAAAAGTAATATAATGTAACTCAGTTACCCTTCAAAATATGAAATCAGCATCATTATTGCTTCATGGCTTTTCCATTATTGCTACATGCCTTAGTTTTCAGGATTTTATTAGATTCACTAAGTACACTATCTTATTTCCTTTTGGGGAAATCTTATTGGTATTTAAAGCCCTGTCAGAGTCTCTCATTGGCATTTGGCTATGAAACCAGAATTTTCGATTTATGTCTTAGTTTTGCAGCTGTGTTAGACAGACTCAACTTCCTGTTCAATATAGCAACCAAATATAGCCTGTCTATCACCCAAATGATCTCCACATCGTATCAGAGGGATAGATAATATCCTAATCCCTATATCAGTTGCACACATATTTCCTGTCATCGTGTACATTAGGTCTTTTAATTTCTCATAAATCCTTAATCCAAAATTATCTTAGGGTTTTACTTTAAAATTTTCTTTCTCAGTGAATGGCTTTCTCCATATCTTCTGCAGCAGCCATTTTGGCTTACATCTCTGGCAGAATGATTATGTGTAGTTCACCTATATCATGAAGGAGTTTTTGGTGTTGATTTTGTTGGTTGGTTGGATTAGCCAAATGTCCTAGTCACTTGACCAGGGAATTGTTTTCATGATTAAGGAAGAAAATACTTCTTGCCAACAGCTTCCTTAGAACAGTATCCCAGTGGTAATAGTAAATAGTAGCTTTCTCCTCTTTTCGTAACAAAAAATATAAACTTACACATTACTACATAAGATAAGGTGAGCTAATTCTAAACAATAGTAAATGAACTATTTTTAACTTCAGCTTGACTTCTGAGAGGGCTTCGCACTGTAGCAAATGTTTAGGAACTGAACTCCTGAATTATAATACTTAAGCAGCAGTAGTAAAATACAGCAAAATGACAAGAGTATTACAAATTAATTGTGTGGAAAGGTATTTTTTGGAACCCAGAAAACTTTGTATTAGGAAAAATATAATAGATGACCATAAACATAATGAAAAAAGTAAATAATAGCAGTTAGCATCACTAATTTAATCAACACAATTTGTTTAAAATAAAAATGTTTTTAAACCATAAGTAGTTTAGAGTTGATTCATTTTTTTTAAAAAAGCTCTGGAAACATAAATATTTATATCTTAGTCTTTTGCTCTAATCTTTAGATTTTGCTTTTAATTCTTTTATTGTAATCCATACAAAGATTCAAATTAATTTGAATTAATTTAGCTGTATACCTTTAAAATATAAAAATATTAGTGTGGCTCAAGAGTAGAAGAGCAAAAATTAGCAGATTATTGGCTGAAAGATACTCTAGCAATGATATATGAAAGAAATCCTTGTCCCACATAAAAAAAAAAAGCAGTGAACAAGAAAACTTAACGAAAAACCTCTTGTGTCTCTAAATTAATTGAATATTGCATGTTGTCATCAATGCTCAAGCAGTGTGTCACTGATAATTCAGATTTTAGCATATGTATGTGTGATGGGTGTGGGGGGGTTTGCATGTATATTTATCCCCTTCATCTGCAACACTATCACTATTACTTATGTAACTGCAGTTATTCGGATGAATACATTCTAATAGAGGATACAAAAATCATTCTCTTGAGATTCCAAGCAAATTACTTTGTTGTATTTACAATCTAACCAGAGTGGCTTTTCTTGTGTCAATTCGTTATACCCAAGGGCAATTCCTCTATTTAGTCCCTGTTTCAAGGTCATGGATTTGAGCTTGATTAATATGGCTGCAAAAATCAGACAAGGAAAATATTGGTCTAGTATCAGAGAAGGTTTTGTTAAGAAATTGAAAAGGGAAATCTTTATAATGAAAATATTGCATAATAAGATAACAATTGCATTGTAATTTTATTGTTTTGTTATTTTGGGGTGATGAATGAGGACTATAATAAAAATAGATGTTGAGGCTGTGGTTGAATGGTTTTAGAGCAACTTTATTATTTGTAAAATGCTGCTGCCAAAATATCTATAAAATACAGGGAAAAAATAATTTAGTGAGGTGGACAAAATCATGTTACTACAAAACCCCAAAAGCATCATATTAGAAAAAGGAAAATTTTGAGTCATGGGTAAAATGCAATACATCCCTCATAGGCTTTGTACAGATGACAGAAAAAAAAGAAATTCAAGGAAAGGTTTATAGTGGAGTGGGGGATGGGTTCTACTTTCTTCTCTAAGAAAACCTGTAAATTGAGAGTAGTTTAAAAATATACCCTCAAAAGAAAAACATAATCAAATATTCCTTTTTTCCCCACAAAAGTTATAAGAATCATATGAATCTTTCCTTGTCACAGTTAAAGGAAAAGTTTGCCTAAGCACAGGATAGGGCAATGAAAATAAGGCAGGTGTTGCATTTCATGATGAAGCTAGGGATTCAAACCTAGAATTTTAAGTCTTAATGCCAGAATTCATAATCATTAGCCCATTTGTAGGAGAGATTTTATGTAATACTTTCCTAAATATGTCTCCAAGGCATAACTGCCTTCACTGTGGATGCTTCCTGAAGACAGAAATTGCAGTAAAATGTGTAGCCTTAGCATAAGTTTGTTATATAATCAATAGCCTATTATAGATTAATTTACTGTAAGATTTTTTCCTTCCCCACCCCAATGTTCAATTTCTTTTTTTTTTTTTTAAGACTTATTTATTTGAGAGAAAGAGAGCGTTAGCAGGGGAAGGGGCAGAGGGAGAGAATATCCAAGTAGACTCCAACTGAGCATGGAGCCTGACACAGGGCTTGATCTCAGGAGCCATGAGATCAAGACCTGAGCCAAATCCAAGAGTCAGATGCTTAACTGACTGCGCAACCCAGGTGCCCCCATGGTGTTCCATTTCTTGAAGCATCTCTATGATAATGATGAGTAACTCTTCCAATTCCCAAACCCAAATCATCATGTCAAATGGGCCAATGCGTAGCAAACTATTTAGCTTTTCCCTTTGTCAAGTAACAAACCACCTGGATTGCCAAACTACAAGATGCCACATCAGTGATGTTTGATCAACTCTATCATAGGCATATTCATCTATATAGAACTATTTACAGCATATCTGGTTTTCCCAATTAGCTTGTGTGTCCACAAAGACAACTGCTTTACTTTAGACATCTTTGATCTCCCACAAAATTCTTATTATATCTAATTAGTAGTGTCTAATCAATGGTCAAGAAACCACATTGAACAAATTCTCTATATCCTCAAGTTGTTTAAAGATGTAACATATTTAACTGGGATTCTTCCTGCCTCAGCTTTAACTGAGGAACCAATACAGAATGCATTCTATTGTATGAAACAAATCTGCATATGCAGATTGGCATAGATGATGAAAAAGAACATATTCCATTACTCTTGGACCTCTTAGCTACAATAAGATATAAAAAGAGGTCCAAGGGTCAGAAAGAGGATTTTGGAGAACCCTGGTTATCAGGTTTCTCCAGAGAAAGCTGTTGCTGTGCTAGACTTCTTTCCCCATCATTATGGAGAAAGGATTGAGGGGTGCTACCTCTTCTCAGTAGAAGGACACAGAGGACTGGGACTGAGTTACATCTAAGAAAGTTAATTTTATTAAGATGTAAGCTGTGTCAGAGAGAGACAGAGAGGGAGAAAGGAAGAGAGAGAGAGAGGTGGGGGGGGGAGGGATCACCTGGATAGGTTAAATTAGAGAACAGGGGTAGGAGCTCCTCACCACAAAGAGGTTGCACGTGCACTACAGGGTATGCAGGAGCTGAGAAAGGATCTACCAAGGAACCCTCCACCACAGAGATACGAGTCAAGGGAACTGCAGGTGAGAGAAACCAGCAGGGAATCAGTCCTTAATGACTCCATGAAAGCACTCATGAAAGAAATAGACAGATGTTATGGTTATTGGGCTCACCCACCCAAAGACATCAGCTATAAACTCTGCCAAGGCCCAGGGTTGATGAAGTCACCTAGACAAAAAAGATCGGTACTATGTTTATACCTCCTCTCCCTCCACAAAACACCTAACATAGCAGCTAGACAGTAAAGGCTAGTATATAAGGGACTCTAAGAAGGAAGAACTTAACTGTGATAAATCAAGTTCAGAAGTTTGAATAAATACTTTGGACTCTATTCTCATTACTGAACTAACACTGTGTTTGTGACTTAAAGTGCCTGAGGGCTGTAGAGATGCCATGGGTCTGTCAGGGACTATATCCAGGCACAGAGAAAAATTATCCCCCACTGCATAAAGTGTCAGGGAGACAGTGGGAGAAAAAAAAAATCTGTTTACATCATAAAATGTGTTTTTTAAAAATTTTATTTATTTATTTGTCAGAGAGAAAGAGAGAGAGCACAAGCAAGGGGAGCAGCAGGCAGAGAGAGAAGCAAACTCCCCACTGAGCAAGGAGCCCAAGGCAGGACTCAATCACAGGACCCTGGGATCATGACCTGAGCCGAAGGCAGACCCTTAACCGACTGAGCCACCCAGGTGTCCCTGTAACATATACAGCGTCAGACTATAGAAAATTCAGTAAATCATTTCTCCAGTGTCCTGTGGAGACTGTTTGTCAATGCAGTTTGTAAAGGACAAACAGTGTACTGTTTGGAAAGGGGTGTGTAAAGAAGGAAACAGTGGCAGTGGCCCATGGAAATTCTGCCATATGGCCTGTTTTCCTGAGAAGGTAACTAGCTGATTTTATTAGGGAGGGGGCCAGATGCCAAAGACAATAGAGACTGCCACCTTAATACTTGAAGAATTAAGAAGTGTCATCAGAAAATAGCTTGAAACCTGAGGCATGCCAAGAAGAATGGAAAGAGCAGGCTCCCAAAGAGGCTCTTAAACAGTGTTGTTAAAATTCACACTCATTTGCTTAACATTAAAACCCAGCAATTAGCTAACAAACCTTGGTGACAGACTGCTATTAATTTTGTGCTGACTCCATACATGTAAATTAAACCATTCCAAGTTCCCCACGTGCTGCCTCTGACATTTGTTTTGTACAAGTAAGCTGGCAGTGGGGAGGCATAAACTTTGCTCTGAACTCCCCTGGCAACTGAGGCTGCTGATTACTTTGTTAATTTCTTGAAAGATATTCAAAAACTCTTTTTTGAGGACAAAAAGGTGATTAACAAAATGCCTTCAACTGAACAAGTCTTGAGCACTAAAAATTATACGACTCACACAACAGTTTTTAGATTTGGCTGGAGACCCTTAGATGATTATTATACAATTTAATATGTAATTATATATTATAAAATGACATCAATATAATATAGTTATTTTTCCCATGAAGTAATCAAAATCTAGTATAATTCATTATCCTCACTGAATCCTAAAGGTACATTAGAGTATTTTACTTTTTGCTTTTGATCATTTAAAAAAACTGAAATAGAAATCGCTGGTTTATTTAAACCTAAGGTCATAGGGGCACCTGGGTGGCTCAGTGGATTAAGCATCAGCCTTTGGCTCAGGTCGCGCTCTCAGGATCCTGGGATAGAGTCCTGCTCCCGCTCAGTGGGGACTCTGCTTATCCCTCTGCTCCTCCCCCTGCTCATGTGCACACGCTCTCTCTCTTTCAAATAAATAAATAAAATCTTATTTAAAAAAAAAACCAAAAAACTACGGTCATAAACTGGAAGAAAAGATCTTATATTTGGAGAACTTTCTCATCAATGACCAAGTGAATTTACTAAATTTTTCACAAAAATCCAATGATCCGCTATTCATCTAGAGGTTCAGAGTTTCCAGTGGAAGTCCAAATGTCCCAGACACACAGCCTGGAACTGCTTAAACAATCAACCTTTTAACCATAGCTGCTGGTGAATTTGGGGGACTTGATTACCTAATAAATGGAATGGGCAGAGTGATCTAGTCCTCTGCATGGCTTTTAAATGTCTGATCTATAGCAGCTGCACTGCAAGCACCCTCTTCATCCCTTCTCCACTCTTCCCATAATGAAACTGTCCTAGGTGTGACATGAGATGTTAGGTCTCTTTACCTTTACTATCGCTTTCCTGTCACACTACTTGTTTCAAAAGCCACTGTCCCTAAATATTAGATGGCAGATATCTGTTACCCATTATTCATTCCACCCACATTTTTCAAGGCTTTTTAGTCAAGTACTGTTCCAGATACTTTACACATCAACAGAATAGATGAAAACCCCTATGAACCCGTCCCTCCCATCTTTCAGAGAGAAAAAAAAAAAAAAGACTTTAGACCTGAGGAATTTCTTAAACCTAAAAAGTATCTAACAAAAATGTATAACATACCAAAATTAAGCAAAAACAAAAACAAAAAACAAAACAGAATTTCTCTTATAATGCTTTTTCACTTTGAATTATGGTCATTAGCCCTAGCCGTTTACTCCTCTTTGGCATACTTTTTTCTTTTTTTAAAGTCTGGCTTTTTTTTTTAGATATTTATTTATTTGAGAGAGAGAGGAAGAGAGCACGAGCAGGGGAGAGGGGCAGAAGGAAAGGGAGAAGCAGATTCCTCGCTGAGTAGGGAGCCCAATGCAGGACTCAATCCCAGGACTCCAGGATCATGACTGAGCCAAAGGCAGGAGCTCAACTGACTGAACCACCCAGGAGCCCCTCTTTGAGCTACTTAAGCATAGAGTTTGTGTCTTTCTACTTCATATATTCCCTGCAAGCTTGGCAAAGTAGTGAGCCTGTAATAGGTATTCAATAAATGTTGGATTGAATTAAAGAATGTGGCAGTAAAAAATGGCTGCTTTTTTATATGTACAGTATGAAATCATTTTGAGTAATTAAGCAAAAGTTAATTACTTCATAGTAGTTTAGCCAAGGTATCCATGGATAAAGTTTCCTAACAAAATTGGGGCATACTTTAGACTTTTCTTACTGAAAATATGATCCTTAGATCAGCAACACTCGTCCCACCAATGCTTCCCCCCCAAACCTAAAAAAGAAGCAGTCTGCATTTTGACAAAATCCCCAAGTAAAACTCATCTGATGTGTTTCAAAAAAAAAAAAAAAAAAGGAAAAAGGGGAAAAAGTGAAAAACCTATGTCTGGGCCACATTCCAAACCAATTAAATATGCCAATGAGTTCAGGAATGAGGTTCCTTTTTTCTTTTTACTCTCCATGCGGTCTCAGGTACAGCCAAATTGAGAAACAATGATTTAAACAAAACAATAAGATATAAGCTGGCTCTGCCACGGAATTCTCTGAATTGAATTAAAAGAAATTGAGTTTTTAAACTCAAATCAGAGGAAATGAACTTCTTATATATAAAGACTCAAGTAGGACCTTACTTAGTAGTCTACTGATTTTAGGTTCAAACAGAAACATGTTAGTCTAAAGATGTCTTCTGATGCTTTGAGGCAGTCCAACAAAGCATCCTACTCCTATTCTTCTTTGATGCAAAATCATCTTAAGCGATGAGCAGCAGTCTGCACAGTGGAAATGAGCCTTACAGCAACATTCTGTAGAATTATAGCGAGCTCTCCTTATGGAGGCTGAAGAGGAACTAATGTGTAGTATTTCATCTTTAAAGACTGAAACACAGTGGGCGCCTGGGTGGCTCAGTCGTTAAGCGTCTGCCTTCGGCTCAGGTCATGATCCCAGGGTCCTGGGATCGAGTCCCACATCGGGCTCCCTGCTCGGCAGGAAGCCTGCTTCTCGCTCTCCCACTCCCCCTGCTTGTGTTCCTGCTCTCGCTATCTCTCTCTCTGTCAAATAAATAAATAAAATCTTTAAAAATAAATAAATAAAGATTGAAACACTGTTTTCCCTTGGGGAAAATCAAATGAATCAATCCTCCCATCATATAAACTAATACCTCATTTTGAGTTAGGCTCTTGCTGAGAATTTGACATAAGATATTCAGATTTGTTTTCATAAATCACTGTAACTATACAACATATTCAGGAATCTGGAGAATGAATAAGTGTTCTCCTAGCACATAGGAACTAAACTGATTTAATATTTTACGTTAATTCACCCCATCAACAAAACGACTTTCAAGAAAGAAGAAGGCCTTTTCTTAAAAGCCAAAGAGTAAATTGGCTAGGTACATCTTATTTTTTTGACAAGTGTTGGTAGAACAAAGATAGGAAATGATTTGTTCACATTCAATGTGGAATCCAAAAGGGTCTAAGAAGAAAACCTTGGGTTCATAACAGACATAGCAAGGAAATGGAAATCTTGAATTCTATATTTAATTCTGTCATGGATAAAAAGAAAAATGGGGGTGCCTGGGTGGGTCAGTAGGTTAAGCATCCGACTCTTGATTTCAGCTAGGTCATGATCTCAGGGTCCTGGGATTGAGCCCCTGTGGGACTCCATGCTCAAGGCAGAGTCGGCTTGAGATTCTCTCTCCCTCTCCTTCTGCCCCTATCCCTGCTCGTGTACACTCTCTCTCTAAAATAAATAAATCTTTATTTTAAAAAAATCCTTAAAAAAGAGTAATTGAAATAATTAAAAGGATCCATTATCTCATTTAATCCTTGCATCAACCCAAAGAAGTAGCTATTATTACTCCACTTTCCAGAGGAAGAAAATGAGCAAAGAGGACAGATAAGTTGCCAAGGCCTCTTTATGCTTTATTTGGAATCCTCATAATTATTAGACTTTTAGAGACTTTGAAGTCAGATAGAACTGTATGAAAAGCTCTAATATGCTAGGGGTAATCAAAACTCTACTTTTAGACCCACCAGTATGGAATTCCTGGATTCTTGCCCTAGGAACTTACAGCTAAATGTCTATTGAAGCTTAAAATGTCCCTGGGATCCACTTTCTTTTTTTTCAAGTCATTATTCAAATTCCAGTAGAGTTAGCATACAGTGTAATATTAGTTTCAGGTGTACAATATAGTTATTCAACACTCTATACACCAGCTGGTGCTCATCACAAGTACACTCCTGGGATCCACTTTCCGATGCCACAGCTTTTCCTCTGTCTCTGTAGCAGTACTGGTCTGCTTAAGGGATACTCAGGTGTACTGGGTCTTGCTGGTGATACTCAAGTATGTCGGATCTCATTTGTGCTTTCTTTTTTTTTTTTTTTTTAAGATTTTATTTATTTGCGAGAGAGAGAATGAGAGACAGAGAGCATGAGAGGGAGGAGGGTCAGAGGGAGAAGCAGACTCCCTGCCGAGCAGAGAGCCCGATGCGGGACTCGATGCCGGGACTCCAGGATCATGACCTGAGCCGAAGGCAGTCGCTTAACCAACTGAGCCACCCAGGCGCCCTCATCTGTGCTTTCTAAGGATATCATCAGATGTGCCTCATGGGCCCTTTATTAATAAGTCAACTTTTAGGGCCAGTTTCATTTTTTTAATGAAAAGGAGCCCACTGAAGATAACTCAACAATTCTTAAAAGAAATAATACAAAAAACTCTTGTTCCTTAAGATGGACAATAAGATGTCTTAAGGTATCACAGATCTTTGCTCATTTCAAGAAGAGGCTTGGAGATACTTTTTGGCTGAATAACAGAATCAAAGCCTTATCTCAGCTGATTTCCTGACCTATTATTTTTCAGAAGATGCAGCTATATAAAATGTAGTAGTATCCAGTATTACATTCCTCAGTTTTGGATTACAGGGCCACTGACCATCCAAGATACAGAGTTCACACACATAAATAAGGGGTCAAATGGAGGACCCAGGAGCTGTGTGATGCAGGGGACTTGGGCAAGGAGTAGGGCATTTCTTCTTCCACTAATTATTTTTCATGATAAATATTTATTAAGCACCTGTGATAAGCCATCAGGGATCAGCAAACTACATCCCACTGGGACAAATCCAACCCACCACCTGGTTCTGTAGAGCCATGAGCAAAAAATGGTTTTAACATTTTTAAACGTTGGAGCAAAATACAAAGAAGAATATTTCGTGAAATGTGAAAATTATGTAAAATTCAATTTTTAGTCGAAAAATGGTTTTACTGGACCACAGCCATGCCCATTCATTTACACATAGTCTATGTTTGCTTTTGAGCTACAACAGCAGAGGTGAGTAATTGTGATAAGAGTTTAAGTGTGAAAAGCCTAGAATATTTATTATACACTCCTTGAAGAAAAGTTTGCCAATCAGTGTGCTAGACATAATGATGAACAAAAGAAATCTGGTCATGCAGCTTAGCAAATACTGCAATGGTGCTGTTGCTTGTACTCCCCTTTGGCTTGAAAACAAAGCAAACCTCCACAGGCTTCCATTTTTTTCTCTGTATTTTGGGGATAGAGAAATAACTAGGGAGCACCTGGGTGGCTCAGTCAGTTAAGCGTCTGCCTTCAGCTTAGGTCATGATCCCAGGGTCCTGGGATGGGCTCCCTGCTCAGTGGAGAGCCTGTTTCTCCCTCTCCCTCTGCTCCTCCCCCTGCTCATGCTCTCTCTGTCAAATAAATAAATAAAATCTTAAAAAAAAAAAAAGAAAAATAGCTTGGCTCATAGGAAAGCGTTAATTTAGCACAGTGTCTTGCACATAGAAAGCACTCAATAAATCAATGTTTTCCTCACTCTGGAAGTCCTAGCACCCTTTCCCCTTCTCTACCTACCAAAATCCTACCTATCCTTCTGCGTCATGATGAAATGTTACCTTTGCAACTTTATGTGATCTCTCTATTTAAACTGCTCCGTCTGTGTTTCCACAGCCTTCTATTTACCAGTCTGCTATTATATGAGCCTCATCTCCCCTGTACTTCGGTTATTTACAAATCCCTCCTCAAAAGCAAAGATATTTCTTACTCATCTTGTAACCCTAATAATATCAAGCATAGAGAGATCATTACATATAGGAGACTGTTGGTTAGTGTCTGCTGAACAAGTAAAAAACTGAATGAATGCACAAATGGAAAGCCATGTGGAGGAATTCAGAAAGGTTTACTGCCCTCCCAAATAGGCAGACAACAGATAAGCTGGGAGTTTCAGTCAAAAGAACCTCAGGGAAAGGCTGTGTCCAACCAACCTGAAATACTAGATCTGTCAAGGATATAATCTTCCTATATGTTCCTTATAAAGACATGTATTTTACTCTTGGCCTTACTGTCTAAATTATAAAATGTCAGGGCAATAGCAATTGTCAGAGCCAGCAGAGGCATTAAGGGGAAGAAAAGGTAACTAATAAAATTAATATGTTAATTAGAAACTGAATACATTCCATTTTATTTTCTGCCGCATATAATTAATCTTACTCCACCTTATATTAGAAACCCAAGTGGCTCTATTAACTAGGTTCTTCTCAAAAGTCAATTTGCTCTACCTTTAAATACCACATGCAATCCCACCCCCACACCACCACACATGCACACACATACACACACATACTTTTTTACAGCAAATCAAAGGGAAAACAAACTCAGGGAAAAAGCAATGAATGTGAATTATATCTCAATAAAGTTGTTATTAAAGTAAAAATCAATAGCACTTGGGTTGTAAAAGAGGACCAACTCTCTTTTCATTGGTTATTTGCATCAAGAGACCGATGCCTTGAGGAATCAGACAACGTTTCATGCTAATTTAAATTTTTTGTACCTGTAAGTTTTGATAACATAAAACCTAAAAGGTGGCTTTCTAAACAATGACAAGAGATTTCCAACAATAAAAAACACAGATGTAACCAAAGTATGCAAAGGCAGGTTTACCTGAGCCTTAGTCCTTGGAGAGGTGACTTCATCTGAGAGGCAACATGGTATCCCCAGGAAGAACCCTAGGGCATCATCCCAAAGCCCTGAGCTATTATTTTATGCCATACACAAGGCACAAGGTAGAGCTGTGGCCCAATGTCAAATTCCTATGTGTTATACTCTTGAATGACCCTGGGGTAAAGACTTTTGAATATTTATGTATTTGCGTTATCTATTTTCATTTTGACTGACAGTTTCCAATCTTATATTGGGGAGATTCACAACATTAGGAGGAATCAACAAGACTCTCCAACATATGTAACAGACTATCATCTATCATCTATCTATCTATCTATCTATCTATCTATCTATCTATCTATCTATCTATCATCTACTGTAATTACCATCCAGGCTTCTTTTCCTGTAACATGTCAGTGGAGATGCTATAGTAGTAAATTTGGCATCAGAGATTTTTAAGAATATTTGATTAAAAAACATAGATGTTTCTCCCTGAAAATGCTCATATGTAAACTTGCTGTAAAATTTCCAGGGGTAATGTATCAATCTTAACCCATTCATGAACTCCAGACCAGAACCCAACTTGGAGTTCGATTCCATGACCCTGAGATCATGACCTGAGCCAAAATCAAGAGTCTGACACTCAATGTCTGAGCCACCCAAGTACCCCTCAGTCATACATTCTGTATTCCACAAGGTATTTCATCTCCCACTTCGACCTGTAAATGTCCTTTCATTCTTCATGTCAAGCCTTTCCACTCCTCCGAAGGATTGGTAGCTGTAGGTTTTATAGTACAGCTTTTATCATACACAAGCCAACACAACACTACTAAAGTTCAGAAGTTCTTCCTAATGTTTAAATTAAATTTCCCTATGTCAGTTCTATCTATCATCCTTGTCATTTTTGCATTATGGGCTAGAAGATTATGAACAGATTACCCAGGCTACAATTCTTTCACCTACATACTAGCAAATTCTGCTGCTTTCAGTTTTACACAAACGCTTTCTTCTCCAAACATCTACTCTCCCACTATCTGGGGCTCTTTGGTGGCTGTTACCTAATACTAGATCTAACACCAGGCCTCTAGGAGTGGGTGTTCAAATGGAAGAAGCAGCTATGTGGGATGAAGATTTCCTCTCTTTTGTAATATGTGAATAGCCTATTTTAATAAAGTTTGAACTTTGTCCTCAAGTGTTATATATTACTAAGCCATCTTTTTAAATAGTAAAAACCATTAGTTAACAGTGTTTACTAATTTTATTTAGGGGATAAAAGAATACCTAACTCATAGGCTTATTTCAAGGATGAATAAATGTAAAATGCTAAAATAGTACTTGGCACAAAAAAGGGTCTAATAAATGTTAGCTATACTTATTATACTAGTGATTAGTTTCTCCAGTATCACATAGACTGGAGCCAATTTTCTACAACTACATAGTCTACATAACTTTTTTTTTTTTTTAAAGATTTTATTTATTTATTTGAGAGAGAGAGCCCAAGAGAGGTAGGGTCAGAGGGAGAAGCAGACTCCCTGCTGAGCAGGGAGCCCAACGTGGGACTCAATCCTGGGACTCCAGGATCATGACCTGAGCCGAAGGCAGTCACTTAACCAACTGAGCCACCCAGGCACCCTACCTAACTTTCATTGGCTATAGAATATTTCCTTACTTCTGTATATCTGAATTTATTTAATAATTTCTATACCATTGGGTATTTAAATTGTTTCCATCTTTTACTATGATAGCTAATACTGCAAAAAATATCTTCAGGTATACAGTTCTATTTTATTGTTTGAAATTATTTTCTTAAGGTAAATTTCTATGAGTTCAATAACTGGGTCAAAGAGTCTAAACATTGTTATTGAGTCCTCTGTGATTAAGAGGAACAGCATTCATTCAGGTTAGTGGCTGAGTGTTTCATTTACATAGAATATAAAGCATTTTTAACACTGCAGTATTAGTAAAGGGAATAATTTTCATGGGGTTCCAATTCCAATTCCGTGACCCATACCCTCCTATCTCCCAAGGTCAATGGAGTCAGGACCCAGTGGTTTGTTCAGTAAAAACCTGTCACGATGTAAAATTCAAGTGCCTTATGCTCTGATGACCACGGAATTCTTTTTCACAGAAATAAAGCTTTTCCTGATGGTCTTGGAACAACTTCCCACAGCTCATTGAAAAGTAAAGGCATTTTTCTTGTCTCCAAGGAGCCTCAGGCTGCATGTAATATGGCACTTAATTTCCTGCACCTTAGCTGGCAACTGTTAAATCAATTCATGAGCAAAGAACTGGACTTTCTTGAAATTCTCCGCTCATGCTGTCCAATTATATGAACATTTCATAAAATTCCCCTTTTCCCCCTTCTATCATTTGGCAAAATGAACAAAGAAAAAAAAAGGAGGGCTGGAGAACCTCAAGCTAAATTATTATGAACCACAGCAGGATTCATGAAAGGTACTGGGACAAAAATAAAATGGGTACACTACAGGAGCCGAGGAACTAATTCTGGATGAGCCAAGTCCAAAAAGCTCACGAGAATCAATACACCTTACACTTCATATATGCTTCACACTTTCAGCAAAAATGACAAATATGTATCCATACTTTTATAACCTATATATTCTTCCATACTATAGAGAAGACAGTGCTAGCCTGAAAATGAGAAACCAAGAAAAGTACCCACTAAGTCAGAGGTAAGAATAACAGGGAGATACAATTAGTGTTGACGGGATGGTAGAATTCCACTAAACATACCTCAAATTCAATTCAAATTGAATTGATGAATAAATTCTTCTTGCCATTCTGAGTTTCTCAGCTGGATTATTGGCAGGCTACCTCATTACATGCCCTGAAGATGGTTCTTCAGAAAACTGGACCATGATCAATCAATTAGACATTGTCGCAAATCTCTCTCTAAATGTCATCCAAAAGTTAATAACTTTGGGCACAAAACATGATGGCCATTTTCTAAGTAAGAGATCCATGCATCATTCTGGAATACCAAGGAAGAATGGGCCTCATGTTCAAATCTACAAGGACTTCTTTGTGTCTGTATTTGTTGACATCTGAAATATCTTCTGGCTCTACATGAATTTAGAGATTCAAATTCTCTTCCAATTCTTTTACTCTATATTCTGTATCATTCATTCATTAAACATTTCCTGAGACTACATCAATATCTGCTTTAGCAACCAGATATATTGTGACTGATTCTTAATTCATTTGCTGGAAGTTAAATAGCATGGCTGAAAAAGCCTGATCAGTCCCGAATTCTGGAGTCATAATTTTCATCAAGGCCTTCTACCAAGATTCAAAATTCAATCTACAAAGCCCAACCTACCATGTCCCATCTTCCTCCTTGGTCTTAGCTTTCCCAACCAACTTCTCCTCCCTTTCCTCCCTCTGCTAATGGCACCTTCCAACCTTCACATCTCATTTACTCCTAACTTTTGGCAGGAGCTGGTATCCACCCAAAAGTTGCTACGCTGGGGAAGTCTTTCCCAGCCCCCAGCCCCAAATTAGATTAATGTACTCTCATGTGGTGGGTTATGAATATTCTAGAAAAAAAAACAGGAAAGCAATTTAATGTAAGAACCTGAAAGACTTGCAGTGCATTCTAAGAAAGAGGTACAGATGCTGGGGACATCAGTGTTGAGGGACTATGAGAAGAACTACCTCGAGAAATCAGTTTCCAAGGCTGTGAATTAACTACTTGGTCTACTCAGACTCCTTAAAATGGCTTTTAAAAACTGCACTTCTGAGAATGATTCTGTTCGGGAATCTGACCTGCCCCGACTCATTTCTCTTCTCCAGGTCTAGGGTTTCCAGGTGGGCAGGAGAGGGAAGAATATTGACTTTCCTCCCAGTGATGCTGTAAGAAGTGACTAATGAAAATGATGGCAAGTCCTGGAAAAATCAGAGTGCTGCATAAAAAAAAAATTAATAGTCCAAGTTCCTTGGAGCCATCTGAAAATGAAATAATCACTCAAGACAAATCCAAAATGAAACAAAACAAAATAAAACAAAACATTTCATACAAACAGAATTTAGTCCAGGAATTTTCAATAACTGTTATTGCTTTTTTGCTGCAGCTAAGCTTCAAAGAGGGCTCATTTTCCTTTAAAATCTACCTTTGTGCCCTTGAAGACAGGGAAAGGGCAGAAGGAGGTTATGTGTATCCATAATCTGATTCTGTGAAATTGCTATGTCAAAATGTTATCTATGTATGAGATATTTCTGCATGATTATAAACATAGGAACTTGGGACTAACTAAACTGGACAAATTCCTGTCCAGTTTTAGAAGAAAAATATCTATCTTAATCTCCATCTCTTTTTCAGAACCCTCATAGATGAGCAGAAAGCAATGATGAATAAATTTTAAGAACTTGTTTTGCTAGATTGGATTCTGGGTAGGTAAAGAGTGAGTGAAGTATATAGGGCCATGCTTCTCATAGATTAAAGAGCAAGTTAATCACTTGTGCAGAGCAAAGAATTCTCTATGAAGGGATTTTCTCCCTTCGTAAGAATATCAATCTCCAACAAGCTCCCAAACCACTCACACTGTTACATAAATGAATTAATGGGGGAATCCATTCAAACATTTGCACTGGGCATTCTGAGTTTACAAACATGGACAAGGTTGAGATACGGTGCCACTCAGGACATTGAAGAGCTTCCTGGACAAAAAAGGCAAACACGTACAACGTACTATGATGCAAGGCAAAAAAAAGAAAACTTCACAAAATGCCAACTAGTTAAAAAAGGAAAAGAAAAAAGAAAGGCAAGGCTTGCCTTGGTCTGAAGGTGGGTTATCAACACAGACTATGGAGCCCCTCAGAGGAGTTCAGTGTGCTGGGTTCTGTTTAGAATCATTCTCACCAACAGCTCATGCTGCACTCAGATTTAAGTTCCAGGAGTTAAGGAGCACTTCCTTACACTATTAGTTTTTTGTGCATCCATGTCTGTGGCTGGACAGCAAACCATCTCCAAAAGGTAAGTATTCTTTCCCAGGGTTTTGCACATGGCAGACCCTCAGTAAATGCTAAAGGAATGAATGTCTTTCTGACACTGAGGTTGTCAAAATTGAAAAATTTACTTGTACTTCTATAAAACTTTTTCTTTAAAAAATGCTGGCAAAAAATAATAGATGAAGGAATTCAATCTGAGTACAACCTTGAGACTGCAAGATTGGTTTGTCTGCCTTCTGCCGGTGCCCTTCCTGCTCAGTGGATTGATTCAAGGATTTGAGTCTTCAGGATGTCAAGTTAGTGATTAAAAAATAGAACTAGAAACAATGAAAAATGCCTGTCATTGGCATCATAATGACTGATCACCATTAGCCAGATAATTATACAGGTGAGGAAGACTGTTACAAACATAAAACCTAAAATAGATGCCTGAAGGTTAACACATCCTAATTACCTTTCGTGATGTCCTATAAACATTTCTATACTATATTTTTGAAGGTAAGTCTGGAAAAACAGGAGAAAATGAAGTTAATAAGGATTATTTTCTACAGCCAGAGAGAAGCTGAAAGTATAGGATAATATTCCCCATACATTCTTACCTAGCTAGAGAGAACAGAGTAAAAATTGCCCAGTAACCCCTGCGAAATAGCATATTAACTCAGTAAGCACGTATTGAAATATTACATTGAGGAATTCAGTGACAAATATATATGTATATAAAATGTGTACAGTAAACCATACCAGAAATAAATGACATAGCAAAATGCATAAAATACTTCATTTTTGCCAACTGTTTATATACTTCAAGATTTTTCAAAGTGTACCTATTAACTCACTTGAGAGAAGCTATTTAGTAATAAAAATTGGAAAGGGCTTATCCTGTTGGCAAAACATAAGGAACATTTGGTGGTAGCAAAGATAGTCAGGGTTCAAGAGCTTGGCTCTGAGGGGAGAGAGAGACAGGGGTAGGGACAGAGACAGAGAGGGAGAGAAGGAGGGAATGAGAATGGAAAAAGAAAAATAACAAAGAGCTGGTTTTCACTTACAGCTGGTATCTAATTGTCTGGCTCTTCTGAAGTCAAGGCCAACAATATGTGAATACCTTAAGTAGATATATGTATTTACTCAAATTGGCATGATTGATTTCCAGTTAGGGACACATCAGGACACAGGACATTGCTCCTAAAGCAGTAAAGTTTCTTAACACATAGACCATTTCCAAATAAACTCTGTTCCCTTGATATTAGTCATCACAGAGGGCTTCCCATTCTTTTTTTCCAATGATGCCATCAGGGCAATTGAGATGTTTCTTTAAAAGATGCCTTAATGGCCTAGGGAATATGTCCCTTTGATTGTTCTTAATGGAAAAAGACATCCTTAAGAATTGAAATCAGCTCTGTTGAATAACATGGGTGATACATCAGGGTATTAATGTTTCAGATTAAAGATGATTAGTATCTATTATTTTGTCTGTTCAGCACCTGGTACCAGAGCTTTCCTGCAGGTGAAGGCACAGATGTATAGATATATATAAGAGAAAGTTGAAATATATGTACCTATGGGAACTGGAAAAGGCTTCTAAAGACAGTGTTTTCTGAGTGGGATCTTGAAAGATGCATAAAAACAGTACAGGAAAATATAATAGGAAAAGAATGGAGCATTTGCTCAATGATTAGATATGGTCAGATATCCTTTCTAGTTACGTAAAGTTTAAATAAAGCTTAGGGTGAGAACAACTAGGAATGTACTTTGGGGACAAATCTGGAGAGATATAAATACCAGGCCAAGGAATTCAAACTTCATTTCTTGCTCTCTGGGAAATCACTAAAAGTTATAGATCATGAGGTTGGCTTGATTGTATTTTCTAGATAATCCCACTTCCCAACCTCCTAGCTAAAGATGTCTCTTTACTGTCACACTATTGGGCTGGATTGGAATCCCTGTTTCCCTATAATCTGAAACTAATAGAAATTATTTTACCAAGAGCATCTAGTATACAAGCTACTCTATATAAACCCAGCACCTACTAACAAGAGATGTAACAATAATTACTTTTCTAGATTATAAATGTTAAAACTCAGCAATTCATTAAGAATCATTAAACCTGGGGTGCCTAGGTGGCTCAGGCAGTTAAGCATCTGCCTTCAGCTCAGGTCATGATGCCAGTGTCCTGGGATCCAGTCCCGCATCAGGCTCCTTGCTCAGCAAGGAGCCTGCTTCTCCTTCTCCCTCTGCGCTCTCCCTGCTTGTGCTCTCTCTCATTCTCTCTCTCAAATAAATAAATAAAATATTAAAAAAAAAAAAGAAAGAATCAAGAAACCTTATAATTAAATGAGGCTCATATATAGTGTTCAGAAACAAGAACCAATCATCCAGAAGCCTTCTGAGAGAATGGATTCACCAGTTTTGCTATATTTGTTCTAGGGCCTATAGTCCGTATATAGTAGGTAATGTCTCCTTCTCCTTTACAATAGCACACATCTCAGAAAAAATGTGTGGAAAATGAACAGGACCCCCCCCCCACCTATACAACAGCATAGATGAATTCTATATATATAGTGCGGAGCAAAATGAACAAGCCTACTTGAACTGTCATCCAAAGTAAATCACAGTATTCTGAAAGTAGTCCAGCAAGCTTTTAGGGTGTGGATCCACTAATTTTTTTTGTTCTGGTTTATTTTTAAATTTATGTCTTTTCATAAACTTACACAAAACCAAGGTGCCATATGGGAAAGTGATTCTTATTTAAATGCTCTAGATCCATCAATAAAATAGTTCATTGTTCTTCCTATCAGAGAATAGATTACTTCTAAATGAAAGTGCTGCCTCAAGTTTATTTAGATGTAACAGGTAAGCCTGGGCTGAAGGCAAAAGCTATAAGCTGGCAGGAAAAGCCAAATTATGGGTAGCCATAAACCATCTATTACTTTTCCTTTGCTCAAAAAGAAAGCACTCTGTTAAGTATCTATCCATATGCATACATGTGCCTGCAAGACCAACAGAAGATAATAGTTTCCCAGAGTGAATGCAGAAAGACAATTGGTTTGCAGTGGGGGAACCTGTTTGGCCAATCCACTCTGGGGTCTTCACTTGAAGCTTTTTTTAAAATAAAAATTGCATATATTAAGTTGTACAACATGATGATCTGATATACAAATGTAGTAAAATAATTGCTACAGTCAACCTAATTAACATGTCATCTCTTCACATAGTTACCATTTGTGTGTGTGTATATGTGTGTGATAAGAGCACCTGAAATCTACAATCTTTTTGGTTCAGGAAAGGAAAACCTTTTACTGATTGTAATTGGGTAACTAAGAATGTTGCTTGTGATGTTATGACCACGCTGCCGTACTCACAGATGTTTCTATGGATCTTTAAATATTCTTCCTCCTTGCATGTGTTCAGAGCAGTAGAGCCTGCTTTTCAGCCTTTGTGTGAGGATCTGGCTGTCACAGCTCTCCCCCACCCTACCTCCCATATACATATTTCCTTTTTAGTGTGATAAACATTTAGCTTATCTGTGAACTATATTCCAGACATTTTAACCAGTTCCTGGAAAACTTCATCAATTGGAAAATCATCAATTGGTTAACAAATATTGACTGAATAGACAACATGCATATAAGAGGATTTTTAAAAACTACAAATTTTAATTAAGGCATCAGAATATGATAGATGCAAATTCTAAAGTATGATGCCAAAAAATATGAAAATGGAAAAATAAGTAATGTGAAAATTGGTTATACTGCTCTAAATTCCAAAAGGAAGATAAAGAAAGTTGAAGGGTGGGGTAGGGCTTGGTTATGTTTTTCATCTCAAACCCAGAGACAGGTTTCCAGCAGGACCATTCAGAAGCTTTGACCTTCTTCTCGCCATACTGAAGAGCACAGAAGACCAATGACAAAGTAAATCCTTACCTGAGAAATTTAGAGAACAAGGGAGAGGAGCTGATGGACAGGTTATATTTTGACTGACCTGCATTCCTGAAGTTGGTCAAGGCAAAGGAACCTGAGTGTTCTTTACAGACCAGGTGTAGGCCACATGGTAGAAAGAGCCAGCCTAGAGTCACTTTAATTCCAAACCAAGAGGGCAGGATGGGAGGGCAATGGGTCTCCACCGTGGAAAGTCTTAAAGAGTGAAAAGTGAAAACCAGGGGCTGATGGGGGAGATCTGAAATCATCATTGGCCTGACAGAACTGCAGTTGGAGAACCTCATTGGGGAAGTCTCTGAAGAACCCACAAAAAAGCACAGGAGAGTACAAGTGACCCCCAAATAGGTTCTTATGGCATCACCAATCAAGTCAGAACTCTCTTCTTCCCTTTAGTCCTAAAGCTGTGGGTCATACTGGTCAGAATGTGGGTGGTGCCAGTGAGTGCAAGGTGAGGTAGCCTTCTGCAATCATGCCAAGCTAGGACCTGACTCAGTGTAGGATTGGGAAATGAATAACCTTTGAATAAAGAAGAACTTACATCTTACTGGACTAAGCAACTTCAATTTATTAAAGGAGTAACTGTTACATACTTTAAGAACTGTGATGGGTTTGATCTAGGCAGATGGGAAACATTCTCCCCAGTGTGTAAGTTTTTAAAGGACACTGAAACAAAAATCCAGTTGTATTTTGATTTTATCTTATAAATTGTGCTTGTTTAATGTATGAGTTCACATACATTTCTATATACATTTTATGTACATTCCCATAGAGAACTTTATTTAATCTTGGTAGCACCTCTGTGAGATAAATGTGCCTGCCATTTAATAGCTGAGAAAATTGAGTTTAAGAGAGATCCTGTAGGACACCTGGGTGGCTCAGTCAGTTTAGAGTCCTCCTTTGGCTCAGGTCATGATCCCAGGGTCCTGGGATGGAGCCCTGCCTGGGCTCCCTTCTCAGTGGGGAGCCTGCTTCTCCTTCTTCTCCCTGCCTCTCTGCTTACGTGTGCTCTCTCATGCACTCTGTCAAATAAATAAATAAAATCTTAAAAAAATACAAAAAGACTAAAGCAAAAGATAAAAGGGGAGGAAAGTAACAAAGCAGGTCTGTCACTGTCTTGCTGTGTGATATGGAGCAAATAACCTCCCTTCTCTGGGCTTGAGTTTCCACATCTATTAAATTAGAAAAATGGACTGGAAAATCTCCAAGAGTCTCTCCCAGTTTGGGATTTCATTTCCAGCTCTGAAAGAATATGTGTGTGGTGGGCAGGTAATGCATATTAAATTATGCAAAATATTTAGCTTAGCATCTGACTGATATGGCTGATGAAACACTTCCAACATTTACATATACCTAGGAGATCCTCCTTGGAAAAATGTTATCTTAACATGCAATCAAAAAATACCTTTTATAACATGTCAACTAGATGAAAATATAAAACAATTTCAAAGATCAGAGAAGCATAAATGTAATTTTTAAGAGAGGGTGATGGTTTATACTTAGATTCATTATTATTTTTAGAACTGCACAGCTGTTTTAGCAGCTCGTTTTGTGAATCCTACTTTGCAAATGTAATGAGGTTTTTTTTTTTCTTTCTGAACAAATTTTAGTTAATGGAGCAGATAACACATTTATTTCCTTGTCATCGCTTAGCATTAAATACATAAGAAATACAACAAGAATTCAAAGCTTAAAATTTGAAACATGGTATTTGGCCTTTTTATTTGCTAGTCATAAGATTAGAAAATAACTCAGTGTTTTAATTTATCTCCATATATTTTAATGATACTATCCACGATTAGATTCTATTGTTCAGGAACTCATTTCCTGTCATTTATGTCTTTCCTTATTTTAAAGTCAATAGTTAATGATGTTACTGCCTCTCCAAAACAAATCTTAAGTAGCTGAGAAGAAGCTTTTAATATCTAACGTGTTTTAGGAATTTCCCATATGCTAAATAACTGGGCTGAATGTTTTGCATTTATTGATTTATTGAATCCTCACATTAATTGAATGATTAGAACTCTTATTAACCCATTTAACAGATGAGGAGACCCAGGCAGAAAGAGTAACTTGCTCAAAGTTAACTGGTTAGCGAGCAGGAGAGCTAGGATCTGATCCAGACTATTGATGAGTGCAAAATAAAACTGACAAAAAAGGATAAAAATAGTAAGAACGTATGTTGAAATATTCTAGTTTCAGTCAAAACATTTTATGCTTAGAAGTGATACATCCAATGAATTTCACTCAAGTCCTGTTGTAAATGTGTAAAATTTGTGCGTTTTGTGAGTTTCATTAATTTGGGGGTTCTGTTTTATTGCAAATAGGATTTGGGAAGATGCTGCCTATAAGAGAAACTTGGTTTTTCACTCTATATTTAGCACGCTGAATGATGAGGCCTAGAATTTGGTTGCATGTTTTCCTTGTATTTTCTAGTTTCTCACATTCAGTGTGTGTGGGTGTATTTGTTTCCTAGGGCTGCTGTAACAAATTACCACAAGCTGGGTGACTTAAGACAACAGAAATTTATTCTCTCACAGTTCTGGAGGCCAGAAGTCTGAAATCGGTATATGAGAAGGGCTGTGTTCCTTCTGAAGGCTCTAGGGAAGAATTCTGAATTCTTTCTGGCCTTTTCCTAATTTGGTGGGGGGGATACGCAACAATCCGCAGCTCATAGTTGCACACTCCAGTCCCTGCCTTTGTCTTCATGAGGCCTAATTCCCTGTGTCTCTGCACCCTCTCTTCTCACAAAGACACACCATTGCATTTGGGGCCCACGCTAAATCAAGTATGATGACATCTTGAGATTCTTAACTAATTAAGTCTGCAAAGACTCTACTTCCAAATAAGGTCCCATTCTGAGGTTCCAGGTGCACCTGAATTTTGGGGGACCCTATTCAACCCACTACAAGGGCTGCGGGGATATTTTAGCTTGGCCATAAATTGTCGTTCTGTAACACTTCTGAAATTCCCGAAGACCAAACACAGCATCACGTAATGACTTCACAGAGGTCCTGATGCCTGCTAACAGTAGCACTGTGACCTCAGCAGGGGCAATTAGCAACACTTGGGGAAAACAGGTTTCAAAGATCTCACAAGACCAGAGTGGAGGGATTAGGGGTAGTCCTCTGGGTGAAGTACACCCAAGGGTCACCTAAACCATAACAGAGATGCAGCTTCAGCCCCTCCAAATCCATTCCCTACAGTCCTTATGCAATCCTGGGGTGGAAAGGCTTCAGTGTACTTTTCTCTCTGTAATGTCCTCCAGATTCCACTGCAGATGCTGATATGGGAATAGCTGTCTACTTGGAGAGATTTTATAGAGAGCTGTTCCTAGAAATCTCTAACAATAATATACAGTACAAACAAGAACAACCTAAACTCATCTGAATGACATGACACACAGCAAACCTACTTATTCATTTGCTGTCTCTCTTTTTCATGTGCTTTAAGAACATCAAGTGATATATAGTGCTTTTCATAAAGGATAAATGAATAAAATGAATATTCTAAATTACTATTATATTATATTTTCAACACTTAAACTTTAAAAAAAATAGTTTAATGTATTTTAAGGGCAAACTTAACAAGAAGAGAACAGAAAACGGACTACATTAGAAACATGTACTGGCACATAGGACAACTCAGAAAAGGATAGTGAATGAATGAAATCTGCTGTATGGTAAAAATGTTACAAACATCATTTAGGGGACAAACACTGGCACTGTCCAGTAATATTTTTTTTAAAGATTTTATTTATTTATTTGACAGAGAGAGACACAGCAAGAGAAGGAACACAAGCAGGGGGAGTGGGAGAAGGAAAAGTAGGCTTCCCGTGGAGCAGGGAGCCCGATGCGGGGCTCGATCCCAGGACCCCGGGATCATGACCTGAGCTAAAGGCAGATGCTTAACAACTGAGCCACCCAGGCACCCCTGTCGAGGAATATTTAACAGGTTTATTTATCATTGTTATAAAGCTGAACCAATGAAACTTGTTCTCAGAAACACTTCGACTCATACTAATGCTTTATGCCTCTGCATTCATATTAAAAATTCACACATAAATGAAAAAGGAAAAATGGTCAACACCTGATTCTATCCCCTATTTTTCCATGTGTAATCATATACTTGTGTACATTTTGATCCCATGGAGAAAAGTTTACTGCTAAATATTTCCAAATAATTATCTGATTAATTTACTAGCATTTAAGTGCCATTTGTTCTGAGATATATCCCTAATATCTAGATAAATACCTGGGACATAGTAAGTGCTCGACACATATTTTGTGCATAAATGAATGAATGAACTGAATCTAGAGGGGAAAAAAAGGTACAAAATATTAGACACTTAAATATAAAACATGCCTCCACTCATTGTCATAAAGAACCAAAAATAATTTCTACTCGTAGAGTTATCTTTTGGTTGTAGATTCTTTTCTCTTTTGTGCCATCCCTCAATAGTTGCCCTATGAGATGCTATTTGAAAATTTTCTTTAAGGAGTAGCTACATTTGCCATGGTCCGAAATTGAACAATATAGTAAATGACTATATCTCTGTTTTACTGTGGTTTCCAAATAGCGCTGGGTCAATCTGTTGTGTCAAATACAAAAGCTCCACAAGCTTTATGCCTATGAGCTCTACATACCTGCTTGGTTTAATATATATGTATTAACCTCCCATTTTAATCTTTATTATTTTCTGGTTTGATTTTTTCATTTATGATTGATATGCTACTTTTGTACTGTTGATTTCCATGAACCATATCAAATCCATTGTGGACTAAGGCAAAGCATTTTTAAAAGACCAAACTGTCACAAAGCCTGTCACAAAATGATCTCAAATTAATTTTTTACTCTTATCTCCCACACTAACTAGGTCCAGTTCACTCTTTAGAAAGTTTTAAGTTTATAGAAAAATTTCACAGAAAGTACAGAATATTCCCATATGCCTATACTCACACACAGAGTTTCCTCTATCATTAATATCTTGCATCAGTGTGATATATTTGTTATAACTGAGGAACAAATACTGATACATTAATATTAAATAAAGTCCATAGTTTACATTAAGGTTTACTCTTTGTACTGTACAGTTCTTTATGTTTTGAAAAAAGCATAACTTAAGGTATCCACCATTACAATTTCATATATAATAGTTTCACTGCCCTAAAAATCCTCTGCACAAACATTTCATTCCTCTTTTCCTCCCTCCCCCCGAAACCTTGGAAACCAATGACTGTTTCAATGTCTATATGTTTGCCTTTTCTAGCAATTCTTATAGTTGGAATCATACAGTATATAGTCTTTTCGGACTGGTTTCTTTCACTCAGAAATAGGCATTTAAAGTCCTCCATATTCTTTCTGGGGCTCATTTCTTCTTATCATTTGGTATTATTCTATTGCATTGGATGGTGTACCACAGATTGTTTATCCATCCATCCATGGAAGGATATCTTTATGGCTTCCAAATTTTAGCAAGTATGAATAAAGCTGCTATAAACATTCATGAGCAGGTTTTTGGGTGGACGTAAGTTTTCAACTCATCTGGATAAAAAAGTATAAATGTGATTACTGGATTATAAAGCGGGCCTATGTTTAGCCTTGTAATAAACTGTCTTCCAAAGTGGCTGTACCATTTTGCATTCCCACCAGCACTGAAAAAGAGTTCCTGTTGCTCCATATGCTCACCAATATTAGAGGTTGTTAGTGTTTTGAATTTTAGCCATTCTAATAGCTGTGTAGTGGGGTCTCATTGTTTTAATTTGCAAGACATTGCATCTGACGTGTCATATGTCATATGATGTTGAGTATCACTACATAAGCTTATTTTCCACCCATATATAGTCTTCGGTGAGCTGCATGCTTAGAACTTTTATTTTTTAATTGGATTGTTTGTTTTCTTACTGTTGAGTTTTAAGAGTTCCTTGTATGTTTTGGTTACAAATCCTTTATCAGATATGTGATTTGCAAATATTTTCTCTAAGTCTGTAGCTTATCTTTTTGTTCTCTTACTAGTGTCTTTCATGAAGTGGAAGTTTTAATTTTTATGTCTAACTTTGCAATTTTCTTTTTCATGGATCTAATTTTTGGTGTTGTATATAAAAAGTCACAGCCAAACACAAGGTCATCTAGATCTTCTAAGAGTTTCATAGTTTTATACTTTACATTTAGGTTTATTATCCATTTTAAGTTCATTTTTATAAACAGTGTTTAGTATGTGTTCAGATTATTTTTTTTCTTTTTTTTTTTTTTGGTATATGGGTGTCTAGAAGTTCCAGCACCATTTGTTCCATTGAATTTCCTTTGTTCTTTTGTCAAAAGTCAGTTGACTATATTGGTGGGGGTCTATTTCTGGGCTCTCTATTCTGTTTCATTGAAGTATTTGTCTATTCTTTCACCAGCACCACACTGTTTTGATTACTGTAGCTTTATAGTAAGTCTTGAAGTTGGGTAGTATCAGACCTATGTTTTGTTTTGTTTTTTTTCCTTCAATATTATGTTGGCTACTCTGGGTCTTTTGCTTTTCAGCTTATTGATAACCACAAAATGATTTGCGGCAATTTTGGTTGAGATTGCATTGCATCTGTAGAGGAGTTGGGAAGAAGTGACATTTTAACAATATTGAATCCTATCTGTAAACATATTCTATCTCTCCATTTATTTAAAACTTCTTTGACTTCATGGTAGCTTGTAGTTTTCCTCATACAGACATTATGAATATATTTTCATTTATACCTAAGTATTTCATTTTGTTTACATGGTAACTCAAATGTTGTTATTGTTTTCATTTTAACTTCCTATGATTCATCGTGGTATAAAGGAAAGCAATTGACTTTTGTATATTAGCCTTCAATATGCAATCTTGTTATAATTGCTTATGAGCTCTAGTTTTTTTCTTGTCATTTCAGATTTTCTATGTAGACAGTCATGTCATCTGTGAACAAAGACAGTTTTACGTCTTTCTTTCCAATCTCTACCTTTTACTTCCTCTCCTTGTCTTATTGAATTAGTTAGGATTTAAGTATGGTGTTGAAGAAGAATGTTGAATAGGGATGGGATGCCCTTGCTTTGGTCTCAATCTTAGGGGGAAAGCATCTGGTTTCTCTAGGTGTTTTGTATGTTCTTTACCAAGTTGACAAAGTTCCCCTCTATTCTTGGATTAATATGAGTTTTTATCATGAATAGGTGTTGGATTTTGTCAGATTCTTTTAGTCATTAAAAAGTAATGATTTTTTTTATTAGCCTGTTGATGTGATGGATTACATTAGCAGATTTTCAAATGTTAAACCTGATTTATATATCTGGAATAAATCTCACTTGGTCATGGTATATAATACTTTTTATAAATTGTTGGATTCAATTTGCCAATATTTTGTTGAGGATTTTTGTATGTATATTCATGAGAGATACTGGTCTGGAATTTTCCTTTCTTGTAACATCTTTGTCTGTTCCTGCTATTTTAAGGTAATGCTAGCCTCATTGAATGAGTTAGGGAATATTCCTTTGCTTCTATTTTCTGGAAGAGACGATAGAGATTTGGTAAAATTTCTTCCTTAAATGTTTGGTAGAGTGTACAAGTGAAATGCGCCTAGTATTTTCTATTTGGGAAGGCTATAAATTTCATTTCTTTAATAGACACAGACCTACACAAATTATCCCTTCTTCCTTGTGTGAGTTTGGTAGTTTGTGCTTTTAAGGAATGTATCGATTTCATCTGAGTTATCAAATTTGTTGGCATAGAGCTGTTCATAACCTCCCTTTCATATCTTTTAAATATCCATGCAATTAGTAGTGACTGCTGCACTTCAATTTTTGGTGTAAGTAATTTGTGTCTTGTCTCTTTTTTCACTTGGCTGGCCTGGATAGAGGTTCATCAATTTTATTGATTTTTTTCAAAGAACATGGTTTTGGTTTTGTTGATTTTCTATACTGATTCTGTTTTCAATTTCATTGATTTCTGTTCTAATTTTTATTATTTCTTTTCCTCTTCTTACTTTGGATTTAATTTTGCTCCTATTTTCCTAATGTCTTAAAGTGGAAATTTAGATTATTGATTCTAGATCTTTCTCCCTTTCTAATATATGCTTTCCCAATGCTATAAATTTCCTTTTAAACACTGCTTTCACTGCATCTCATGAATTTTTTCAAGTTGTATTTTTATTTTTATTTAAATCAAAATATTTTTCAATTTCTCTGGAGACTTCTTTGACCAATGTGCTGATTAATCTCCAAGAATGTTGGGATTTTTCCAGTTACCTTTCTGTTTTTTTTTATCTCTTTATTCCATTGTAGTCTGAGAGCATACTTTGTATGATTTCCATTCTTTTACATTTGTTAAAGTGTGTTTTATGGCCCCAAATGTGGTTTATCTTCATAACTATTTCATGTAAGTCTGACAAGAATGTGTATGTTGCTGTTGTTGGATGAATATATTCATATTCCATATGAATTCCATATGGAATATGGAAGTATTCCATAAATAACAATTAGATTTAGTTGATTCATGGTGCTGTTTAGTTCAACTACTGATTTTCTGCCTGCTGAATGTGTTCATTACTGATAGAAGGGTATTAAAGTATGCCTATAATAATTCATCTATATATCCTTGAAATTCTATGAGTTTTTGCTTCACATATTGCAATGTTCTCTTGTTTCAGGCACATACATATTGAATATTATTATGTCTTCTTCAAGAATTGTCCCTTTTATTATTAAGTAATGCTGTTCCTTATTCCTGATAATTTTCCTTTATGAAGTCTGCTTTGTCTGAAATGAAAATAGTTACTCCAACTTTCTTTTCATTAGTGTTAGCATAGGATATCCTTATCCATCCCTTTACTTTTAATATATACATATTTTTATATTTCAAGAGGGTTTCTTGTAGATGGCATTTGGTGGAGTCTTTTAAATTTTATCTACTGATAATCTATTTCTTTTAATTACTATATTTAGACCTTTCACATTGAAGGTGATTATTGACACAGTTGGAAAACATATATATTAATGTTTTCTTTTTGTTGCCTTTGTTTTATTTTATTTTATTTTTTGCCTTCCACTCTTTCTCTGCTCTGGCTTAAACTGATCATTTTATATGATTGCATTTTCTCTCCTTTCTTAGCATATCAATCATATTTCCTTCTCTTTTAGATATTGTGCTAATAGAGTTTGCATTATATATTTATGACAATCCAAGTCACTTTCTTTTTTAAAAAAAGACTTACGTATTTGAAAGACACAGAGAGAGAGAGAGAGCGCACACAGGTGGGGACGGTGGAGGGGTGGTGGGGAGAGGCAAAGGAAGAGAGAGAGAGAGAAAGAGAATCCCCAAGCAAACTTCCCACTGAGTTGAAATCAAGAGTCGGACACTCAATCAACTGAGAAACCCAGGCGCCCCCCAAGTCACTATCAAACAGACTATACCACTTAGCAGTTAGTGGAAGTACCCTATAACAGTGTATGCCTAATTCCTCCCTTCTTTCCCTTATAAAATTGCTGTTATTACATTTATCCATAAGCTATACACCAAATACACTGGTGCTATTATTAATTTGAACAAGCTTAGACAAATCAAACTTTTGCCTTCATCTAATCCTTTCTAGCACTCCTCCTTCATATAGGTACATCCAAGTTTCTGACCTATATCATCTTCCTTCTCTCAAAAGAATTTAACATGTCTTTCAAGACAGGTTTCCTGGCAACAAATTTCCTCAATTTCTGTTTAAGAACGTCTTTACTGCTCTTTAAATTTTGAAAGATAATTTTGCTGGATACAGAATTCCATGTTAGTAGGTTTGTTTTTTTTTTTTCCTTTAAGCACTTTAAATATCTTACTCCACTCTCTTCTTGCTTGTATGTTTTCTGAAGACAATTCTTTTTCTTGTTCCTCTCTAAACAAGGTGCTCTCCTCTACCCTCCAGATTCTTTCAAGATAGTCTCTTTTTCTTTGATTTTCTGCAGTTTGAATATGATATGTCTAGGTTTAGGTTTTTTGGATTTTCCTGCTTAGTATTCTCTGAACTTCCGTATGTGTGGTTTGGTGTATTTTATTAATTTGGGGAAAATTATCAGAAATTATTACTTCAAATATTTCTTCTGTTTCTTTCTATCTTCTCCTTCTGGTATTCTCAATACACATATATGCTACACCTTTTATAATTGTCCCACAGTTCTTGGATATTCTCTTCTGGATTTTTTTCTCTTTATCTTTCCGTTTGGGAAGTTTCTATTGACATATTCAAGCCTCTTGTTTCTTTCCTTGGACATGTCCAGTCTACTAATGATTCATCTTCTGTGGGTGCTTTTTATTTCTAGCATTTTTTCTTGATGTTTTCCTTAGAGTTTCCATCTCTGTTCTTACATTACCCATCTGTTCTTGCATGCTGTCCACTTTTTACCTTAGAGTCCTTATCATATTAATTATAGTTATGTTAAATTCCTGGTCTGAATCATTCCAAAATCTCTGCCATGTCTTAGTCTGCTTCTGATGCTTGATTTCTTTCTTCTAAGTATATTTTTTAGGCACACGTTGTAATTTTTTTCGTGAAAAGCCAGACATGATGCATTGGGTAAAAGAAACGGAGGCAAAGAGGTCTTTAGTATAAGTTTTGTATTTATTTGGCTAAGGTTAAGCTGTGTTTACTATTTTCTAGAGTTGGAGGTGTCAGAGGCTAACATTTTTCTATTTTCCTTGTTTTCTGTCTCCCCTGTTGTCTTTGGTTTTCCCTAGAGGCTCCTTCTTAAATAGAGTGTGAACTTTTTAGTTCTTTTCAGCTGCAATCCCCCATAGTTACGGAGCTCTGTAGTGTGGTGGTAAAATGTTGGGAAGAAGGAAAACATTCTATATCCCTATGGTTAGCTCTCATATTTTGGTGGGCCTGTTCCCCTGCGCTGTGGCTTTCACAAGTGCTTCTCAGTTTCTCTGTCACACCCTTATATGAGAGGGGAAGGCTAGAGGGGCCTGTAGTTGAACATTCCTTTCTCCCTCTTCGTTAGGCTTTGGCAAAACCCATGTTGATTAGGCTCTGGTAAAGTAGTTTCTTCCAAGGGTAGGCCTTTCTTAGTAAGAACAAATGCTCTTGGTATACTTTAAAACGGTTACTTTCCTCCTCCACCTGCCACATACAAGAGGACTTTTTTTCTCTGATTCACCCCAAGAACTTAATTGAGCTCCTGAAGGTGAGACTCATGAAAGTGTATCCTCTACAAAGAGTAGGTCTTCAGGAAGATTTTCTCTCTCAAGCTCCAACAATTAGTCCATGGCCCTTCATGTGTTCCTATCAGGATCCAGCAGCAGCTTCTGCTCACAGTAAGCTCTGGCTCTCTATTTTTCATCTCCCCATTTTCAGCTGGTGGTTTGCCCTGTGGCCCCAATTCTCCAATAAATTTAAGAAGAATTATGAATTTTCATTTGTTCAGCTTTTTTTCTTATTATGAGGATGGCCGTGATGACCTCTCAGCAATCTAGGACCAGAAACCAGAAGTCAGAAGTTCACTTTTCACTGGTAATCCCATATGAATTTTGTATGTTTTCCCCTTTATATGTGCTGTTCCTTCTGCCTGGAATGCCCTTCCTCCTTTTCACAGAACTATAAGAGCCTCAGCATTTCTCATGTTCATGTATTACTTCCCAGTTCATGTATTACCCAATTCATGTATTACTTCCATTCTGAAGTATTTAACTAAGGGGATTTATTTGCTCCTTAATTATGTTCTCATACCACTAGGTACCATGGCATGATTATATCACTTATCACATTATATTATGTTTATATTATATTATTTACAACACCATCTACGTTGTAGGTACATATTGTGGGCAGTGACTATAAGCTATGGTGTACTTAGAGTAAAGCATGAATAAATAATTTACTGAATTGATTCCAGGCCTGTTCTCTTAGGTCTAGCATTGACTCACCTGATACTTCCTTTCAGAATGAGCTAGGCCAGATAGTTTCTCAGACAATATTTTTTGAGTTTATAAAAAAACCCTGTGGTTCAGTCTTATTTCTTATGTAAAGGGCATAGAAAGTTAGTAAGATGGTTCTGGAGAATAATGCAAATTAGTAACATTATTTCTTGAGACTCTGAAGATTGATTACTGCTGCTCAGTGTTCATTAAATCCCCCAATGAGGTTAAACAGGGTTTGCAGATGATCCCAAACTCTGCTTCCACATTAGTGTAGGTTAACGTCACTCATTTTGCCATTTCTAGTGGTTCCTCCCTTAGAAGGTTGGAATCATGTTCTATTTTAGCAAATCTGTAAGAAACCATACTGAGAGCTCTGAACCAAAGCTTGCCTAGCTTGGATGTGAAACAGAAGTCCCCTATCTGGAGAACGGCTTCCTTGCTGGTGGTAACAGGAAGATACTTGCTCTTACAGTTACTAAGGTATATTTAGTCATACATATGTGACTAAACTGTTAATATCTTGGAAGAGAACAACGTTGCCTACTTTACAATCATAACTTCTAGTCCTTAACTGTCACAACCAATTACATATCAGAATATGTAATTCTGGTGTGTTAAACATGGAAGGATCCAGAGAGAGTTTTATATCCTATCCTCTCATTTTATCAAGTGGAGAGTTTCTTTTCTACAGGGGAATATGCCAAAGCCAAAAAAGTAAAACTAGAACTTATGCCCCCACAAAAGCATAAATATTTGTACATTTTTGTCATTACAATACCTCCAGAGTCTAGAACAGAGACTGATATACAATGAACATTCCATAAGTATTAGCAGAATAAGAATGAAAGGACTTCCTAAAGTTCCAGTATGAATTAGAAGCTGAAGTAGGAATACAGCAAGGTTTCTGATTCCCAAACAAGTAACCTTTCAATCACAGGATGCTTTTTTCCAGCAAATTCTATCTTGGAAGGAGATACTAAAGAACAAAACTGCCAAAATAGCAACTGTTTCTCAATTTAGAATTAGGCCAGGTAAAAATGTCTATTTATCATGAATTGTAAAATATCCAATACTGATGGTCTAAAATGTTAAAATATTGTCAGGAATAATTTATTTTGCAATGCATAAAGCTGAAATATATTTACCTTTCATATAATTATGAATTATTGATATATTTAAATAAAAATTCTAATTGAAAGGATCAAATACTCCTAATTTCTAACTTACAAAAAGGGTAGTAATTAAAAGTTAATGATTATTAAAAATTTATTGGTGTAAGGTACTAAGATAGGATCATTGGGGGAAAGTACAGAGACATATAGAACTTGATTTCTGCCCATGAGGTGAGGTATAAGAAATGCACACATAAACAATCAAATGCATGCCTTGTGCTGTTGGGTAAGTGTTATGTTTTGCAGGGAGTACTATAAGATTTCCAGGAACTAAGAAATAATATAGGTGAAAGAAAATTATGGAAGACTTCTCAGAAGACATGGCTCCTAAACTGACTCTTGAAAAATAAAGGTACAACAGATGTATAAGAGAATTTTTCATGAGGTGAATGGCATAAAACATATCCTTGAGTATTATTTTTTAATGTAGGCAAATGTAACCACCATGAAAGATTTAGTACAAACTTGG
Organism: Leptonychotes weddellii; assembly: GCF_054177405.1. Classification (NCBI taxonomy): domain Eukaryota; kingdom Metazoa; phylum Chordata; class Mammalia; order Carnivora; family Phocidae; genus Leptonychotes; species Leptonychotes weddellii. Next base: position 125,127,428 of record NC_138369.1, read on the forward strand.
CACATATGGGGCCTCAGTACATAACTATCATTATTATTTATATTATTTGTAATATTCATAAAAGTATGGAAAGCTCTCTTTTAATTGTGATTCGCTCTGAATAGAACCTTGTGATTCATCTTGTTTTCTTCACAAACAAAATATTATTTTTCATATTTCTTTAATCCTGGAGAGGCAACAGAGCTTTCCATTAAAAGATGAGTAGAAGTATTTATTTGTTATTTATATATAGCTTGTTCAAAAGAGGATTTAAGATAATTTCCACAGACACATATAATTAGTTATAGTGTTTAAATTTTTAGGAGACTTTAGTTATAGTAATTATCTGTATATACATTTGATCACTCCTTGTTAGGAGGGAATCCCATTTTCTCCAAGAAGAGTAAATTTTTACCACCACTCTTTTTTTTTTTTTTACCACAACAGACAAGTGGAACTTCAGTTGCTATGTCTACTGCTTTATTCCACAGGAAGAGCAGACAATCTTATTGGTCGAAATTTCATGTTTCTTGGGCCATATAAAAATGTATAGGGCTATTTAGGTTCAAAGGTGGGGGAAAAGCACAATTCCATCTATTTCACTGCCTGCTTCATGAGGCTAAGCCTCCTCCTTCCTCTTCTAACCCCATGTGGTCAGCACTTCTGAAACAGAGTCCAGGTTCTCTCATCTGAGGTGTAAGTCGAGGTCCACTATTCTTTCCTTCATTCGTGCTCCTTCAGAGAACTTTGCATAGCAGAGTGGGTAGCAGCACTTGGGATCACATTCTTGACATAGCTCTCCTCACAGGAAGGCTATAACTCTAAGGGCTACATCCAGAGACCCACAAATAACCTCACATTTTGTCCCAGGTCAACAATAAATTCTGCATTTCAGCTTTTCCAACTACCAGGCACTTGCCACTAATAAAAAAAACATAATTTGGTTACCATTTGCACTCTTGACCCTATTTTTTACTGATCAGAACTTAGAAAAGATGCATCAGTAATCAGTACTCCAAATTTTAACATCCTTTCTAGTTTGGAAAGTTCTTAATGGCAAGAAGGATAGAGTATTTACTTTGTACCCCTGATGATATCTTGAAGATCACAAGGTACTTGACCATCATGGATGATCAATTAATACTGCTCAATGGATATCTGGTTATTCAAACACTTTGAGATCTTTGCAGAAATATTCTCTCATTACAGTTATTCTCTACCCTATCCTTCAAATAATCTTTATACAAGGTAACAACATAATTATAAAAATACAGTATTGGCTCTGCCATCTGCCTTCCCGATAATAAGTCTTTAGCTATGGGCCGGGGTGGGAACAGAGGGCAGAAAATGGTGGGGGAGGAAGAACAAAGTGTATGATCTATTTGGATTTTCGAGAATCAGGTCACACTGCAGAACTGTGTTTTATCTTCTATTCCACAGAGAAAGAGTAATGCTTACCATGACTCTCATGGCAAATCAATACAGTTAGGGAGTAAAAAGAACAAAATTCCAAATCTCAAGTTTCCAATAACTCAGAAAACTTTAAACTCTGGACAGACTCTACTGTAATATATCAGCTTTCACAGAGTCATAGAATCATTGAGGTGGTAGTCTTAAAATGAGTTCCTGAAGTCACTTAGAAGACTACTGGGGAGGTTGGATTTCGACTCATAGACCCCGGTGGTATGCAGAAAGTTCCAAACTACCATCAAATTGGTGGTGACACTGAAATTATATGTTACTGGGAGCTATGCTCAACAAGCTGAAGGGGCTGCCTGGAAGCTACCCCAGTTAGGCTCCACCAATGTGTGAGTGGGGAAAGTAACCTATAATCAAAGATACATCACAATCTAAATATGTAACAAGCTATTCCCATACATTACTTACTATGTGAGATTTAATATAACCCAACAAATCAAGGAACTGTTCAGGCCCTGAATTACACACTGGTTCACTATGACATGAAGCACTGAATCATTCCATTTAATCCTCACAGCCCTTAGGGGTAGGTAAGCAATTAATTCCTATGTGACTTAAATTATCCCCATTTTATAGGTGAAGTATCTGAGCCTCAGTGAAATAAAGGGATTGGCCATAGCCATATATTTCATAATAGATCAAGAGAGTACTAAAACTCAAGCTTCCTGATTCCAAATCTAGTCCTCTTTTCACTATAATCCCAAACAAATCACTTTATATCAAGAACTTATTTTCTAAACCAATGAGTTATGAATAATATCAATTTATTATATGGAATAAAGAAAATGAGTAAATGAAATATTACTAGATGATATCTTCTCCTTTAAAAATGGTCTGTGTAAATAAACATCTAAGAATCCATCATTTAAGTATAGTTTTGTTAGTTTTTTTCACATTATAATCCAAAATTCTTTTAAATTTTAAAGTCTTGCTTCATTTCCTACCCCATTCTAATAAAAACTGAAATGTACTAGAACCTAATTATACTTTTACACTTGGTATTCATGCTGTGAACCACCTTTTAGGTCAGATCTGCATAATTATTTTCATGGATACCCTTAGTAATTAAAACTTTTTGCATGAAATAAATGAAATACCACCTCTTTGCAAATACTTCCTGTTGTGAGAATATTAAAGTAAGATTCTAGACTATTTCAAGGTTATATTGTTTTTAGTGGAAATAACCAGAGACAATCAAGCCAACTAAGAACTAAGTGTGCTCATTCACTATGATGATAAATGTCTGAGTATCTACTATGTGTTGGAGATCTAAAAATGAGCACAACCTGGTGTCTGTCCCTGGAAAGATCACAGCTTAGGAGAGCTGGATATATGTTCCATTAAACAAAAATATACCCTTTTGACTGATAGAAGCACAGAACATCTGGCTTAGAGAGGGGAAGCCATTCATTCTGCTAATGTGAAGATTTCAAGAAGGAGGTGATAATTTAACCAAATCTTGAAGCAAGAGATGCTTTTGTTACAAGATGAATTTAAAGAAGCTGAGGAGGAAAAGGATTAATCCCCGTGCTCCAAATGGTATGCCATCAGATATCTGGCTATATTTTCCATCACATGTGTTGTTGGCACCCATCAGAGAGAAGTGAATTTTATGATGGAATTTTTCTCTCCCCAATATGTTAACCTCCTTAAAATTCTTGCCAAATCATAAAACCCTCCAAGTCACATATGCATCAAAGGCAGACTCTGGTTGGAAGTTTCCATTCACAGTTACTAGTGCTGAGTACTGTGGTGTTACTGAGTTATGGAGAATTTAAAACACCCAGAAATCTGTTCTCCCCCACCCCATCCTGCCAAGGTACTCAGAGTGATCTACAGTCTGGCTGAATTCATTGATTTCTGGAATCATGACCAGAGTTTTGGTTGTTTTAGGTACGCATACTAATGGAGGATACAGAGGTTTCCATCACAGAATTTTTAAACAGTCTTCAAAAAGGCACATATGAGAGGATGGGATAAACATATTCACAAAGCCAAATGAAGAATTCATTTTATTAATTGTAATACTTTATATTTGAAAAACACTTAAGATAATTTTTTATTATTGTTTGAGTGTGCTCCTGAGATTGACTTTTTATCAAATTACCTTCATTTTATCATCAATCAAATAATTATGTCATGAAAGCAAAGGAGGGTTTGAGCTACTTATGGAGAACTCTAAGGCATTGTACACGTGTTGCTGAGCCATGGCACACACACACCTGTAATGTATAAAGGTGTTAGTGCTTATTGCAGAGATGTAAGTCTTAACGATCTGTGAGTCAGTTTGTTGTGTAAAACATCATCCATTCTAAACTTTCAAAATAGCTTTAGAATTTACATTCTATCCAGGGTGCCTGGGTGGCACAGTTGGTTATGTGCCCGACTCTTGGTTTTGGCTCAGGCTGTGATCTCAGGGTCCTGGGATTGAGCTCCGTGTTGAGCTCTGAGCTCAGTGGGGAGTCTGCTTGAGATTCTTTCTCCCTCTCTCACTGACCCTCCCCCCTGCTCTCTCTCTCTCTCTTTCAAATAAATAAATAAAATTAAAAAAAAAGAATTTACATTCTATCCAATTCTAAATGATGAGACAATCTACAAATAAAAATAATGCTAACATAGAAAATTAATGGCCAAACATAAATATTTGGCTGAACTAGACTTTTTCCTCCAAATAACTCCAATACTGTTAATCACCTCATCTGCTTCTCTTTGCTTAAATTTTCAAGGTTTAGATCTAATCATAGAGCCTGCCATGATCATTTAAACCTTCCTTGATTTCCTAATTCCCTAAGCCTCATTTCCTTTACTCTCATCTGTATAGCACAATTCAGTACTGGATATATATTATCTCATTCTCTAGTTGTATTCTCTTTGTACATACTGCCTCTCCAAATAAATTGGGAAGGAACAATGTCCGATATATTCTTTGTACCACCATGATGCTTAACACAATGCTAAGCATATAGCTTTGTTCAGAAGTTTTTCAGAAGTTAACAGTCTGTAAAATTTAACTCATTGTTTTAATGTGCTTAGTTATCTGGTCTGTTGCATCAAAGAAGATTAGAAGCAGCAACCACCAGAAAGGATCTGAAAGCTAACACAAGTGAGAATAGATTACATGAGAAAAGCTAACCAAAGCAGTAAAACCACTAACCCCAAAATAGGCTGGGGCTGTTGAGTAAAGAAGCAAATAAACCCAAAACCTTAAGTGCTTCTGAGAACGTACCTGAAAAAAAACAAAATATTCACCCAGATTTCAAGTTCATCAGCTACTTATTTAATACTTAGTATGTGCCAGGAACTATGCTAGAACCTGAATTTACAAGAGTTGACATGGCATCTGGATCACTTGCTTTTGAGAAACTTGGTATCAGTGGAAAGAAACATATTGTATTGTTTTCAAAACTATATGGTAAATGTTAAGATAGATATAAACACCCTATAGGAGCATAGATAGTTCCTTTACTCAACTTCATCCAAAAGGGCTTCTAGGTGGAGTAAATCTTTTTGATGACTCTAGTTATCAAGAAAAAGTAAAGCTGACAGTCACTATTTAATAAGGCATTATCATCTCCAGAAATAAGTTAAAGAACAGGTTTTAGAATGAAATTTTTGCCAGAAGTGCTTCAGAATTTGGGTATTTATTATAGGAATAACTTTAGGTGGAAGTGACAAGTTTCCAAGCAAAATGTGGGTATTGAAAAATAAATTTGTGAATTGCAATACTATTCTGTGTAACAATGATCCATCATTCACAAAATACAAACAATTACCTAACAGAAGAAAAATATTTCACAGCAAGGAATCAGAGCAATTTATAGCAATTAATGCAGATTACACCTAGTTATCCAGAAATATTATCAAAGCTGAAGCACAATTACATAAACCATCTGTGTGTCATTTAAGAGGAATATAAAGTAGAGAACTTTTCTCCCAAGGGATTCATGAATCTCTGTTTAAAAATTGATTTATGCCTTTGATTAATTTTTTTAAAAGTATCTTCACTAAATTATAATGTGATCTTTTGTGATATCCATATTAAGTTTATGTTCAAAACCCAAATGATATTTATCTTAATTGATGATTCTGCATTTTTAGCTGAAAGACTGAAAGTCCATCCTTAGCCATCCTATTTCTTGACTCATCAACTATCAAGTTTTCATAATTAGGATTCTGGCTATGATAGATGACCTCAAGCATCTATTTAGTAACCAACTTTTTTAGTAACAAGTTTTCAGTAACAAAGTAGACAAAATCTCCAGTTAGGGAGTCTTTACGAAAACTAGCTTGTCTTTGTTACTTAGGCACCTGGACCATTTTTATAAATTCATTTTTGTCTTTGGAACTGTATTTTAGAGATTGCCTGCAAACTGTATACTCAAAATATAAGCACTCTCTTTGCATTTTAAAGGTTTTCAAAACTCCCTCATGAGTTTTCATCTATACCATGTTTTATATGTTCTATTTTCTATCATGGTTGAGAACCATCAATCATAATTCCCAAGAGATCCCATGTCACAGCGCCCTTGCTGTACCAGCACAGATTCAAATTATTTACCAACTACTCAAGCCTATCAGCACCAAGAAATCTTTGCAGGAAATTAAGTGACATTAAGGGAAAACATGAATAAACATCCAAACAACTAAAGGTTACATTTAAAATGATTTGATGAGCCTCAGCCTACATAGAAAATATATTTTAAGAAACAAATGAACATCATTCATTCATTCATTCAGCAATTACTGATTGTAAATCTAATGTGCCAAGCCCATTTTGAGCGCTGGGCAGGAGCAAAAGAAGTTGACAAGGTCCCTGGTCTCATGGAGCTTATAATCTACTAGATGAGTTAGCCAATACCTAGATAAATATATAAATGATTTCACACAGTGACAAGTGCTATAAAAAAACAAAATAAGCAAGGTGACTGGTGATTAGGAGAGACAGAACAGCACCTCTCAACTTTTGTGCCTAAAGACAGGTAAGAGGAATAAGAAGGAACAGCCATTGAAAGAGAGGAAAATAAACAAACAAATGAAAAGCGGGTAGAGAATTCAAAGAGACAAATACAAAGACCATTAAAAGTCAACATGTGTAAGGCACAGACTGGGATCTCGCTGGATACTGGAGACCTGGCTCCAGCCTACAGAAGAAAAAAGAAGTCTAGAATGAAATTGTCTCTATGCCTTATTATTGGCATTATGTGAGAGAGGTAGCCTGTTTTCTCACTACAAAATCAGGGTAATAACATCTAATTTCTAGGTTTGTAGTTAATATGAATTAGTGTAAATAAAGCACTTGGCACATATTAGATGTTCAGTAAATATCAGTTTCCTCTTCACTAGGGAAATAAGTAGAATTTACCCAGTAGAGATTAAAAAAGAGATATTAGGTCCAGTTATAGCAACTTATTTTATAACACAGCTGCCATGGCCTCATTCAGACTTCCAGTAATCCCATAGAATAGGTTTATCATCTCCCCTTGGGGATAAAAAACTGAAGCTCAAAAAATACTCTGTGTGTATGTGAGCTTGGACTTGGACCCAGATCTCTTCTAATATCTCATTCCAAAGCCTTTGCCCACACTGCACTGCATATCCATCATATCTCTATGTTCAGTTAACATCAATATGGCTTTAGTGAAAGGGGCTAAGACCTTTTCATAAAATAGTGAGTGAAAGGAAAGTTGTACTAGGCACATGTGTCCATAGAGGACAACTCTTAGGTTCAATGTGATTAAGGGCAAGTCTCTTGAAGCCAGATAAACCCAGCTCTGGGGCCTACCATTTATTAGCCATGCAACTCTAGACAGATTTATTTTCTCTTCAAATATCCAGACTCTCATCTATTGATACTCATCCAGAGCCAATCACAGCATTTATGGCACCTAAATGTGCTGGTGACTAAATAAGATAATGCATGTATAATTCATGTAAACACCTAACACATGTACCTGACAGATACCAAGTTAGAATGCCACTTTCCATTTGCTAAAAGATTTCACCAACTTATACCTGGCGATTAAAAAAAATGTCTTTTCAGAATATCATCAAATCGTGATTTCTCATTTTTACACAGTAACACTACCCTCATGAAGGAAGTATACATATTCAAACTAAATATGTACCCTGCTGTTTAAAAAAATGCTTTCAGATTTCTAGTCTTATGATACATAGAAGGAGTCAAAGGCCATATATGTTTGTAAATGATGTTATGGACATAGGAAAGAAATCCATGACTTGCTATGTAGATGACTGACCTGAAAAACTTAGCACTACATCTGCTGATGATGCCCAGCATCCTGTATCACAAGGTAAATCATACTACATTAATCATGGAGTCCTTTAAAAGAATTACAAATATTCTTATAACAAGGTATTTCTTGATTATGTGCAAGATATTTGGGCAGAATAGGCATTTTGTGGCTAAGGGTTCTGATCTCAGTTCTGGATAGCCTGCAAAAATTATAAGAACCCTTTATTTTTCAATGCACCCTATAACTTACTGAGCACTAGAACATGCAATAAATATATCATCATTTACCTATGGGGAGCATTTTAGGGCTTCCACAGTCGTTACTTCATTTGCTCTTCAGAACATCCCAATGAGGTGGCAGAGCAAAGATTAGAAATCCTGTTTCATAGAACAGAAGCAGAGACTCACAGAGGAGAAATGATTTGCCCACATTGCAAATGTTAGAAGTGTCAGAGTCAGAACTTGACGTCTTGAATCTCTACCTCATTATACATATTTCTTCATGTGATAAGCTGGAAACTTCTACTTGCTATGTCAAACATTCTTATGCTATATTTTATTAAAGTGACTTTTAGTTAAAAATAAAAATGCCCCCACTGTACCTTTGTTAATAATTTGAGAGGCTTACAAACTATGGAAAGAGCCTAGATGTCCATCAACAGATGAATGGATAAAGAAGATAAATATCACACACACACACACACACACACACACACACACACACAATGGAATATTATGCAGCCATCAAAAAAAAATGAAATCTTGCCATTTGCAAAGACATGGATGGAACTAGAGGGTATTATGCTAAATGAAATCAGAGAAAGACAATTATCATATGATCTCACTGATATGAGGAATTTGAGAAGTAAGACCGAGGATCATAGGGGAAGGGAGGGAAAAATGAAACAAGATGAAACCAGAGAGGGAGACAAATCATAAGACTCTTAATCTCAGGATACAAACTGAGGGTTGCTGGAGTGGTGGGGGGTGGGAGGGATGGGGTGGCTGGTGATGGACAATGGGGAGGGTATGTGCTATGGTGAGTGCTGTGAATTGTGTAAAGACTGATGAATCACAGACCTGTACCTCTGAAACAAATAATACATTATATGTTAATGAAAAAAATAATTTGAGGGGCTTAGAATCACTTCTGCTCTGCTAAGCTATAAAGTTACTTACATATATATATATGTACACACACATATACACACACATCTATGTATATATATGTATATACATGTAGGAATATACATGTTTATCTATCTACATAAACATTGCAATTAACTCTTGCTTACTAAATAGCCTTAAGTTATCATTTTCCTGGTCCATGCACTGTACTTTATTTATGTATGAATAAGTGGCTTTTTACATGGTCATCTGGTGATTTAGTATCATTGACTAAGAGGGCTTTTTGGATATTAAAAAAAATCTGAAAATATCTAAACATGTGTAACACTTAATTTAGTAATTATTCCATGAACATAGAGTTTGGAAATCTTGTGGGTGTCACTTTTTTTTTTTTTTATGAACACTACAGCCAGAGGAGTATTCCAAAACATTTCTGTACAAATCTGACTTTTTCTCCAAATAAATACTCTGGGAAGTACCAGCGTACTTATACAGATCAAAAGGTATAAGTAATAGGTAATAGGTAATAGGTATAAATGTGAGAAACTTTTGGAAATAAGAGAAAATAAATATATAGATACAAATTAGCCATAGAAATACATTATTTCCAAGTTTTAAGACAAAATAGCAAAATTATGTAACCTTTGACAATAAACTTTTGGAGGAACAGACTGTGTATCTTAATTAAAAAGAATAAAGAAAGTATTTTCCCAAAGTCCTCATAAAAGCAAAGTATGCTATACTTGACAATATTTGTATCCAACTACATTGGAACCATGTGTCTATCCGAATTCAAAACTGTATTTAAGTGGAAATATGAAGGCAATGGATAATGATTTCACAAAGCCCAAAATATGTGCAGCTACACCCAACCAAAATATGAAATGGCTAAAATTCAAACCAAATTTTAGTTATATCCATAATAAGTTTAAAATCACTCGTTATCATTGCTTCAAATCAGAAGTCTGTTCAGCATGACATAAGTGACTCCCTGAGGGCTGACGATGTTCACATTTGACCCGGCTAGCTAATGCCACCCTGTGTCTTCTTCTCCAATGTGTGGTAGCTTTGTGTTGGGCACAGTACTAGAACACCAACCAGTTTTTTTATTCAGTATTCATAGGCCCGTTTGCCATCACATAGTCACAGACGTAGAACAATATGTGCCACAAAGTCAGCATCCTTCTATTCCAATTTTTGTAAGGAATATTAATAATGGGAATAGTAAAGGAAAAATTCATTATTCAAATATTTACACAATTGGCTTCAGGTCTAAGGTATTGAGATAAATACAGAGAAAAATATTTTAAAGGTCTCTATAGTTTTCTGGTTTGTAAAGTCAATCTTTTTCTCCATCTATTTAAAAACATATATAGGTGTACTTATGTGTATGTATGTGTGTATATATACATGTACACACACACACACACACACACACACACGCTTACGCTAGCTGAACAAGTGACCTCTTCAGAGGTGATTTTGATTAGATCTTCTCCCCAGAATTTTATTTAAATTTTATCCATAGACAGATGAGACGGAGAGATGAAAGTGGGGGAGGGAGATTTCATTTAAGTCAATCAGAGTTTTCTTTGGTTAATTTAACTCTGTGCCTTTGTGATGTTTTCTGAAGGAAAAATAAAGGCAGGGTGCAGAAGAAGAAAAATCCTTCCTCTTGGGAAATAAAAGAAAATTATATGAAAAATTATTTGTTATAATTTTTGAACAGAAGAGAAAATGAAGTGTAAGTGCCTGGGGATTTCCAGTTCTCGCTCCACTGCTAAATCGTAACCTAATTTACAAGAGTTTTCTAAAATAAAACAATATGTCTTTCCATCACTACATCCCCACATCCTCCATGCCAGTTGGATTTAGGGGTTATTCTACTGTTTTGGTATGCTACCAAGTGGAGATCTTCTGTATCAAAAACAGAAGTGCCAAATGTATGAGATTTCGAAGAGAACAATTCAGTTGAGTAAAACTTTAGTAAAGTGAACTTTACTGAGGGTAACATGCTGGATAGCTTTGTATGATCAATTAAAGATTTGGAGATTTTTATACATTCAAACTGTCCTCCTTTTCCTGTGGAAGTTTTTCTAATACATATTTAACAACCCACTGCCTTTTCTTTTCATTGAGTTGCTTTTTCGAGCTTTCACTCACTGTTGACTGCTGTCATTCTTTCTCCTTTCTCCTGTTCTATGTAGCTTTCTATGTCTTTACACAAAGAAACAAAACAATCTAGGTTGGTAGAACCAGAGGCATCAGATCATATGACAGCAGAATAATTTCTTTACTTACAAACAAGATACAAAAGATTTCATACAAAAACATTGTAATTTCTCTTTTGAATGTTCAGAGTGGTTTTTTGTTGTTGTTTCACTTTTTTCCTGGTTTTCCAACATATTTTAGTTTGGAGAGAGAAATAGCTGACGGGTAAAAGTTTGCAACTATTAAACAAAAGAATAAGATAAGCAACAGTAATCTTCCAAATGAGTAAGGGCAAAGAAACTTTAATCAGATTGGGTAACTACTGCCATATAAAATACAATATCTTGGGCGTCTGGGTGGCTCAGTCATTAAGCGTCTGCCTTCGGCTCAGGTCATGATCCCAGGGTCCTGAGATCGAGTCCCACATCAGGCTCCCTGCTCAGCGGGAAGCCTGCTTCGCCCTCTCCTACTCCCGCTGCTTGTGTTCCCGCTCTCACTATCTCTGTCTCTGTCAAATAAATAAATAAAATCTTAAAAATAAATAAATAAATAAAAATAAAAAAATAAAATACAATATCTCTCCATAAATGCAATTGGTTTCCCACTAAGAGAGTTCCTTTGGGCACACAGAATAAGGAAGTTATCATGAAGCTTGGTTTCTTGGTACACAAACCCTTAAAATGTTGGCCATAGGACTCTGTCTTCAAATAATACCAATGGAGTCTAGCAGGTTAAATATCCTACAAAGACTAAGGGTCTATGCAGATGTAAATATATTATGGGGCTTTGAGGCTCAGAATTATTCAGAGAAGTCAGCATGAACCCCACCTTGCTCCCTTTCTGTCTTGTCAGGTCTCATTCACTCTCTCTGGCTTATAAGGGCAGGCCAATCCAAGAGAACCCTGATTGGAGCCTCCTGGCAATGCATGGCACTCTTTGACCTGGATCAGTGGCAGGGCTGCAACTAGAAATTGGATTTCCTCACTCTTAGCTCATTTACCTATCCACCATGAAACCAAGAAAATTTGATCAACATTTCCATGACGAGATCATCATTACCTTTGAATCTCCATTGGTGTCAGCTGTGTGCGAGGCATCCCCCCAGGCGTCACCCTACCGTAATCACTGCCCTATGACTACACAGACTAGATGTCATCTCTTCTGTAGAACCCATCAACAGACGTAAGACCTTAAAAAAGAAAATCTATTAAATGTAAGAAGAATTCAAAGACAGAATATCTGCAAGTGGAAGGATCCGATTAAGATCCACATTTCTCCCCTGACTTTCTGTCCAACTAAGAGGAGCGGAATATAATCACAGCAGGAACAGTATTGATTAGATGCTAATCAAGTGTTTTAAAAGGAAAGTGCAGCAAAATGTAACAACCTGGAATGGCTGTTGCAATGGAATATTTTAAAAGGTAAACCTAGATTTGCTCTTCAAATAATAGCCAATCTCAGATCAAATCAAATCATTTCTTCCCTAGAATATTTGTCAAAATAAAGAGTTTATACAGAGACTATTTTTTATTACAAACATTCTCATACTTGACAGCCATTCCAATACAAGTCTTGTTTACAAAAACACTGCATTACAGATATTTCTTTCTACTTTCAAACCCAATTGTCAAAAATTGTCATGATTTCATAAGGAAACAAAGTCTCAAAACATAAGAGATGAATATTTATATTTTTTAGATATAGATAGATAGATAGATATAAAGACCATTATAATGCCTCCGTAATGAATGAAATAATTTCTCTTTACAAATCTAGTATACACAAATCATCTATAATTTTGTATAAAGCTTTTACAATTCCTTATAAAATTTTATGCAAAATTGATACTTTCAAACTTGCAAACAAAAGATTTTTAAAGTCCTACCCTTACATTTCAGAAGAGAATATGATGGAGTATTGGAGTGGTACAATCTAATCCTCTTATCTCACTTGCACGGATATCATTTTTCCTGAACCCTTTTTAGCCCAAGCCCAGAGAACACAGGCTTACATACAAGCTAACAAATAGGAAAAAAAAAAAAAAAAAAATCCAGGTAGTCAGCAGAATGCCCCAAAATGAGATAGCCTAACTTCTTTCAAATTGCTTTTTGCCAGTTTAATTATCTAGGCTTCTTTTTGGAACAGCAAGAATATTGCTAAACTTTTTTTTTTTAAGAATATTGCTAATCTTTTACTATCCCTTCTTCCAGCACATGTTATCAAGCACAATTACATTACTCAATTGGTATGCCTGCTTTAAACAATGATAATTATAATAATAATAAAGATAATAAGGAAACCTATGTGACTAGAATTCTACAGTCTGAGTCATGGTCCACAAATAGGCATGTTTCATTCACTTTTCTGAAAATATGCTATAAAGCAAGAATTTTTAAAAGAAAAAAAAAAGCAGTATTTTGGACAGCTAGTCTGCTCCAGATGTAATGCCTTGTTTGAGGAGGGAAGAGAAAAGTATATTCTTTGGTAATTGAAACTCAAAGACCGCCTCCCATGTTGTTCAATAAAGATTTCTTAACTGGCATCACGTGGAGTATTGCAATATAATTATTTATAATCACGGATTCACGTGTCTAAAGAAATGAATGTATAAGCCTCCCCAGAGGTATTGTTCTATAGCAGGAGTTTAATACATCAATTCAGGCTTTAGCAAATGGGGGCTTTTGTCAATATTTCACTGACACATCACCTACTATATAACAACACCACTTAGAATTTATATAGGTCTTTCATTTACAAAGAGAGCTTTGCAATAATTAATCCTCTGAATACTCACTTGTAGGGGGTGGGAGATGAAAATCGATTATAAAACAGAGAATTTTAAGCAAGAAATGGTTTGGATGAGACCATAAAGGAGTCAGTTTGAGACTGAAATAGAATCTCCACCACCCTCCAAATCAGCAGTGCTGTTTTGATATGATTCATATGTGTCTAATGTTTTTTAAGCATTGATAGAATCATACTGTATTCTTTTTGCCTACTGTATTTCCCAAAAGTTCTTCTCTTCTCTTCTTCAAGGAGTGTTAAATTTTTAAGAGCCATAGATTTTTTTCCCATACATTCTCCAAAATGGTACTATCCCTACATTTCTTGATATATATTCTTCAACATTGAGAGTTCATTTATAAGCATTACTATAACTTATACTATCAGTGCTATGGCAGCAGATAAAAGTTCACCATTTATATATACCCGAGACTAAACACAATGCATGGCACATGATAGCCTAGTACTCATTCCAAAAATCTTTACTGAATAAAAAACTCATATTCCTTCAGCTTTGTTCACTCCTTTATTCATACACCCATGACTCAACTATTATATATTGAACACTGCTATTTATAAGGTACTAAATTATTTAGCAAAAAGGAGAAAAAAAATAAATCTGCCATGTGATTTCATGGAATTGATAATTAACCAGAGACAGGTAAATGAAAAATGAAGACCATTAAGGACCATGATAGGGGGATGGGAGCACTAAAGAAGGAATAAATACTTATACTTGGTGAGGATTCAACACACTTCACAAGAGGTAGCTTTTACTTGCATTTTGAATGAGCATGGCTTTGATAGGCAGAAGAAATTGGAGGAGATTATCAGACTAAGAGGAGAGTGAGACTTTCCTTCTCCCATCAATATGAGGAAATGTGTAGCTAAAATAATACCACTTCTGACTACACCCTGTAAAGTCAAACTGGACTCGTGTTGCTGAGAAACTCGGGATGAGAATGGCTTGTGATTATCATACAGATTGGTTGTATGTAAATATGTGCTTCTTAGTGCTTGAAGATACACCCTGCTCTTTTCATATATTTTAAATATTCCTAAGATTGTTTCTACTTCTAATGTATATTATATTAAAAATGGGGAAATTTAATCCTCCTTTGAATATAAGGCTGAAGAATATAAGCAGAACACCATTATTACTAGAAAACATGTAATAAGTGTATAAGAATTCTTCAAGAACACACTCTATGCTTTATTTTGCTCTAGGCATTATGCAGGACATGGTGTATCTCCTAAAACAAGGTCTTAACAGTGTCAACACAGCATAAATGTTCAATAAAGACTTACTAAATTAAGCATTCCCTGATGAGTACACAATCTGAGGAGAGAGACTCTAAACAATGAGAATGACTGGAATGGCCCTTTGTTCAACGTGCAAGGCACAAAGCATTGAGTCTGTATTTGAATTCAACTCTTCCAGGTCTGAGACTAAGGCTCTCTCCAATGGCTCTCACAGCCATATTGATTCTATTGGATATTTCCTTATTGGGAGGAATTAATTTCAATTTCAGAATCACAAAGCTGGCTTAGGTGGGTTTCTGCTCTTTATTTTTCTTCCATGCACACATTGAGCCACCAGTCCCATTGAGGTCCATTTTCTGGATGGTTTGTGTTCATGTCTTACAAAAGCCAATGGAAACTCTAGCAAAGCCTAAGGGAAACACAGGCAATCCTCTCTGTTACCTCAGGGCTGGCTCAGTAAGATACCAGTACCACTGTTCTCAGCACATGCAGACTGAACGTCCTGAGTTGGAAAATATCATGTCTTCCATTGCAAGGGAGCTCTCCTCCCAGCACTTGTTACCAGAGGTACTTATGGGATTATAATGATCCACTTTAAATGTCATCAAATACCCATGTGAAACAGACTTCGAACCCAACATGTATATTTGCTATGACATATCTCTCCTTGAAGCTAATTATTAAAGGTTAAAGTTTAACAATCAAGTTGTTTGAAAGGCATCTTATAGTTTACCCTGATTTTCAGCATAAACACAGATGCCCAAGTAGGTTTACCCAACATCACAATCCTGGGAAACTAACCTGCCCACCTTCCAACTGTGTCTGGGGCCAGTCCATTTTGACCAAACCAGGTATTTTCTAGGGGTAGTCATGAGAAGTGAGAGTTGTAGATAAATATATTTCAATACAATTGGTTTTTTAAAATCTTGTGTATTTTCTATTTTATGCATTACATATTATTACTCTGAAAAAGGAATCCAATGACAAGACCGCCAAGATAATTCATAGCATAAAAAGGTTAAGAATCTCTAAAGGTTACCCAGAAATCAGTTAATATGAGAGCACGCCAAATGCATTACACCAAAATGAGGAGAGAAATTACCATCCATAGGGAAAATTAGGTGAGATATTGGAAGTCTAAAGAAACAGAGATCTAAATTTTTACTGTGAAAAAAACCCTAAGGGCAATATAAAAGAGTATGTGACATCAGGAAGGGAGCAGAGTTGGACTACATAAAGATAAAGGTAGGGCGCCTGGGTGGCTCAGTTGGTTAAGCGACTGCCTTCGGCTCAGGTCATGATCCTGGAGTCCCGGGATCGAGTCCCACA
>NC_138369.1:125144353-125172718 GCF_054177405.1 Leptonychotes weddellii
AAAAAAAAAAAAAAACACCTTAGTTCATTTCAATATTTACTGAGAATCCCAAATGGACAACTCCAAAAGTGCTATGGAAAATATAAAAGTAAGTAAGCACCAACACTTGCTTTGTAGAACAACTGCGTGGGAGGGAGGGAGAAACAACTAGTAGAATGCTCAGTAGGGTTGAAGCACAGCTCAGCCACTGCCCTCTGGCTTGTGGCTTTGGGCAAGTCACATCCCTTCTGTGGGCTTTCTTTGACACATCTGTCAGAGAGCATGTGGGCCAACTGACACTCTGACATTCCCTCCAGTTCAAACAGTCTGTGCTCCATTTCCCAGAGTCTGTAATTAGAGAATGCTCAAATTCCTCTAGTGTGGGTGTGACCAGAGGCAGTTAATATATTTATTATCTGATCATATTATATCTGATCATATTATTTATGATCAGGGGTCAAAGATATAGATAGATGATAGATGATAGATAGATAGATGATAGAAAATGGATGGATAGATAGATGATAGATGATAGATAGATAGATAGATAGATAGATAGATAGATATTTTCATGTAAGCCTGGCTTTTGAGGCTCCTGAACTTGAGTTGTCTGAAGATTAAAGAGAGTAATGGATTATAATGTATACTAGCTAACCACTAGACTCCCAGGAGCTGGTGTTGGGGTAGAAGGAGGGCTCTTTTCTAGGGTCAGGCACAGTACTAGGTGCTAAGAAGTCAAAAACAATGTTACGCAGATAATAAAGACTATAAAGATAGTTTACTATCAGAAGTCCCCAGGGCGCCTGGGTGGCTCAGTTGGTTGGGTGGCTGCCTTCAGCTCAGGTCATGATCCTGGAGTCCCGGGATCGAGTCCCGCTTCGGGCTCCCTGCTCGGCGGGGGGCCTGCTTCTCCCTCTGACCCTTCCCCCTGTCATGTGCTGTCTCTCTCATTCTCTCTGTCTCAAATAAATAAATAAAATCTTTAAAAAAAAAAAAAAAAAAGAAGTCCCCAAATAGGAATATAAATGAGGCACTCTGAGGACACAAGGAAGGGAGTGAACATGTAGGGGAGATAGAGGAACATGTGGAAAGTTTTGCCACAGGTTTTGCTTTTGAGCCTGATCTCGAGGTGTGAAGAAGAGTTAACTAACCAGGGTGAAGAACATTCCAATTAGACAGATCATGATACATAAAGGCAAGCAGAGGAAAAATGAACACAATGCCCTTCCTTCCTCGGCATCTACTTCAGTCACATTGCAGATAAACAGGATCTTAAACATGGGAAGCCATCCAAATTGAACGATTCTCATTCTTTCCTCAAAATCCTAAAGGGAACATTTTAAACTCCCTTTTTTGTAATTGCCAGGAAAATTATGTGTACCCTTATTTAGAAGAAGTAGCTGTTACTTCTTTTAATCAAACAATATATCACTCTCCCACTAGAGCTGGAACCAAATTCTTCTGCATTTCAGATGTTAATTGGACTTTACTTATTCTTTTGTAAGGTGCATGAATATGGTCTGTCAGCAACTAAACAAATTTAAGCAGAGAAAAGAAGGAAAAAGGACAAAAATGGGCTTTGTGAAAAGCAATGAAATGCATCAAAATTGGGGATTCTGTCAGCCAAGTTGATCAACTTGAAGGATGTTCTTGCCAGGTTAGGACACGTTCCTTTTCCAGCTACTGTCAACCTGGGCTCAGTTCCACTCAGAAAGGCCTGCCTGGCTGGCAGCTGCTGAAAGACAGCAACTCCTCCTAGCAACAGATAAAACCAATCAAGAGCCAGCAACAGTGATCCTTGCTAAGTGCAGTGACATCTCATTTATCTGGCAACTCCAGTGAAGACTGTATAAGGCAGGAGATAATTACTAAGAGATGGAAATGTACATTCCCAAGCACCAGAAACTATTAGATTTTAGCCAACTGGGTTGGAAGTTTGCCTAAAGTTAGACATGTATATGTGGGTTTAAATTATGAACAGATATCAGAGTGCAGTGGATTCTACTTAGGTTTTGGAATAAATAGACCTGAAGTGGAATGTCAGTTTTATCACTTACTACACATGTGTTTTTAGGCATGGTAGTTTCCCTGAGCCTTAATGTTTTCATCTCTTAAAACAGGATAAATAACCTGACTTAATATACCTCATGGGGGTGTGGTGTGAATTGTAAATAATGGTGGATGTCAAAGCCCTTTGAAACTACCAAGTACCGTGTAAATAAATATTAACTGACATTTTCTTATTCTCTAAAAATCAGTATTTAATACAGTTAAGAACTTCATCTCCCATGTGAGTAAACTTGGGTAAATCATTTCATCTTTATTTCCTCACCTGTCCAAGGAAAATAATACTAGAACATAATTTAGGTAATTGCCATGAAGACTGAGTGAATAAATCTATAAATTCCAAACATGTAGTGAGCATTCAAAAATGTTAGCTATCAAAATTATTATCATGATTTTCATTCATCATTTAATATCACAAGAAACTGAGGGATTGTTAAATTGGATAAAGCAAGTATTCCTACTAAATGACCCCAAAGCAATGGGCTGTAGAACCAGAACACACAAATGGAAGGGATCCTGCACAGTAATGTCTTAACCCTCCATGGCTTTTGGACATGTATGTGCATGCAAGAGGTTTATCCTCAAGCTGCCTACATACCCTATTGGGCATTAAGCACTGACTTTGCTTTCACTTGATTCCTCCCCCTGTAACCTCTCCATCATTCCCTGAAATTACTACCCTCCCTCCCTTTCCATTCATAAATACAAATATGGCATAGTCCTTGTATGTTTGATAAAGTAGTCCTGCTAAGCACATAGTTCCTCATAGTTCTTTCTAAACAGAGTATCTTTTTGTTTATCTTACTACAAATTTGCTCTCCTGCATAGGAGCAAGGGGACAGAAGACTTTTATGAATGGACCTGGAATAGTCAGTTTCTCATTTCACACTCAACTTCCTGTGTACATGATCATTTTTAATATTGAAGGTATGATATATATATACATATATATATTATCATATATACCAACTTTATGTGGTGTGATAATAGAATCTTATACACAGTTTAGAACAAGTTGCAATGGCCAGTATTTTCCTGGATGCAAATTAGTAGGACTTAGTGATTCGAACTACATTTCCAGGACAAGAACATCCTCTCCATTCCATAAGTATTTCACTTTGAATAACTGAGGTATTGCTTATTCCATACTTGGGACTTTGGAAGAGCCCACCTTGAATGTCTTCATTTCTGTACTGTCCACCTACCCTGCTAGACTACAAGCTCCTGTGAAAACAAAAGTTTTATATCCTTTGTATTACACGTATCCAAAGCATCTAGCTCACTTTGTATATAGCACATGTTCAGTGAAAGAGTATTAAATAAATTTATCCAAAAGAAAAAGGAAGAAGGAAGAGTTGCAGGCATAAAAGAGAGATAAACAGAGAGAAAAAAAGAAAGGGAGGAAAGGATGGAAGGAGGAGGAAGGAGGAAAGAAGAATGGCAATGGAAGAAAACAAGAAGAGTCCAGATGGATGGTCACAGACCTCAAAGATGTTCAAATACTTTAAATAAAATCCTTGGATCACTTTTCACACAGAGTGCAACACACTTTCCTATTGCCACTCTGGTACACCATCTCTTGGTGCTTAGGATGATAGGCACCATTACAGAGTACCAAAGAAAAATGTAAAATGAAAAATGTAAAAAAGTCATCTCATACGAACTTAAAAACTAAATACAAAAAATAAACTTTTAAGCAGAGATAGGATTCTTTTATTTGTTTGTTTCTTTTTCCTTTCTTTCCCAGAAATACAGGTTGAGTTGCCCTTACTCTGTCTCCTTCCCACTCCACCTCCTAGCAGATTGTTCCCAGCTCTCACATTTTCACAGCACAGTACCTACCCTTCCAGACTTACACTGCAACCAATATTCTGTTCTCAAAAAATAAACAAATACATAAAATTCTTAAATAGAAATCCTAAATGACTATAAGCAATGGAACATTCATTTTTCAAATAAAGGAGAGAAAGGAAGCTTAGGTATGAAATGAAAATCTTAGCTCAGGCACTGGTATTAGTGACCCCTATTACCTTTGAGCAATTTACTATATTACTAATTAGTGATAATTACACTGGTCTGATCAATCTCTCAAGTTTTTATGTAAATCCAATGACACTACAAACATGAAAATTCCTTGAACATAAAAAAATGCACAAAATGAACAGTCAAAAATATTTTCTGGATGACTTTTTGTTTATATAACTTCTATCAGATGTTAAGAGAAAAATAAGTTGGGAACTCCTGCACAAATTTATCCATTATAGAAGCCTTAATCTACGAACTGCCACCATTTCGTCAGATATATGTCTAAAAAATGTGCCTCAATCTCTGACTGAGAGGAGTTGGAGGTTCTGATTCTCCAGTGATGGAGAAAGGGCATCATTTTTTTTTTCTGAGAGGCATCACGTTGACCATCAAAAATTTGGCTAAGGAAGCAAAGGATGAGACATTTTAGAAAAGGGACTTTGGTAGATATATGGAAGAAGAGTTAGATATAGATTGGGCTATCAGAAGGCTTTGTGATAAGTGGAGCAAGTGAGAATACAAAGTAGGGATTTGTTTGGAATGTAATGTCATAGGAAACAAAGCGACCTCAATTGAAAGAAGGTTTGGGGCACACATAGGGGAAAAGAATTAGCCTGAGTAGCCAATGTCAGTGAGGGAAAACCTTTTCTAATAGCATGAATTTCCTTTGGGACTTACAGAAATGACTACCAAATAGAAGTAAAAGTTCTCTATGTTACAAATAATGAGAACTCTGCCAGGAACACCATCTCGGTCCCCCCTACACTTATGGCTGTACTTAGCATGGATTCAGCTTATCATGCATCTAGTTGAAGCTACCCATTGAAATATAACAAAGATCAAAGCTGTTATTGTGTAAGCATAAAGTCAATGAAAAAACATATTTCTGTAGGTTTATTTTATATCAGAAAATGTTGTAGGAGACCACCAGAATAATCATAAACACTTTTTGGGAATTAATCAATGTTTTAAACAAAAGTAGTATCAGAGAATTTCTTAAACATATATTTCTAAGTGGCAAGTGCATGAATTCTAATTCCCCAGCCCTGTATTACTGATAGTACATACTGACTATACACAGTTTCTTGGTGGCCCCAGAGAGTCAACTGGTATTTGCAAGGGCTATAGCAAA
Organism: Leptonychotes weddellii; assembly: GCF_054177405.1. Taxonomy (NCBI): domain Eukaryota; kingdom Metazoa; phylum Chordata; class Mammalia; order Carnivora; family Phocidae; genus Leptonychotes; species Leptonychotes weddellii. Next base: position 125,149,557 of record NC_138369.1, read on the forward strand.
GCAGAAACTAATATAACATTACTTGCACAGATTACAATTTCACATTTTAGAAGACATATGTATAAATGAAAGAGTGAGCTCTGCTTGATGAAGGAATGAAAACAGTCCATGTCTAGAGTTCTATTTTCTAATCTGAAGGGGAAAAAAAAGAGATAGAGAGAGCGAACCAAATGACTTTTAGGTTTCTTTCAATTTATAGATTTTAATGATTCTATTGCTTATTTGTTAATTTATTTATTAAGTAATATTTATTACCTTGTGAAAGAACTGAAACTGGTGAATGTTTTCATGGAAACCATGATGGCTTCTTATAGTATTTATTTAAAAAAATTTTTTGCTTCCCATAATATTCAAATGAGTTCAACAAATGGTTGAAAATGTGTCATGTGAGAGATAAATAATAATTTTTTAAAAACACTTTTAAGGTCCTTACTATGTATCAAACATCATTGTCTGTGATGGAAGGTAAGTATATACAGATGTGGATATGGATAATGACTGAGATAGAGATGGAATACACATAGAGACAGAAAAATTCAGGTGATCTTCACAGCAGTCACCAGTGCTAGAGCATAAACCATGTGCCAAGCACTGCTAAGCAATTAACATATATATTCCCTGTGACTCCAGGTGGCAGAACCAGGACCAAAAAAGGCACAATAAAAAGAAAATGATCCTAACAATTATCTCTGGTGTACAACTCAGGTAATAAAGTCCTCAATCTTAGAGATGTTTCGGCAAAGACTGGATTCTAATTTTGGTGAATATTAGGGGAAAAAGACACTGATTTAGTCTAACTGTCTTCTCTGATCAGTTTTATTAACTAGGAGTCCATAAAAATAAAGCCAGAGTGGGCACAGTGCTGGATAGCAGAGAGAGAACTGGTAGAAGTGAAGGATGTCTCAATACAAGGAGAATTAAAACAACAACAACAAATAGCTGGTTGTCAGGGGCAGCATTTGGGCTGGGCTTTAAGAGTTCTTGAGAAGCTGATTTGCAGAGATAGGTACGCTTGGGTTCCAGTGAAGTAGTCAAATAAATAACAGTGTTCAAAAAGTTATATTTACTGCCACACAAGATGAATCATGCCTCTTTGGGGAATTTTTTTTTAACTTCATTTTCCATTTTGGACTACTGGATGAGTCTCTGAAAAGAGTTTGGAATGTGGCCAATTACATCCCTCGGCATTTTTCATCTGAGACTGAAGGGCTGTACAACTCCATTTTCCATTCTCAGTCAATACATCTTAGATAGTGGGGACTTGGCCTGTGTCTCTTCATTTTGTAAAAAAAAATTAATTAAAAAATAAGACACCAAAAACACAGCCTGTTTATAAATATAGATTTGAGAATGAGGACCAAGAAATACAGTTAAGAAATCTTAAGAAAGAGATCCTTATTATAATAATCTACTACTCTAAACTCTAAACCTATATTTCAGATTATAATAAGAATGCTAAATTACTACTGGGATGATGAATTAGCAGATACCATTAAAAACTTTCAAGAGTAAAAACCATACCCCAACAATATCCACATTAAAATCAGGCACTCAAATGGTATATAGGGAAACTCAGAAAGCATTCTGAAACCAATTTGTGACTGCCCTGATAACACATTACCTCACATGTCACCTGAGCACTCAAAACTAATATTATGGTAAACTGATCTGTAGGGTAAGGGACATTGACAGATCATGGCAAAACAGACAATTGAAAACATCAAAGAAAAGTTCAAACCAAATAAGGCCCTTTAAAATATTAGACCTACAGCATTCTATTTTACTTGATAAAGCATTAGGGGAAAACTGCAGGTAAATCACTTTGAGAAATCAGATTATGTGAATTTTAAATATCCCAGCATGATACAAGGGAAAATGTCTTAGAATGGGCATGGAAAAACTAGTTCAAGATCCAGCACCAGCTTGTGACATTAGTTAAATCCATTGAGCTCCCACACCACCACTTTCTAATCCATAAAATAAGCACAATTTTCCTTTCCTTGGCCTACTTCACAGGGTAAGAACCAAATAAAATAATAGGTGCAAACATGCTTTGTAATCCATAAAACATAATGTAAATATTGTATTTAAGTTATGGAATTACTGCTTGCTTTTTGTAAATTGAGAATCACCTTCACTTTGTCATGCAGCAAATAACTCTATTTCTGGGTATCATATCATATTAAAACAAAAGTGCAAGCCATAAATATATAAAATAGATTATTAAAAAATATACAAAGAGCAAAAGAAGAGGATAAAAGGAAGAGCACAATATAGCTGCTAATGGAAAGAAAGCCTGCCTCTGTGATTTAGATCACAAGGGGAAAAACAAACCACTTATTAAAATTAAATACCAAATATTCAGTATGATATGGTTTCAAGAGTGGCTTTGATCAGGCCACAAAACTTCTCCTTGTGTTTAAAGAACATTGGAAGCTAAAGAAACTGAGATAATAGACAAATCCATCACCTCTGTGGAGGTGTTGTTGGGTGGGTGGTGGGTAGGAGAATTTGCAGGAAACTGGTAGATGGAATTCAAGGATAAATCAGACACAGGCTTTGCCTTCAAGACGCTGGTAGTGTAGTTTTGGAGATAAAAGTACAAACTAAACCTAAGGCAGAATAAAGAGCTATTAAAAGTACAAAATGCTATGGAAGAATAAAGAAAGGTAGAATTGATTTCTTCAGTTTCAACATGGTGGAGGTATACTGGGTCTTAAAGAAGGCAAGGGAGTTTAATAAGCAAAAATAGCAGAAAAAGGCATTAGGACTGAGTGCATGAAAAGGTGAGATCTATGAAATGACTCAAGAAGAAAAGAAAAAAAAAAAAGCAAGCAAAGGAAAACATGTTATAGAGAGAAATGAAAATGTAGGTGAAACCAGAGAGTTACGTTGGAGTCAAATCATTAAAGGGCTTTGAAGGCCGGGCGAAGAATTCTGGATTTGATAGTGTGGGTTACTAGAATTCACTGAAGGTTCTGAAGGCAGCAAGTGGCTGGTTTACCTTTAAGGTGATGAAATAAAAAATAGTGGGGCAACAAAAGGTCCCTTCCAGAGTTTGCAGGGGTGAACTGGAGGAATTGAGAGGTCAGAGAACACAGGCCATGAAGGTAGTCAAGAGGGAGGATGAAACTGAGTAAAAAAAAGCATCACTATATTTCCACCAAAATCAAAATAGAGAAATAATACATTTTTCAGATGAAAAATATACATACAGCTCTGAAATATCTTGTATCTTGTCAAGTGTCTTGACATTTATAAGGGGTAGGAAGAAAATACTACAGTTATTGGGTGATCTGACTGTATTACCTATTATTTTATCATTCTAAATTCCTCTAACAAACTGATAAGGTAGATATAGTGCACTAGATTTTAAAAAAATCTTTATTAAGAGGAACTCATTAAGTAAATCACCTAAAGTCAACCAGTGGCAAGAAAGAGATTACAGAAATTGGAATGTGTGACTGATTCCAAACATGGTTCACACTACACCAGAATGCTCTACAACAGCATGAGAAGTCTTCAGGGGTGGTTCAAGCAGAGACTGGATGGCTATCCAGGGAATCAATTGCCAAATGTTATTTTAGTCTAAATTATATTGAAAGTTTTCAACTCTCTTAAAACTCTAATGCATCTTGGTATTTGTTTTAGAACATTTCTATTTTTTCTTTCTTTCTCTCTTTTTTTTTAGATGGCCTGAATTAAACTATACAAGGCTAACTAGATATAGCATATTTAAAATGGTAAATCTTTTGAGAATGAAACTTTATCCAATTCACTGAGTGAAAGTAATATTGATTGACCCAGCCACTGGCCTTGAAAACCAACATAATGAAGGCTGTAATGAACACAAAAGAATCATAGTAACGTAATTGTGACAATTCCACGAGATAATAGCTGGATTAACAGCCATGCTCCACAAAACAGGCTTCTATTATGATTTGAGATGTGCTTATTACATCTAAAAAATGAAGAAGGTAAAACAAGCTACACTGAGAACAGAAGATACATGCTGCCCCTCAACTTTATGCTATTCATTAAAAATGATTTTTGAGGGATTCTATCATAATATGCATAAAATAAAAATAAATATTTAATTCTAAAAAGTATATTTTATGTATAATTCTTTTTTTTAAGATTTTATTTATTTATTTAACAGAGAGAGAGAGCACAAGCAGGCAGAGTGGCAGGCAGAGGGAGAGGGAGAAGCAGGCTCTCCGCTGAGCAGGGAGCTGGACGTGGGGCTCGATCCCAGGACCCCAGGATCATGACCTGAGCCGAAGGCAGCAGCTTAACCAACTGAGCCACCCAGGTGCCCCTTTTATGTATAATTCTTTAAATATTCTAACAAGCTTCAAACTTCAGTTAAGTCCTGTTTAAAATTTTTGTATTTAAAACTGCACCATAATTTGAAATTTCCAAATGTGTACTAGGAAGTAATATGGTCTGCTGCAAGGAATTAAAATGTGTATTGCTAAAAGATACATATATTTCTATACCTCTTCCCATTAAATAGCCCCAAGACATAATTTTAAGGTACAGAATATTCAAGAATACCTCACAAAACATATTTAAATTGAGTCAAAGAGAGGAAGAAAAAATATACTCTGCGATTTAAACATATACCTATCCAAAGGTACCACCTTATTAACAGATTTGCATATATTTGAAAGCCCTGACAATAATATTTTAAATGTCCAAGCTCAGTAAGTAAAATCAAGTACCACCCGTCCCAACAAATATTAATCTTATTATAAAAACTCTTCTCTCATAGGTAGTATTTTGTGGTCAAATCTGTGGTGTTTACAGTTGTAGGACACCGCTTCACAATGGAAACACAGATTCTACTCTGTTTCCCTCCTTTCTTCATGTTGTGCTCCAACACCAGAGTGTTAGAATTGTGTCACACCTCTCCCATAGTGAGGAAATTCACACCTTTGTGTTACTTTAAACAAATAAAAAATACAATTCAATTAATGTGTATTGAATCCATTAGGGGGAAAAAAATCATCTTACTTTTTAATCTCTATTAAATCATGATTAAATTGATGTTTTAAATAGAATTAGCTTTTTAAATAATAGCACTATTGAGATAAAATTCATATACCATTCACCCAAAGTGTATAATTCAATGGATTTTAGTATATTCACAGAGTTGAACAACTATCACCACAATCAACTCTACCCATTACTTATTTAGATAACCATTCTTCATTTGATAAACATTGGATTGTTTCCACTTTTGGGCTATTATGAATAATGTTGCTAAGAATATTAGTGAACAAAAGGTTTTGTGTAGACATATGTTTTCATTTCTCTTGGGTATACAGCTAGGAGTGGAATTGCTGGATCATATGGTATCTCTATGTTTAACCTCTTCAGGACCTGCCAGACTATTTGCCAAGTGGCTGCATCATATTATATTTCACTAGCAGTAAATAAGTGTTCCAACTTTTCCATATCCTTATCTATTCTTGTTATTATCTGTATTTTTAATTTTTTTAATATTTTTATTTTTTAAAGATGTATTTATTTGAGAGAATAAAAGAGTGGGGGGAAGGGCAGAGGGAGAAGGAGAGTCCTTTTTTTTTTTTTTTTTTAAGATTTTATTTATTTATTTGAGACAGAGTGAGAGAACACCAGCAGGGGAAGCTCCAGAGGGAGAGGGAAAAGCAGGCTCCCCGCTGAGCATGGAGCCTGATGCAGGATGGAGGGCTGGATCCCAGGACTCTGGGATCATGACCAGAGCCAAAGGCGGATGCTTAACTGACTGAGCCACTCAGGTGCCCGTAGAGAGAGAGAATCTTAAGCAGACTCCGAGCTGAGCATGAAGCCCAATGCGGGGCTCAGACTCACAACCCTGAGATCATGACCTGAGCTGAAACCAAGAGTTGGGTACTTAACTGACTGTGCCACCTAAGCACACCTATCTGTCTTTTTAAAATATAGCCAACCTAGTGGGTATGAAATGGCATTTGTGGTTTTGATTGAAATTTTTAAATTGATCCAAAGAGGAAGAAAAAAATATAGTCTATGATCTAATCATATATATCCTTGATAGCTAACAGTGTTGAGCATCTTATCATGAGGTTCTTGACTATTTGTATATTTTCTTGGAAATATGTCTATTCAGATCCTTTGCACACTTTTAATTTGGCTTTTTATTTTTAGTTGTAAGAGTTCTTTATACATTCAAGATTCACATTCCTTATCAAATATAATATGCAAACTTTTGTCCCCTTCTTTGGTTTGTCTTTTCACTTTCTTGACCATGTCCCTGAAGCAGAATTTTTTTTTTAATTATGATGAAAGCAAACTTACCTATTTTTCTCCTGTTTCTTATGTTGTGGTGTCATATCTATGAAACTGCTGTTTAATCTAGGGTCATGAAGATTTAGCTCTATGCTTTCTTCTAAGCATCTTATGGCTTTAGCTCTTACACTTAAGTCTATGATCTATTTTGAGTTACTTTTTTGTATGTGGCATGGAGCTTTTAAAATACACATATATTTGGCAATCTGCTATTAATTAGACTTTAAGATCTTAAGATAATGCCAATGAAATCTTTTTTTTTCTTTTTTGAAATAACTAAGAAAGTTCCTAAAAATCCCTTGGGAATATTAATAATGAAGAAAGCATTCATTAAATAGCATACAAATTTTTAAAAAATACAATGTATTCCTGGATTTTATGTAAAAAGACTCAAAATACAAGTATGATACAAATAACAGAAATTCATAATGAGAGTTAATGTAAAATTTAAAATTCAGAAAATATGCTAAGAAGTAACGTGTATTGTGTTTCTATAAACTTGCTTCCTTCTGTTATGACCTTTAACAATTTCATTCTTTATTATGGTGTGAAAGCAGTGTTTGTCTTTTTCCTCTTCATAACTAGAGCACCCAAATTAGTACTCAGCACACAACAAGTAAAAATATTTTAAATCAAATAGATAAGCAAATGAAAATGAATACATATAAGAACTAGCACTTCAGATGCAAGAATTATGATAGAAGGGTAAGACAGAAACAGTAAGGTTGACAAATATTTTGTTCCTATGAATGTTTTTCACTAATTTTTCCCTCTGCTCAAATCATTCTTCCCCTGGCTTATTGATTATTCTCTTTCTTTTCCTCCTTTAGATTTTAGCTTGAATATCATCTCCTTAAGGACATTTTTATGGAAATCCTGTCTAAATTAGTTTCCTCTATTATTCTCTATTACAGAAATATATTTTTCGTAGGACTAATCCTGAATGGGATATTTTCATATTTGCGTGTTTACATGCTGTCTTGCTGTCTTCCACTATAGTGGAAGTGTTTTACATTCTATCTCTAGTGCCTAGGACAACATGTGCCACATTACCAACCCTAAATAAATAGGTAACAAACTACTAGATAAATAGGAACATGGAAAAAACTGCTGATCCCTGAATTTTTAGTAACAGCTAGATTGAAACCATAGGTGGGGCACTTGGGTAGGTCAGTCAATTGAGCATTGGACTCTTGATTCCAGCTCAGGTCATGACCTCAGCGGTGTGAGATAGAGCCCCTCTTTGGGCTCCAAGCTGGGCATGGAGCCTGCTCAAGGTTCTCTTTCTCCTTCTGCCCCTATGTCCCCTCTCTGTCTAAAAAAAAAAGAAAGAGAGAAACCATAGGCAAACACACCTTTGCAAAGTAATGCTATGTCCTCAGTGGTTGCATTCAGTTCTGGTGCCTTTTCATAGTTCCATATAGAGAGAACTTTTCCCATCCAATGAAATAGAGGAATGGAAGTTGAAACAGTAATGCTTATTCCTCATTGCCCTAGTTACAGAAAGAAATTTGAGAGGAAATATCCACCGATCTGCCATGAAAACTCAATAAGCAGAAAGCTTCTGTCTCCGAATCCCAGTAAATTCTAATCTATTTGGACCTGAATAAAATTACAGATAATCTCTCTTCCCTCTAGTCTTTAGAGTTCAGTATTTAGCTTCCTAATAGAAGTTCATAAAAATTTTAAATGATATTTATAGTGATGCAAAATATCTTAGATAACCTAATGAAGAGATGACACATGCATATCTACTCTTTAATCTGTTCACTTGTTCTCTACCTCTCTCTTGTTCTATAGGACTGGACAGGTGTAGCAGTTGTCAGATGCCTACATAATATCCATTTCCCCCTTAATATTATCAGAACCCTGTTTTGATAGTTATGACAATGTCTATAGCTCAAAATTTAAAAACAATCTAGACATTTCCTTACATTCATTGCATCTAGGGGCGACCATGTGACACTGTTCTCTACTCATTACTGGACATCGTTTATGGTCATTACTGGAATTTCTGGGAAAGTATGCTTTCCTGATAAATACACAATCTTTCTCTGTGCCCTTTTTCCACTGCCCAGAATGTACATGTGTTAGCTGGAGTTATACAACTCACCTTGTACCATGAGGAAAAGGCCAAATACATTTATGTACTTCTTGAACCAGTCCATTAACCAACACCCGTAACTGTCAATCTCTAGGCTTGTGATTATGTGAGAAAATTTAAACCTTTGTTATGGATATCTCTTTTACTCACAGCCAAACTCAAAACCTAGGTGATACAGGCAAGTGAACTTAAGAAATCTTTCACTAAGACTTGGCCTTGGAAGTAAAATCAGAAGAGGGAATTTTCTAATTTTTCAGTGAGATTTTGTGCGTACACTGATATCTCAGATGACCCACTGAGTCATATGTAGGATCATGTATAAGGTGATTGCGTAACAATTGCCCAAATCCTAATCCAGGACTCTTCTGAGGGTCAAACAGATACTCTCAATAACTACACTAAGACATCATGCATAAACTGGAACTCTCCCGGATGAACCAGGGCATATGGTTACCCTGTGGGAGACTTACGTTCTCAATGGCCTCAAAATAAAGTTCTTTCCTTCCAGTTAGAGGTGGCTGAAATATGTCACTTTTGACATAGACATTTCCATGCAGCTAAACCACTTCTCCAATTTAACTACTAGATTTTAAAATTTTGTGGTATAGAAACAAACTTTAGGTGTACCATAAATGCAGTAGGCTGTAGGCTTGAAATTGTTTCTCCCATTCAAATCTCAATTAAAAATCAACTGATTTTTCCCTTTACATTTCGCACTCATTTCTTTTGCTTTTCCCCTTCCCTAAAGTATATGAAAGTCCTGGCCTATAGACTGAATTTATGTAATGTATTTTCCTCCAAGTGAGTTAAATAAAGAGATATTTAGAAGAAGGAAAGCCCCTCAGATTAAAAAACTGGCTCAAGCTGGGGGTGGAAGGTGGAGAGTGGGGAAAAAAAATTGACCTGATGATTTTTTTTTTTTATTACAAACCAAGAAACATTAACTTATGAAATTACAGTTCTCACATTAGTTTTGGAGAGGGAAAAGCAAGGGAAGGCAGAACTAATAACGACAGGAAATCTCTTCTGGGAATCAGGCTGGCCCAGAAAGCCATAGTAAAGTCATAAACCTTCAGAAGGAGGCCACTAGGTAATTTCTCAGTAAGAATGATGTGGAGAACACGGAGCTTTCACACAGAGTCTGACTACTCTGAAAATTGGTTCATCTATCAGTTTATCTGGTTAAAAATTAAATATATAACCCAAACTGGTTAACACAAGAAGGTTAATTACTGGGCATAAAATTGCAAATGTCACAAGTAGGGCTGGCTTCAGGTGAGTCTTCCTGTGCAGCTTCAAAGGAGTGAACAAGACCTGGCTTCTCCATCTTTTCACCTAGGCACCTGGTCCTTTGAATATTGGAATCATTCTAATCCAGGATTTCTCTTGTGCTTTTAAGATGGTTGCAGTCCTTTTATCCTCTCAGTTCTAAATCCAGTTTAAAAAAAAAGGCAACTCTCCTTCAACAGATAAAGTCAAGTCTTGGGTTTGAAGCTAATTGGCTCTAATTACAGGAGAAATACTCTACAGCTAAGCTTCCATGGCCAGAGTGGCTAAAGAAAGTACATTAGGCAAAACAGGAATCGCCACTGAAACTAAGAGTAGAATTAATACTACATGAATATCATGGACCAATGTTAAGGATCTGATTGAGGATACACTGAGTATATACTACTACTACTAACTACTACTACTACTACTACTACTACTACTACTACTACTATTACTACCTCTACTACTACTACTACTAGCTAACACTGAGCATTCACTGTGTACCATGCACAGTGCTAGGGTACATGCATCCTTTCATTTCATCCCTGCTATAATCCTATATAGCATGCATTTTCATTATTATCCCCATTTTACATATAAGGAAACTGAGCCTAGAAGTTTAAGAGATTTCTCCAATGATATAAAAGAAAGTAAGTTACAGAACTATGATTCAAACCCAGTTTTATTTCTAAAGTTTGCATTCTTAAATACTACTTAAAACTGCCTTATTCACTAATGACTAAAGAAATGCAATCTAAAAATTTTGGATATATTACTACATATTGGCCTAATGGCAAGGCAGAAAGGAAAAAATATAAAATAAAATTTAGTATCATTTCCAAATGATTCAACTAAAGATCTTCATTAACGCTGCTCTTAGAAGCTTAATCCTACTTTTATTTTTCAATGAAAAATGTTAGTAGATACACATACGTTAATTTTTATAATTAAGGCTAGGCCTGGAGCTAAAGTATTAATATTTTCCAGAAGTTATAAACTCTTAGGATAAAATCAACACCAATTAATACTGAAAACATAGTAAGTTAAAAATGAATGCTTACCATTATTCAATCCTTACTGAAAGTAAAACTAATGATCTATTGATTCTTTCTAAAGAAAGGCAACCTAATTCCAACAACAACCAATCATGTCACATTTGCAAGCAACAACTGCCAGATTCTTGGGCTGGGCAGGTTTCATATTTTCTTTTTCTTTCTTTCTTTCCTCTTTCTTCCTTTCTTTCTTTTGTTGTTGGAAAGGATACCCCAGTTCACTTAATTAATATATATGAGGGTAAAAAAAAATAGGCAAGATAAGTAAATTTTTTCTAGGTGCTACAGCCAAAAATTAACCTAAGATGAAAAAGAAATGTAATGAAATTAAAGGAAATCACATGTATATGGAAGAAAAAAATGTAAATGGCTTAAACTGAGTATTTAACAAACTAATTGCTAAACAAGCCTTTGTGATTTGGCCTTTGACTTCTCTCTAAGTGCCATTAACCAAAACTCTATGATTCATTTGGCATTAATGGCTAAGGTATTCCTACTTTCTCTCTCTTTCTCTCTCTCTCCTTAAATATTCAGCACTTTTTGGGGTGCCTGGGTGGCTCAGTCGTTAAGCGTCTGCCTTCGGCTCAGGTCATGATTCCAGGTCCTGGGATCGAGCCCCGCATCAGGCTCCCTGCTCAGCGGGAAGCCTGCTTCTCCCTCTCCCACTCCCCCTGCTTGTATTCCCTCTCTCACTGTGTCTCTCTCTGTCAAATAAATAAATAAAATCTTTAAAAAAAAAATATTCAGCACTTTTCAGAGAAACTACCTGCCCCAAGAAATAGTTCTGCATACACCTCAGATTTCAGAACATTCCATGAGAACATCAGTTGATGAGGAAACTCAAATTCTAGAGTGGGTAATTATTTTGTACCTCTATTCTACATATGTTTGGTTAAAAAATCTGCCATTTCTTTTCAACATAAAATGGAAATCTTCCACTGAAAGATGAACTGCAATGACCAGGTTGCTTCCCAGAAGATGTTCTGACCAGTCTTAGCTCCCTCTTTTTTATAAGCAGTATTTGGTACAGAAAGGAAAACACGACAACATTACCTCTTAAAACTATAATACAATATGGACCCCAATGCAGAGACGCATGAACAATGACTCCTCTAGCAAACTTGCCATGTTTCAAAGCCTTTTCAAAGTTGAACCAGTGAACTGAACTAGAAAGTGTGTAAAGACACAATCAGCACAATTATTACAAAAACCAGTAAGACCAGATGCCCAATAAATTATTTTCAGAATTAAACTGCATGAAATGTATCCATCAACAAGATTTTAATAGATACCTTTATATGGTAATTGCAGTCTTTAGTGCTATAGGATATATTAATCTATATTAGATCTGATCACTAACGTCAAGGAGCTTGCATCTGGTAGGATAAGTAGGGCACAGAAACCAGTAATTCTAACTAAAAGAAGAAAGGGAATATACAGATAAATGTCCTATCAAGGTCCAAAATATGGAAGTTATTTTTGCAGAAATTTTATTTTGCAGAAATTGAGAGAAGTTTTATTGGGTCCTCAGAAATGGGAAATTTTGGACATCTATGATAGTGAGAAGCAAAAGAAATTAAAGAAGTAAAATAAAAAGGTATTTTCTCCTATTGTCACCTTGTGGGCATAAACTCATCCTCCCCTGATAGCTTTCTTTTTTTTTAAACTTTTTTTTTTTTTTAAGATTTTATTTATTTGCGAGAGAGACAATGAGAGAGAGAGCATGAGAGGGAGGAGGGTCAGAGGGAGAAGCAGACTCCCTGCTGAGCAGGGAGCCTGATGTGAGGGGGACTCGATCCCGGGACTCCAGGATCATGACCTGAGCCGAAGGCAGTCGCTTAACCAACTGAGCCACCCAGGTGCCCACCCTGATAGCTTTCAATGTTGGTCCTCTTCTTTTCTTCTCCCTCAAAGACCCCTCCCATGTTTCTCAATAACTCTTGACTTAGTTTTTCAATATGAAGTCAGTGCCTTATCACAATCTTGACATCATCTGCTCCCACTGAAACACCAAATTTAGGCATGTAATTCTAAATGGTGCAAAAGGACATGAGGCAATTAAGAAATATCTCTTTCATTCTTGTTGTTATTATTGCTGTTGACACCTATAAATAAACAAGGTGATAGGTTGCCCTGGTTTTAATATAATTATGCTTTTGACATTATGTTGTAACAGTACAGAGTGACACATCCTTAATTGCAATAGCAAATAAGATAAGCAATGTTGGTTTAAAAAATGAACACTGAACTAGGATTTCCTTTTCTTGACCTACCTCACCTCTACTGAGTGCCGTCATTTTAGTCACATAAGCTCTGCTTCCCAGGTATATCTTTTGTCCTTCAATAGCAATATCATAGTTATTTTAAGGCTCAGATGAGACTATTTATATGAAAGCTCAGTTAAAAATTGAGAAAGCGTTCTACAGTGGGAAGATCTATTATATATAATGCCAAGGGGCAGTGTGGTATTATCAAAATCTCATAATTTCTGGAGTTAAGACCTAGATAATAGTTTGGGTTCTCTTACTCACCAGGATGGACTTAAGTCAACAAGCTTCCTAAGCCTCAGCTTTTTATCTACATTTAATGGTCCATTCCTGTCCTTCCTCACAGAGTTGCTGGGCAAATTACATATAAATCTAAAAGCCCTTTAGAAACAACAAAAACTAAATAAACTATATTATTTGTACCAGCACAGCCCTTAATACCGCTGCTATGACTATCACTGGTAGAGTTACTCTCATAACAGCTTATACTACTACTTATGTATCAAAACAAAGACTGACTTAAAGGAGTCATTTTATCATTGATTTAGCTTCAAATATAATTGACATGGATTAAGGCAGTGTTAAACAATAAGAATTTGTATGTAACTTGACATTAATTCCTCAATCGAAAAAAAACTCAATAGTTCATAAGCTAAATAATTCTAATTTTAGAGATAACTAATACAAGGCCAAACATTATCAATATAATCATTTTAAGTTTATAAAGTAAGTAAACAATGATTGTCATCAGAAAAGCAAACCTTTTTAAAACATTTTAATCATTATCAATCACTGAAATGCCAGGGATATGTGTGCTAAAAGCATCAACTATTCATTAAAAAAGCCCCAATACTGGAATGTGTGGGTGGTACAGTGGGTTGACTGTCTGACTCTTGTTTTTGGTTCAGGTCGTGATCTCAGGGTCCTGAGATCGAGCTCTGCATCGGGCTTCAAGCTCAGCATGGAGTCTGCTTGAGATTCTTTCTCCCTCTCCCTTTGCTCCTGACCCCTGCTGTCAATCTCTCTCTCTATATAAAAATAAATAAATATTTTTTAAAAAGGACCCAATACTTTCAGCCTAGTTACAAGTTTTCGACATGTTTAAAGCTATTCAAATTGCATTATTTTTAAGTGCATAATTTTCCTAAATTCAAATGTCAAGGCTCCCAAGTTGTCCAAAGCACTGAATTATGTTTTCACTTCCCAAATGATGATGTACCAGATGTTACTCTCATAACTTTCTTGTCTTTCATCATTTCCTTCTTCCAAGTTGGAGAAAGACAATAGATATAGGCAGAAGGGAAGTATCTTGTCTGCTCTAACAAAATATCATAGACTGTGTTGCTTAAACAACAGACATTTATTTCACGTAGTTCCAGAAGCTGGGAAGTCCGAGATCAAGGTGCCATCAGATTTGGTTCTTGCTGAGGGCTCTTTTCCTGGCTTGTAGATAACTATCATCTCATTGTATGTTTACATGACATCTACTATGTGTGCTCACAGAGAGAAAAAGTTCCAGTTTCTTATCCTCTTTCTCTAAGGATATGCTATTCCCATTATGAGGACTCCACCCTTATGACATCATCTAAACCCAATTACCTCCCAAAGGCCTCACCTCCTAATACCATCACACTGAGGATTAGAGCTTTAACATATGCATTTTGGGAGGACATGTTTTGTTTATAACAGGGTGTGACTGGAGGCTGAGTCAGAGTAATATGTTAATAAAATATGGCATTCACTTCACTTAGACAGTGTATATACATGTAAAGAACTCAACCTCGTCCCAAAAGATGTGTAGCATTTGTCCTTGGCCTCCAGAAATTGATATTTAAATTTGCCTGAGGGCCTTAGGTTAGCCAGGGAGAAACAATGTTTTAGGGTTAGCACTTTGGGTCATGCAACATATCAGTCTACCAGGAGCCTGAGTTCAGCCACATGGGCAATCATTCAATCAATCCTATATAATGGAGTCTCAATAAAAACTCTTAACACCAAAGCTCAGGTGAGTTTCCTGACTGGGTGTATTTGACATGCATTGTTACCTATTGATACCAGAAGAGTAACACATTCTGATTCTATAGGAAGAAAACAATAGAAACTCTGCATTTGGTACTTCTGGTGTCTCCTATACTCTGCCCATATACTTCTTCCCTTGGCTTCCTTGTATGTTTTCCCTGTAATAAACAATAACCACAAGTATAATACTTATAACAGCTTTCAGTGAGTTCTGTAAGTCTTTCTAATAATTATCAAGCCAAAGAGTGGTGTTGGGAACTACCCTTGACCTGAACTTAACAGTTGGTGTTAGAAGTGAAGGTGGTCTTGAAGACTGTGCTCTCTAACATTGTACTGGCCCAGACTTCTTGCAACAAGTAATTATGATGATAAGTGAAAACTCTAGGAAGAGAAGGATCTTTCTATTTTACCCACTTTCATATGCTTACTATATAGTATAATGTCTAGTATGTGGTAGAGTTCCAATAAATATATACTGACTAAATTTTAGGCTTATTGAGGCTGACTTTGAGGGCAAAGGAGCATTTGTGCTGTGGACTGTAAGATCACCAATGTAATCATAGTTAACTGTTCACCTGCTGTATATAATCTGCTCCATCTATACTTGGGATAGGCAATTCTTTAAAATTCAACAAGTTCATTGAAAGCCTTCCTTTATCAGAGAATGTACTTAATGTTGTGATTGGGGGAGATATGTGGCCCAGGTAGCAAAGATGGGTATGATAAAATTCCTTCCCACTAGAAAAACAGACACTAAGTCCTGTGATACTAAAGCAGAAGTAGTATCTAATTCTCACTGATATGGATAATGGAAAGAGTTCACTTATCAGTAAGTTTTGAATTGAACTACAAGGAAGGTTAAGAATTACATAGGTACAGAACAAAAATAAAAAAGTCAAATATAACAGCATCATCAATATAACTATGGTAGTATTACTTTCATCCTTTATATATTTTATTACACATATGATGACTCTATAATAATAATCTAAAATATTTCATCACCAATTTTTAACCTCCAGTTTGAAAATAATCTGACTTTAGAATTTTATATCAAACAATTCTTATCTGTAATTGTTTTATGTATACAAGGTTCAGTTCAAACTAATAAAAATATAAAAAGATACCAATCTTAGAGTAAATTTATAGAGGATAGTAGAAAGACAAGATTCAGACTATACCTTCTCTGTATATGATGAAAAGATGTAACCCTCCCCACTCCCACACAAATGCCTTTAAGCATTGTGATAATTTGACAAAATTTAGGTTGTTTTACAAGCATTTTCAAAATCTTGTAAACCTCAAAGAGAATGAAACATCAAACAATATTAAAATTCAAGTCAGTTAAAACTGGTTAAATAGCAAAAATTTTAAAATTAAGGGCACTATCTGAATAAGGTAAAATTTGTCGGAAAATCTGTCTCAACAGATTGTGACACAGCAGTGTTTCCTGAACTACTGAAGAAGGTGTTTCAGGAACAGAAGTTTCTAGCATTTGTGAGCTTATTTTGTGTGAGAAAGTGATGCCTTCTAGAACTTTTATTTACTCTACAAAAAAAAAGTATCATTTAATGCCATTAAAATTATTTTGGGCTTCCTTTCAAAATGGCATAATAAATGTAAACTTAATCAAGGGGGCAAAGTATTATACACTGAAAACTATGAAACATTTCTGAAAGAAATTAAGGAAAAAACAAATAAATGGAAAGACATCTGTGTTTATGGACTGAAAGATTTAATACTGCCAAAGTATCCATACAACCCAAAACAACCTTCAGATTCAAAGTAATCTCTGTAAGTCCCAGTGGCATTTATTTTCAGAAATGGGAAAAAAAATCCTAAAATCCACACGGCATCTTACAGGATTCTGAGTAGTCAAAACGATTTTGATTTTTAAAAAAATGTTGGAGGACTCACACCTCCTGATTTTAAAACATCTTACAAACCTACAATAATCAAAAAGCATTGTACTAGCATAAAGACAGACATATATATGAATGAAACAAAACAGAGAACTCAGAAATAAACTCTCACAAATATGGTCCAGTGATCTTTGACAAGGATGCCAAGACTATACAATGGGGAAAGGATAGTCTCTTCGATATATGCTGTTGGAAAAACTGGGTATCTGTATGCAAAAAAAATAAATACATAAAATTGGACCCTTACCTTACACTATATAGAAAAATTAACTCAAAATGGATTAAAAACATAAATGTAATACCTAAAATTGTAAAATTCCTAGATGAGGGGTGCCTGGCTGGCTCAGTCGTTAAGCATCTGCCTTCGGCTCAGATCATGATCCCAGGGTCCTGGGATCGAGCCCCGCATCAGGCTCCCTGCTCCACGGGAAGCCTGCTTCTCCCTCTCCCCCTCCCCCTGCTTGTGTCCCTTCTCTCGCTGTGTCTTGCTCTGACAAATAAATAAATAAAATCTTTAAAAAAATAAAATAAAATAAAATTCCTAGATGAAAACATTGCAGAAAAACTTCATGACATTGAATTTGGCAATGATTTATTGGATATGAAACCAAATTCACAGGCAATAAATGTAAAAATAGACAAGTGGGGTTACATCAAAATTTCTGCACAGCAAAGAAAACAATCAACAAAGTGAAAAAGTAACCTACAGAATAGGAAAAAATATTTGTCAACCATATATCTGATAAGGAGTTCAAATTCACATATAAAGAACACTTACAACTTAACAGCCATAAAACACATTTAAAAATGGGCAAAGGACTTAAATAGACATTTCTCCAAAGACATACAAATGGCCAACATGTACATGAAAAGTGGTTAACATCACTAAGCCAAGGGAAATGCAAGTCAAAACTGCAATGAGATATCACCTTGTATCTGTTAGTATGACCACTAACAGAAAGGAAGGAAGGAAGGAAGGAAGGAAGGAAAGAAGGAAGGAAGGAAGGAAATAAGGAAGGAAGGAAGAGAAAGGGAGGTAAGGAGGAAGGAAATAACAAATGTTGGTAAGGATATGGAAAAACTGAAACCTTTGTACACTGCTGTTGGGAATACAAAATATTGCAGCTGCTATGGGAAACAATATGGAGGTTTCTCAAAAAATTAAAAAGAAGGAAATTTTTTCAGATGCTACAACATGGATGAACCTTGAAGACATTACTCTAAGTGAAATAAGCCAATCACAAAAAGATAAATACTACATGATTCCACATATATGAGGTATCTAAAGCAGTCAGACTCAGAAACTGAAAGTAGAATGGTGTTTGCCAGAAGGTGAGGGGAGGGGAGAAAGGAGAATTGTTTTGGGGACAGAATTTCAGTTTTGCAAGACAAAAAATTTCTAGAGATCTGTTGCACAACAATGTGCATATAGTTAATGCTATTGTAATGCAACACTTAAAAATGATTACGATGGTAAATTTTATGTGTTTTTTTACTATAACTTAAAGACAGAAAGGAAAAAAGGCATGAGTTTAGACTGTTGCACCCACTCTGCTCCAAACAGATAGCAATGATGAATAAAATTAAAAAATGTAAGATCTAAATGACATAGCCAGGTTTAAAGCAAGCTAAGCGTCCCTCTGAAATGGAAACAAGCATCCCTGTGGAATGGAAATGAAGGACTGACTAGGTTGGAGCTACAAGCTCCATATCCTGACATTGGTGGTGTGCCCCAGAGTTCCACTCTGGTCAAGTCAATGGGAATAAAATCCCTCTATGCAGGATGGGGACCAGAGCCAGCCTACCTGCTTATACCAGTGGCTGGGATAGTTTTCCTTCTCCACCTGTAAAAAGGCTAAAATGGAAATGCTGATACTACTTTGGACAAAATCTAGTGAGAGACACAGCCTCACAATGAGAGGAACTAGACCTAGCCCACGCCCCCTTTGCCAACCCCAATGTTACCCTAGGATAGGAGCCTTGAAATGACTCTAACATCTTATGCTAAACTAGGGCCACTGGAGGCTAGATAGCAGCTGCAGCAGCAACAACAACAACAACAAACTAGAAAGTGAGGGCAGACCTTGGAGGAAGAAGATCATGAGGTAGGGCAGGGGAGGGGAGAGAAATGTTCCTGCAGACCAAAATTCCAAACACATGGAGAACTAATTTTAAATTCTAAGATAATTTCAACCTAATTCTAAAAATGATCGCCAAAAAAATCAATGATTAAAACATAAATTCATTATCAAAGAAATTAAACTTTCTTTTTAAAAGAAAACTTCAAGCCTAATATACACCAAAAACACTTCAAGAAAGCCTATGTTAACAGCCTGCTTTAAACTCACCACAGGGCCCCTGGCTGCACTGGTACTCTCCTGCTGAGGCATGCCACACAGAGGGACTCAGTACTGCCGGAGTGATGGAGCCTTGATGCTCTCTTCTCTTTCAGGTTTGCCTCCCCTAGTATCAGCCTTCTCTAGTCTTATAACAAAATCTTCAGGCCTGTGCCCACCATTTAAAATTAAACAGAATAGAGACTCCAGAAATGGACCTTCAACTCCATGGTCGACTAATCTTTGACAAATCAGGAAAAAAATATCCAATGGAAAAAAGACAGTCGCTTCAATAAGTGGTGCTGGGAAAATTGGACAGCTACATACAAAAGAATCAAACTGTACCATTCTCTTACACCATACACAAAGATAAACTCAAAATGGATGAAAGACCTCAATGTGAGACAGGAATCCATCAAAATCCTAAAGGACAACATAGGTAGTAACCTCTTCGACATCGGCCACAGGAACTTCTTTCAAGACACATCTCCAAAGGCAAGAGAAACAAAAGAAAAATGAACCTTTGGGACTTCATCAAGATAAAAAGCTTTTGCATAGCAAAGAAAACAGTCAACAAAACTAAAAGGAAACCCATGGAATGAGAGAAAATATTTGCAAATGACATTATTGATAAAGGGCTGGTATCCAAGACCTATAAAGAATTTATCAAACTCAACACCCAAAAGATAATCCAGTCAAAAAATGGGCAGAAGACAAGAACAGACACTTCTCTAAAGAAGACATATAAATGGCTGACAGACACATGAAAAAATGTTCATCATTATTAGCCATCAGAGAAATACAAATCAAAACCACAATGAGATACCACCTTATACCAGTTAGAATGGCAAAAATTAACAAGACACGAAACAAGTATTGGCGAGGATGTGGAGAAAGGGGAACGCTCTTACACTGTTGGTGGGAATGCAAGCTGGTACAGCCACTCTGGAAAACAGTATGGAAGTTCTTCAAGATGTTAAAAATAGAGCTACCCTATGACCCAGCAATTGCACTACTAGGTATTTACCCCAAAGTTACAGACGTAGTGAAAAGAAGGGACACATGCACCCCAATGTTCATAGCAGCAATGTCCACAATAGCCAAACTGTGGAAGGAGCTGAAATGCCCTTCAACAGATGAATGGATCAAGAAGGTGTGGTCCATATATACAATGGAATATTACTCAGCCATCAGAAAAGATGAATACCCACCATTTGCATTGACATGGATGGAACTAGAAGGGATTATGCTAAGTGAAATAAGTCAAGCAGAGAAAGACAACTATTATATGGTTTCACTCATATGTGAAAACATAAAGAATAGCATGGAGGACCATAGGGTAATGGAGAGAAAACTGAAGGGGGACAATTCAGAGAGGGAGATGAATCATGAGAGACTATGGACTCTGGGAAACA
Organism: Leptonychotes weddellii; assembly: GCF_054177405.1. Classification (NCBI taxonomy): domain Eukaryota; kingdom Metazoa; phylum Chordata; class Mammalia; order Carnivora; family Phocidae; genus Leptonychotes; species Leptonychotes weddellii. The sequence continues at coordinate 125,170,256 of NC_138369.1, forward strand.
AACTGAGAGTTTCAGAGGGGAGGGGGTTGGGGGATGGGGTAGCCAGGTGATGGGTATTAAGGAGGGCATGTGTTGTGATGAGCACTGGGTGTTACATGTAACTAATGTATCATTGAACACTACGTCAAAAACTAATGATGTACTATACAGTGGCTAACTGAACATAATAAAAAAACATAAAAAAATAAAATAAATAAAATAAATAAAAAAATTAAATTAAACACCAGCACTCACTCCAATTAGTTCTATCCAGAAAGAGGGTGATTTGAAAGTAAGAATCCCTGATGATCTATGTCAGCCATGCCATACTTATAATCAAAGGGAAATTGTTCCCAGTCGCCTCTACCATAAGCAGGAAAAAATTATGATTCTTGGTATGGGGCAAGTTTGATTTAAGAGAAGGGGAAAACTGAATATCTGGGTACCCCAAACAGGTAACTCAACAGGTAATTATTGGCTTTCTAAGGCATTAACTCCTTTACAAAAAAAGCACCCACAGTAAAATTATCTAGTCAAGAATTTCTTAAATTCTCTCCTAAAAACTCATCATTTTTGTATAATTGCTAGTTTTAGCTCTTTACTTGATGACTGATTAAATCCTTAAGTCAATATTTTCCTATGATCATCTCCATGTTCTAGTTTGTATTATAGTCAAAACTTTTTTTTAAGATTTTATTTAATTATTTATTTGAGATTGAGAGAGAGAAAGAGCATGGGGAGGAGGAGGGGCAGAGGGAGAAGCAGACTCCCTGCTGATCAAGGAGCCTGACATGGATGTGGGGCTTGATCCCATGACCCTGAGATCATGACCTGAGCTGAAGGCAGACACTTAATGACTGAGTCACCCAGGCGCCCCAAAACTTTTTTTAAAGCTTAATTAATTGGAATTACTCAAAACAACAACCTTTTTGTTTTGCTTATTTTAATTCTTACATTTAAAATATAGACTCACAATAAGTGGACATTAAGAACTGTTAGAATTATGGCACATTAAGAATGAAAGCTCATGGGCGCCTGGGTGGCTCAGTTGGTTAAGCGACTGCCTTCGGCTCAGGTCATGATCCTGGAGTCCCTGGATCGAGTCCCGCATCGGGCTCCCTGCTCGGCAGGGAGTCTGCTTCTCCCTCTGACCCTCCTCCTTCTCATGTGCTCTCTCTCATTCTCTCTCTCTCAAATAAATAAATAAAATCTTTAAAAAAAAAAAAGAATGAAAGCTCATGGGGCGCCTGGGTGGCTCAGTCGTTAAGCGTCTGCCTTCGGCTCAGGTCATGATCCCAGGGTCCTGGGATCGAGCCCCGCATCGGGCTCCCTGCTCAGCCGGGAGCCTGCTTCTCCCTCTTCCACTCCCCCTGCTTGTGTTTCCTCTCTAGCTGTCTCTCTCTTTGTGTCAAATAAATAAATCTTTAAAAAAAAAAAAAAAAAGAATGAAAGCTCACTTTTAACCAAAAATGTATTTATCTGTGTTATATTGAATAGAACAAGTAAAAAAAATGTGCATGCACACATCTAGTATATGAATGCAAATGCATATCTGGAATATGCTCAGGAATAAAAGAGTAACTTAAAAATCCTAATATGAATGACAGATATATCACTAAAAAGCAAGCATAGTATAGCAGAGATTCATTTAACTGAATATGAAAAGAGTTTAATAGAAGTTATTTAGTATTTAATTTAGAATCTCATAGGCATAAGTGAACTTCCTGAATAACTATGCTGTTTACTGAGATCATAGAAAGTAAGGGTGGAAATCTTTAACCATGATTTTCAAGGATCTCTCTTTGTGAACTACAAATAGGCACATTCCCTCATGAGAGAACAGAAATTATGAGTTATCATAATACTTGATACATGAGATTCAGTGCAGCCACACTCTCCCAATGCATAAATTATTATCTTGAGAGTCAGACAGGCATCAGATGACAGTTTACTACTTTAAAATGTCAGTGCTCATAATGTAGCCACTGGAGCTACCTAATTTTGTCAGCTTAAGGTTGAAAAGAGATGTTAAACAACATGGTGTCCAACACACTGTGCTATGGGTCCAGAAATTAAGCCAAAGAGGGGAGCTAACTTGCCCAAAGAGAAATAGTAACTGAAATGTAAATAAAACTCAAATATCCAGCCCCTAATTCAGAGCTCATTCCATAAATTCACCTCGTCTTCGAAGTGACCAGTTATGACAGGAATCTGATGTATTAGGTACTAAACAGATTTATTAAATACAAACAAAACACAACCTATTCCAAAAGTTTTTTCTCCACAAGACAGAAAAGACTCCCAGACAAACTGAAGAATTTAACTTCTTAAACCATCCTATGTGCTTAAAGGAGAAGTAACAGGAGAAAGGAAAAACCTCTTACCCCTTGAATTAAGCAGAAAGGTAAAATTCGAAAGACTGACATATCCTCTAGAAGTAGAAGCCAGATGAAGAGAATTTATATTGCATAGCAAGTAACTAGC
>NC_138369.1:125173218-125217510 GCF_054177405.1 Leptonychotes weddellii
AAAAAAAATATGATCTTTGTAAGTTATGCCAGAGAGTCTTGTTTTCAGATTTTTCCCTGTGGTCCTAAATATTGTCTTGAATACAGAAGATAAAGATAAAAATCACTGGCTCATTCTTAGCTACATTGGTGGAATGAGAGCATTTCTTTTAATAGCTTAATTCTTTTACATGTAAATGTAGATATATAAATAGACGGATCAATAACTGATAGCTTAAGCTCTAATGGATATATTTTATATCTCAGAATACACACACACACATATATACACATGTATGTATATAGACATGCACAAAACCACTAAAACCATTAAAAATTAACTTGTTAAAATTAATTCAATATCATAAGATGAAATGGGAACCAGCTTGTAGTCTTTAAATATTTGGGTTGTCCATCACTGAAAATATTCAACAGTCTACATGTCTACTTGGAGAAGGTACTCAAATACCAGAGAGAAAAACAAGAAGATAATAATCTTCCAACAATATATTTTTATGAATTATATCTCCCTAGCATTACTCTAGTTACCGTTGCGATTATAAAATGAGCATAAGCATAAAACATTGCCCCTTCCCTGAAAGAATTTGTATTACATAAGGGAAGAAAGTAATCATATAGGCTCTATAGATGACAACATGGCTACGGACTAAATATCTCACAGCTGCATGCATAAGAGCATATATCTGTAGTTCACTTTAACATCCTGGTTTAGTTGGAGGTTCTTATCCCTCTTTTCTACTGATAAAATGTCCATCAGTTCTGGTCATCTTCTTCGTTTTGAATGTAAAACGTATGAAAATCCACCCAAGGGCTACCTGGAATGACTGATTATTCCCAGCTTCTCTGAACTTGGGATGGTAAGCTAACCAACACACACACACACACACACACACAGTATTTGGCAGTCAAATGTTCAGCTGATAGTTGTAGAGGATCAAGCCTGAGACCACAGGTTTACTATAGCAGGTTTTAATTTCTAGATGTGCTTGACACTGGACCTGTCTCTCTGCCTCCTTGAACCTGTTTCCTCATTTGTCATGAAAGTTGAGACTAGATCTTATGAGATGCTCAAGATTATTAGCTAGCTCAATTTGAATCTGAACTGGTTTTGTTGTTCCTATGTTCTTACCACTGTCCTTGTGCTACTGAAATAACTTAAGAAGTATAAGACCTTAAAGTCTAGTTAGGGAGAGAAAGCTAAGACATATGGAATAATCTGATACAGTGTATAATTTATTTCTATAATTAAATATAATATATGCATTCTATATATATTCTCTATGTTACAGAAGTTCAGGAAAATGGAAGATCTGTGTGGCCTGAAATATTCAGGAAATGTCTCACATGGAAGATGGGACCCAGGTTGACACTTAAAGAAAGGGCAGAATTTGGGTAAGCCAAGTACAGAAAAACATTTCGGTGGGACAGGAATTTAGGTGGTTCTGGAGGATAATGGATGTGTACAGAAAGGGACTGGTAAATTGAATTTGATTCATACTAGGGAGAAATGAGAATGAACACTATATAGATAAAGTAGGGATAAATGTCTGAATGTCTGTCACTCTAATCTTAGAGATCTAAACTTTGCCAAATGGAAAACAAGGCACGTGACGCACAAAGATTCAAGCAGCAACAGATTACAAAAAAAGTGTGAGATTTGCAGACAACATAGTTTCTAAACTCACCACTCAGAAGCTACCTGGCTCGGAGTCATTCATTTAACCTCTGCTTTAATTTTCCTATCTGTAAAATGAACATAATCATCCTTACTGCATCGTGTTTACAGAAGAATCAAATGCATTATCATATGCTTGAAAGTGTCTCATAAACAGAGAGGTGTTGCCTTGATATTAGAGCTCTTTGTCATTAATCTATGATTCTCTTGCTTCTCAAATAAGGTTACCATAAGGTCTGATCTAACAACTGACATTGTCTCACTAATAGCCTTTGCGTTTATATTCAGAAGATCACTTAATTATTTTTGTGCAATACTTAATTTTCAAAGTGCTGTTCAATTCATCATTGTATTTGACCCTCAACCACCAACACTATGGAACATTTAGGACAGAATGATGATCCTAATTTTTAAAAGGACAAACAGGTTCAGAGAGGTAACCCAAGTGAAACTGCACATGAACAATGGTTTTCTGGCTTTCTCGTGTAGTTATCTGCCTAAAATATCGTGTGTCCTCCTTCTTCCTTTTTAAGTTTAATTTCCTCTAATATCCATTCTTGTCTTTTCACAAAGTCAGACTACTTAGCTACGTTTCTCTACACATCACGCAGCTGACAGTGGTTATGGACTCAGTAATGGCCAATGAGATGTTGGCAGAAAGGTCTCTGTACACTTGAAGACTCTTTCCTTAAAGACAGCTTCTAGGTTTCCTTTACCCTCTTCTCAACCCTCTGCCTTATGGCTGCTTGGACTGGGATGGGGGGTGGGGTGGCGGCTGGATCATCTGAGATCATGAAAACAAGGGCTACCCCCGAGGGAGTGGTGACAGGTGAGCTGGAAGGAGTTGGGTCTCAGAGGACGGTTGTGGGGCAATGGCACGAGGCCAGCATTCAATTACCTAGGTCTGGATTTTATGTGAGAAAAATAAGGCCTTGTTATTTTAGTCTGTGTAATGCAGAACCAACCCTAATCCTTACTGACAGAGATTGCTAAAGAAAGCAGAGTTAATATGTAAGGGACCAACTAAATGTAAGGTGCTTCTACATGGTAAATAAATGCTACTGGAAAGTATCAAGTTCAACGAAAATTCTTATGAGAAAGAACAATGAAATTCAAAATTGTTCAAAACATCTTTCCAACCTAAAGATTTCCCAGGACAAATGCTAAGAACACTGGTCCATTTATCTGAAACCGTCATAACAAAGCAACTCTAAAGCTGTTCATACCTGAGGAGAGCGCGAAAATTACTAAAGCCAGGCAGGGACAAAAGCAAGAAGCTGTGAAAGTCATACAGGAACCGGAAAGTGATAATGGCTTTTAGATGGTATGCTTTGGGAGATTTAGCAAGTCCATAAAAAAAAAAAAAAAAAATCAGTAAACATTTTGGAATGGAACTTTTTAGTGGTATAGTTAAACACTACTCTTTCTGGGAGGGTCCGCATCTGCCTCTTAAAATCTTGAAAAGTGGCAAATGATGTACCCTTATCTATTGTTCATCTTCATTGTAGCACACAGGCTCTAGCTCACAGGAGTCCTTTGCTATGCACAAGAATTCCTCCCACGTCTCCAGTCTTCTTCTCCATCTTCGAAGCCGCAGGCCTTACTCGAAGTAAGTGGGCCACACCATTGTTCAAGCCCCTTGCCTCTCATCATGCCATTCCCCTGCTTACAACCTCCAGGTACTACACAAAGTCTCTACCCTGACCCTCAGCACCCTTTGCAATCTGGCTTCAAATAGCATCTGGAAGTTGATCACCTGCTACATATTCCAGTCACCATAACCGGCTTTATAGAATTTCCCCGTTTCCTAAGTTCGCCCATGATCTTTAGCGAGGCTAAAGTTTCTTTTCTTTTGTTCTCTCTTTTTGAAAAACCTGTCTTCACTACTCAACCGCACCATGAGGTTTACCCAAACTCTTCTGAGATGGCTGTTTCCTTTTCCATGATTGTGTAATTCATTGGTATATATCTATAATAGCATTTGGAACATGGTATTATAGTCATTTATTTTCACATTTGTCTCCATCCCTAAAACGAAAGACTTCTGAGGGCAGGTCTCTGTAATTTCTACCTCAGTCACATGTACATATCTTACATTCAATAAATGTTATTGATCATAAGAGTCATGAAAAGACATTTCCAGAATTTGTGGTTTTCATATTGGAATAAAAATGCTTTTTTTTTAAGATAAAAAAGAAACTAAAAACGTAAAACATCTCAGCCTGATAGTAAAAATTACATATACACACAGCATACATTTCTGCTATATGATACTATTCCTTCTAATATATTTATTTATGGCTTCTAATAATTTGATCTCCCTCTTCCTACTTTTTAACCCCATATTTTTGCCTACTTTATTCTCTCTGCTTGGAATGCTCTTCTCCCCATATCTTCATACTGAAACCCCTGCCATGCTTGAAATGACACACCAAATACCAAGCGCTTTCTCTCACTCCTAAACTGCCCTTGTCCTGAATCTAGACTATTTTCACCACAATTTATAATTTTCTTCCTTAAAAAAAAAAGTTTCTGTCCTAACCACAGCTAGATTGTAAGCTCTCCAAACAAATAACACATCTAAACAACACTTGTATAATATGGAGAAAAGGAGAGAGTGGGAGAGGAAGAAAAAAAAGAGCTAGAAACAGAGACAAAGAGAGAGATTGAGAAAATAAACAGAGTAGTATATTTGCTATTTATATTCAGGATCCCAGTAAACATTTGCTGACGACTACCATCATAAGCCAAAGAGAGTCCAAGCATCAACTCTGATATTCAGGCATTTTCTCAATCGTGTCCTTTCCAAAAGGAATATCTTTCTAAACATTTATGTAAATCTAACTCTTATATTTTGAGAAGTGAAATAATGGAGTTAGTATTCTTGGAGTCCATACAAAACTCAATCACCAAATCACATGGAAAAATGGTATAAAAAGGGCAATGAGGGGAAAGGATAGTTTCTTCAACAAATGGTTCTAGAAAAACTGGATATTGACATCCAAAAGAATGAAATGGGACCCCTATTTTATACTATACACAAAAATAACTCAAAATAGATTAAAAATCCAAACATAAAACCTGAACCTATAAAACTCCTAGAAGAAAATATAGGGGAAAAATTTGTTGACATTGGTCTTGGCAGTGATTTCTTGCATGTAACACCAGAAGTGTGGGCAGCAAAAGCAAAAGTAGACAAGTGGGACTACATCAAACTAAAAAGCTTCTGCAAAGCAAAGGAAACAATCAACTGAGTTAAAAGGTAACCTGCAAAATGGGTATAAACTATATAACTGATAAGGTGTTAATGTCTTACATGGATAAGTAACTTCTACAACTCAATAGCAAAAACCCAAATAACCCAATTAAAAAATGGGCAAAAGACTTGAATAGACACATCTCCAAAGACAATGCACAAATGACCAATCGGTACATGAAGAATGTTTAATATCATTAATCACCAGAGAATGCAAATTAAAACCATGGTGAGATACCACCTCATACCTGTTCAAGTGGCCACTATTACATAAATAAATAAATAAATAGTGTTGACAAGGAACTTTGTGCACTACTGATGGCAATGTACAATGGTGCAGCCAATAGAGAAAATAGTATGGAGAATCCTCAAAATTTAAATACAGAGCCACCACATGATTTAGCAATCCTACTCCTGGGATATATGGAAAAAGTTGAAATCAGGATCTCAAGGACTTATATGATCATTGCAGCATTATTCACAATAGTCAAGATATACAAACAAATTAAATGTCCATGGATGGATAAGTGAAGACAGACAATGTGGCATATACATATAATGGAATATTATTCAGCATTCTAAAAAAAGAATATCTTGTCATATGTGATAACATGGATGAATCAGGACACTGTGCTAAGTGAAATAAGCTAGTCCTAACATTACTCTACTGCATTATTCCACTTACATGATGTATCTAACATAATTAAACTCATGAGAGCAGAGAATAGAATGATGGTTGCCAGGAGCTACAGGGAGAGGCCAATGGGTAGCTGTTATTCAAAGGATGTAAAGTTTCAGTTATGCAAGATGCCTAAGTTCTAGCGATCTGCTGTACAACACGCTGCCTATAGTTAACAATACTAAACTGTGCACTTAAAAAAATATGTCAAGAGTGTAGATCTCATGTTAAGTGTTCCCACAAAAAAAAAAAGGAAAAGCAAAGGGACACAAAGAAAATTTTGGAATTGATGGGTATGTTTATTACCTTGATTATAGTGATGGTTTCATGAGTGTATGCATATATCAAAACTCAACAAATTGTATACATCAAATATGTACAAGTTTTTTTTGTATGTCAAATATACCTCAAGAGAGAAGTTTTTTTTTTAAGTAATAAAGGAAAATGGTAAAAAAAGATCTAGTAGATGAATTGCATTGATACACTCAGTTCTCTACTTTTTCTTCAATTTAGATGCTTTGCCATATAAATATGCAATGCTCTAGAACGATATTCTGTCCTATCCCTTGACACGGGGCTCAACCATGTGACTTGCTACGGCCAAGAGGATGTTAGCAAATGCAAGCAGAGTCTGAATAAGAGCTCATTTGTTCCCATTTGTTCATTTCTCCTCTGCCACTGCATTAAGAAGAACATGCACAGACTAACCCACTGGTGCCAGGAAGAGGATGTAAGACACTTAGAGCAAAATAAAGTGGTTTCAGTAATCCAGCCAAGGCAATTCTAGATTAACTGACAGATAGCTGACCCCCAGCTATGTAATTGAGACAAGATCAACAGAGCTACCTGGCCAACCACCCCAGTCACATGAGACATAACACTGCTGTTGCATGCAGTGGAATCTATGTGATTGCTGGATACACAGCATTATTGTAATAATGTATAAATGACTAGCAAAAGTTATTTCCTGGGGGAAGTAGGTGATGGATTTGAAATGCCCTGATACCATACAACCCAAAATTCTCATATTTGATAACAACCCTCAACATGTAATACATGATATTACCAATGATGAGCTGTGAAGCTAAAATAAACTTTTATAAATTAAAGTTATAAAGGATAATTTTTGACTAATTATGCCACAGGAAAGACTGAATTATTTTTTTCAGGAAATAATTACAAGATTGTTGCCATATGAAAAGATGTTCAAAGATTATACATATAAATAATGGAAAATAAATGTATAGAATTAAATCCATCAAGTAATTAAAATATTTTATTTCCCTAGATTCTACCATCATTGTGGTAACTTTCAGTTTTTTAAAATTTAATCTTTTGTGATTTATTTTCTCACCCTACTCACTTTTGTGCCTAATTTTCATTTCATCATGCTATATTTGTTTTTTCAGAGGGAATGCCTAAAATTGTGTAAATTTTAGGACCTACAAAATTTCAGTCAGTCTCAGGTTGAAATTTAAGTGGCAGGAGAGAATTAAAGAAAAGTAACACATGAGGTAGGAAAAACTAAAAAGATTATATTCGTGGAATGCCTACTATTTTTTCAGGCATCATGCTAGGCATTCTGACATGTAAAATGTCACTTTTAAAATAAGTATCTCACTACTTGGCTTTATTTCAGGGTATAAAAAGTCTTAACTTCTTTTTTGGGTACCAAGTGAATAAAGAAGGGAATGAAAATTGCCATCCTAAACTTCAGGGTATGATTCCATAGCCTTAGCCATTTGAACTCTCATATGGTATCTTGTAAATACCTCTATAATGTCTCTGGTTCATAAAATATGTATTCTTTCCATAAATATCTATTGAGCACTTAGTATATGCCACATGTTGTGCTTATGATGGGGAAATAGTGAGGTAGCCAACAGATGTGGTCCCTGGGGGATAAACCTTCATCTGTAATCCTTCCTGAGGTTCCTACTATTCTGTGGGCAACTTGAAGGCCCTGGAAACTGTTGTTATCCTTGCTGCCTAGAATATAGCAACCTGGTCTCATAAGCTGCTGTTCAATATTTGCCAAATAAATAAATGAATCAGCAGTGGTTTCTCTTTAAGCTTGCTTATGCATAGCTTCTCTTGGTCGTATTTCCAGCATGCAAGAAAATTAAGCATGCAAGAAATTAAGCATGCAAGAAAAAACTGACAATGTTTATCACACATAGAATATATTTAAATATGGAATCTAAAGGGAAAGCCAGATAATTTACATGACACAGAGTTTGAGAGGACAAAAGCATAGGATGCATGGGGCTGGTGTGTGTGAATGGTGAAGCAGGTTTTAAAAGGAATGAAGAAGAAAGGAAGAGTTTGAGGAAATCTGTTACAATCAAGATATTAGATCTCTTTAAAATTATACTGGACATGAAAAAAGTACCTTGTAGAAGTGCTGTGTTCTTATCCAACTTAATTTCTACCTGACTGTTACCCACAAAAATAATTCCCGTGACAAAAAAAGGTAGCAATCAACCCAAAACATCAGAAAACACTTACTGTGACAACCAGTGAAGGTGCAAAAGAGAAGAAGAGGAAGAGAGGAAAAGAAAGAGAAAGGAGGGAGGGGGAAAAAAGTTCCTTATGAATTCTTCTTTACAACAGGTAAATCCAGTATCTTCTCAAGCAACTTGTAAGGATGGCCTCCTTATTGCTTGTAATAGTGAACAGGTATAAAAGAGCATAGTCATGTTTTCAAATTCTGAGTTGAACCTGCAGAATGGGCAATGGAAAGCATGCATTTTGTGACCCACTGAAAATCCAAGTTAAATTTATAGTAGAAGATACTGAGAGAGAATCGAGATATTTGGGTTTATAATCTGTGTACTCTCAATATCAGATTGTCTTGAAAATTATCATTCCCCACACCTCAAAATGTTCTCAATAAAGATACTTCATTAGAATGTGAATATCATATCCTACAAAAATCTGAACCTAAAATTAAGTTGGTACCATGTTATTTTTCCTTATAATCCAATAGTCTCCTGTAATAACATTTGTAATTATAGTATTTATGATAACATTTGTAAGTCACTCAATTGGTTTTACATTAGTCATGAAAATAATATTTATTTCTGGCCTTTATTTATCATTTACTAAGGTCAATTCTTCCCCCTCTTCATTTTCAATAGGAAAATGATCTTATAGAATAGTCAACAAACTAAGAGATAGATAGTCTGGGCTCTTAACTCTTCCAACACAAAAGTGGTCATATAAATTATGGTACAATGGAGTATTCATTCAGGCAAATTAATTGCTGCCTCATCCTAATTCCACAGCATTACACAACACTTACCACATTGCTTTTTCATATTTATATGTTTGCCTGAATCTCCCAGCAAACCAAGAATTTTTCAAGAGGATGAAATACATTTTTTTCATCCAAGGTACATTGCACAGTAGAAGCCTAAACAATTGTGGTCATTGAACTTAACGCCCTAAAATAGCTTTCCTTCCAGAATTTAAGGGAAAAATATGATAGTCCCTACTTTAGCTATTAAGGAAACAAGACTAGGATGAAGACTGAACTTGGAGGACATAGCTCTCAGTCATGAGCCCTAGTTCTAACATTTAACGGCTTTGTGACTTTGGTGACTGGAAGTAATGTAACCTCACTGAGCCTTAGTGTCCACTCTGAATACTTCACTGACTTGATATGATGATGAGTTAAAATAATATTTTTTAAATACTTGTTAAACTATAAAAGTAAAGTACAAAGTATCATTATTGATGTGGCTAGAGCTTTCACAATGGGGGTGGGGGTAAGGGACACTTGGGTCATCATTATTTCATATTTTAACTTAAATTTCTTAAGATGTCATGGCAGAAAAAAAAGCAACGTACTTCATCTTATATATTTAAGATTCAGTGAGCAAAAATAATTATGCATTTAAAATGAAACAATGAAAACAATGTAAAAATCAACATACTTTAGGTTATAGTGATTTAGTGTTTTCAGTCTGATGTCTTACTTTATAAACAATTGGTCAAATAATCCAACTGCCTGATTTATTTTCTCCACTGAATTTACTGACTTATGGAACTGATGAGTGGTTTGGGGCTTAGAGACTTAAAATTGTTCTTTTAAGCATTGGCCGATAGCAAACATTATGAATTTTCAACATAGTGAAATTGAGCAACATGATGATCCCTTTCTTGGACAAAAGCTAGTAGAATCCTGCCACTGGCTTTTAAACCTGATATCATCATAAAACCTTTCCTGTGTTACTTCAGAGATGTTCAAAAACTTGCATAATTAACAAGTCAATTCAATGTGATTTCTTTTTTTTCCTTAAGATGAAAAATGGAGCATGTCACTATCGATAATGAAAGCAAATGCCCATCATTGCTCATCCTTTGCATCCATTGCAACCAATTTGTCTTACTCATCAGACTTGTCTTACGGTCCACATGAAGAACTCTGAACAGCACAGGTGTCAGTCCAGATCAAAGGGCAGAAACATCCTTCAAGAAATCCCTCATGTTTTCAAAGGTTTTAGATTTACATCTTCCACAAATCTTCCATCAAACACCAAAATTGACACTATGGCCTGTCAGGTTTATTCATTAATTTATCACATATATTCCAGACACTATGCTAGGCACTTGTAATACACTGATGTAAAAGACAGACTTAGTATCTGCAATCATAGTGGTGAAAGTCTATAAAATAGAAAAAAAATAACTCCACATGTGAACTCTGCGACCATCTTTACAGAGAAGGGCACTGAATCTCAAAGATGTGGTTTTCCCAAGGTCATGAAATCCTCCAAGAAAGAACTAGGATGTGAACCTAGGTTCTGGTGGCCGTAAGGCTATAAAATATTGTTGCTCTTGAGAAATAAAAGAGAATTTCTAGCAACTACAATCTAAGTAGTTGTAAAGAAAGTGAGAAAAAAAAATGGAACTACAATAAATAGATTTGGAAGCCTTAAAAGGAATTTGTCAGGCAAGCAGAAATTCCCCACTCAGAAAGAACAAAACCTTTAGCTCCTCTCAGTTAAAATTACACACAGACAACAAAAGCTAACTTGCTTGAGATGGTTTAGATACGCACAACCAAAGCTTTGCACTTCATTATCGTTAATTACCAAAACAAGAAAGCACTTTTGAAAATTTACGCACACAATACTGATGAGCAATTATATTTAAATAGTGAGAAGTCAGTGAAAAAGCCACAAAGAAACATTGACGATTCCACTCAAGTTATACTGACACTGACACTCAAATGTTATATTTACTGATCATGATTAATATATATATACATGTATATACATACATACTATATAATATCTATGATATGATATAATATGTAAATATAAATTATATTTCTGCTTCATTCCAAAAATATTAAGTGGATCTATAGAAATAAATGTGGTTAAGATAATTTTTTAGAAATGGAGGGGGGAAAAAAGAATTTGAAAAATAATAGGATCAGTATTCTCTACCTTAAAATGTTTCAGCTCATTTCTCCCATTGTCCCTACGTACAAAATTTTTCCAAAGTACATTTCACCTATCATTTGATTACAATTGCTCAGTAACATTCATTGGTTCCCCATGTCCTAAAATATAAAGTGTAAACTTCCTTACGTGTTGTTTAGCACTCTAAAATATGGTCCTGTGATACCTCCACATAATTTCTTTGCTAGACCCATTGGTCAGTTAATTTGTCCCCAACATGGAAGGAGCTTTCTCCACTTGGTAATTTTGTGCCTCCTTATCTGAAATGCAGTTCTCCTGATCTTAGCTCACCTATTTTGTTCCTATTCTTCAAGGCTCAGTTTAAAGTCCACTTTCTCTGAGTACCATGGCTTTTGGGGATCTCTTCCACCTCTGAAATTTAGTGATTTTTTTCTAATCACTTGGCAGTACCAGTGTGCTACCTGGCATTATTAAGTTTAATTTACATAAAGGTTCAACCTCAACTTTGTCTGTTACTCTAGGAGCAGCTAGAAAGCAGGAGAGTATGAGAATCATCTTTGTAACTTAGTAACTAGAACACAATTCTCCCTCAATATATGTTGGTGTCAATGAAGATGAAGCATACATATGGCAGACGTGTGTGAAACTCCAATCATTTTGCTGCAGCTGCCCAAAACTATGTCTTGAGACACTTGAGGCTAGGCCACAATGACTGTTGTAAAACCTTAGTGATGTCTAAACAAAACAAAAACAAAAGAATTTAGTGATGTCTGCTGTGGACCCAGGAGGGGCCATTTACTTGTCATCTCCAGCTTTTTTTTACAATACAATATCAAGGAACATTCCATAAAAGGACAGCAGTGATTTGCAGTGTACTTTAAAATAATATCTTATTGTGTAACTCTGTCTCAAAGTTTTTTACTGCGTATTACAACCTTCTGGGAGTTTTGTTTGTTTGTTTATTTTTTAATTCTGATACCTTGGCCATACCCATACCAACTAAAAAAAATCTCCAAGATTGGATCTAGGCCTCAATATTTTTTTAAATTCCTCATATGATTCCAATGTGCAGCATTGCTAAAAAAGCAATTTCATATTCAATAGGTCTGGGGGTAGTTCTTACCAGCTCCCAGATGATGCTTATTGAACCTCATCAGTCCTTAGACTAGAGCTTGCTGTGGGCAGTATCGGCATCTCCTGCAGCTTACAGGAAAGGCAGAATCTCAGGCCCCATTCAAGACCTACCGAATCACAATTTGCATTTTCACAAGATTCCCAAATGATCACTATGCATGTAAGGTTCAAGAAGCACTGTTCTAGAGCAGTGGTTCTCAAAGTGTGGTCTTATGAACTTGTTAGAAACACAAACATTCAGCCCTTCTTCCAGATTACTGGAATCAGAAATTCTGGGAGTAAGGGCCCATAAACCAGTAGTTTAACAAACCCTCCAGGTGATTCTGATGCCCACTACAGTATAAGAAGCAATGTTCTAGAAGTCACTCTTCTTTTACTTGACTGTACTTCAGAATCATCTGTGTTATTTTAAAATACTCATGCCTTGGTTCCATCCTCAGAGATTCTGATTTTATTGACCCGGGCATCAGATTTTTTTAAAGTCACCCTGGTGATTCTAATGTCCAAAAATTGGGGAGGCATTGTTCCAGAGGACTTTGACATTGGTGGGAAGTAGACTATCTTCCCTTGCATCTTGATATGACTTTCCCTGCTGAGATCACCAGCAGATTCAAAGGACTGAGAAAAGACCATGTGTAACTGTATTCATTCCTACCCACTTTGAGGGAAATTCCAAGTGCAGTGGGGTTGAATCCTATGCAGATTCAACTTCAATCAAATTCCCTTAAAGACGAGAAGGCTGGGTCTAGGGCCCAGCAGAGTGTCGAAACTGCATGTGAGGCACCAAGAATGCCTGTTAACAATTCTTCATGGCTCTGCTCAGTCCTATACCTTCCCGGAAATTACTCTTGTTCACACTTCCGGCAGCATAGATTTCTCCTCTTCAGACTTCCCAAAGCACTCTCTTCCATGAGGGTAAGTTTGATATTATATACTTTAAGTCCTTAAATATAATTCCCATTTTACAGTTGAGAAACTAAGGTTTGAAAGTGCTAAGCAAATTGACCAAGTGTATACAGCTGGTAAATGGAGAAATGCATGTTAATTTTCATAACTGTCTGTCTCTGAAATTGTATGGGATATTCACAACACCACATTGCTTCCTCAAGGATCATAACTGGTCTCCGCTACATACTAAAGTAACAATAAAATTATGTATTCTGGCAATACCTAAGTAAGAGGAAGCAAAGAGAAGTTCTCTTTAAGATATTTTTAAAAATTCAATTAGAATACTATAGAGTGGGCTTAGTAATGCTGAACAGACATATTTTGACATGGGAATGTGCTCCACATTCTGTCTCAGTGTCAGGAAAAGCAGATGTACTAAGTGCAACCTCACTAGATCTTGGCGGGATGCCTGCTCAGTACCACTCTATCTAGGCTACTGAATAATACATGGAAATATATACACACACACAAACACACACATCCTACACACCTCAAATTTCCCAAGTCAGATACACGAAACGGGCCACCAGATTAAGAATGTAAAAATTACTGTATAATGGTTTACTATTTCTAAAAAATACTTTAATTTACAATGTAAATATACCAAACATATTGAAGAAAAATCCTCTCAAAGTTCAGTGTTTATACCATCTTAAAGTAAACCACCATAATACTTCACAAGTAAATCATACTTCCCTCTTAATACTTTTAAAAAGTGTTGGGAGAAAATGTAGTGTTATGATTTAAGGGAATGTTTATTATGCACTGGGAAATATTAACCAGGAAAGAGAAATTCAGTGTAGAGTGGGTAAAGGCATTAACTCTGGAACTAAATTTGCTGTGTACACATCCTGGGTCTACCATTTAATATCTGTGTGACCATGGGCTAATTATTTAAACTCCCTATGCCTCAGTTTACTCATCTTCAAAGTGGGCATGACTATAATACCTGTTTTATAGAATTGTTGTGATACTTAAATGAATAAAATTTCTAAAATTACTCAGTGAACATTAGCTATTATTATTTGATATACTGCAAACTCATATTTTTTCCAAATCCCTCAGGGAAAATATATAATTCTTCTTTTATAGTTCATGGTAGTATGCCCTGGAAAATATCCATCCACATGAGAATAAAGGTATGATTAATTCCTTAATAAACTGGTGGCTATAAACCAGATACCTAATCAAACCAGAGACATATAAGAAATCCCACTGCCATTAATTACTATCTCTATTAAGTTTGAGAATGTAGGCAAACCTGCTTAATCTCGGAAGCAATAATTTGTATTGAGGAATGAACATAGGAGGGAGATATAATGGAACTGAATTTTCCTTACTCTCCCTTGACCAAATCAACTTCACATCTCAGAGCCTCAGAAGCAGGTAATTTCAGGGAGATTTTTAACAATCTCTAATTTATCACAACTCTAAAACCCTTTCTACTACTTCAAGGAACCCACCCCCCTTTTTTTCTTACTTTTTAAGCACCTCAGTGTATGGTTTCTGTTCCCTGCAAAATAAGCTTAACTTTAGCTCCTGGTCCTGGCTGAATAATAAAAGCAATGGCTCCCTCTCTCATAGGTAAATGTACCATTTACATACTTTCAGAAAATGATGCCTCTGTAATTATCACCATGAATATATATTCACATAATGCTTTGAAGATATATTTAGAACTGTGCAAGAGTGTCTTCTTTTACTATTATTGCTATACAGTTCACTTCTCCAGACTAAGCCTACTCAATTTTCTTCCTATTTTCATAATGGAAAATGACTTCCTTATCCATCCTTTGAAGTCTCTTAAATTGTCTGTCATTCTCAAAACAAAATGCAAACGTGATCCAATTTGCATTAATCCTTCAAGCTGGGTGTTGTTCAACAAAGTCATAGTCATTTTTGATGGAGTTATTCTGAGAATTCACTTGCATTCATTTATTCAACGAATACTGACAACCTAATATGTGCCAGACATGACTCTGGGTGCTGGAGAAACAGCAGTGCAAAATGCAGACAAAGCTCCCTGCCCCTGTGGAGCTTTTATTCTAATTAGGCCTTCCAATCTAAATGGTAGTGTGATTATACTATTATTACTACAAATTAACCTACCCATATCCATTATTAAGGCATTACCTATCATTAAGGTACATGCCAATACCGAGATAAATCAGACGTACTCAATGACTTCAAGAAACTTGTAACCTAAAGGAAGTAAACAAGTCACACACATAATAAATTTATACAGATGAAACTGCATACATTTCTTAAGAGAGGTACAATGTATGCCGAGGAAAAAGCAGGACTTCCAGTTAAAGAAATCAGAAAAAGTTTTCAAAGACAAAAGGCTGTTGATCTTGTTTTTAGAGGAGGATATAATTAATGAAAAACATAACATAAGCAAGTATGAATGAGGAAATTCTGTGGTGTATATAAATGGGGAATGTCTTAGTGGAGGAGGGACAGAATAAAATAAATAAGTATATAAGGCAGTGGCAAGTGTTCTGGAGGAAGAACAAAATCAAGTTGCCAAGGGAGAGTCAAGTGTTGAAGACAAGGATTGAAATGTATAGACTAACCACAAAAGGTCTCCATGGGAAAAGGCTTCTCTTTTGAATAAAGGAAGGAAGAAGATGAGAAAGGGGGCTATTTAGATATTTGGAAGAAGAACATGCTAGGAAGACATGGAATGCTGGTACCAAGGGCTTCTGGAAAGACCATGGTTGTTGTGTTTGAGGAACAGGATGACTAGTCGAAATAAAGGAGGGCAAACGGTCAAGAGATAATGGGCAGGATTATGTGGAACCGTATCGGTCATAAAGTGAACTTGGCTTTTACCCTTAACGATGTATGATGAAAGAGACTGAACAGAGAACTGACCTATCTGACCCATGTTGTAACTGGGTCTGGCTACTCTGTGGATAATAGATTGAAGAGGGAAAGCGTTAACTGACAAGATCAGTCAGGAGGCTATTGCAAAGGTCCAAAGATGAGAGCAGCTTGGTCTACGTAGTGGCAATAGGGGTATTGAAAGTGGTCAGATTCTGTTATATTTTGAAGGCAGAGTGAATTTACTACAGTTTTCAAATTCATTGCAAAAATTATTGTACTACCCACTCTTACAATTTTGCCCTTTTTAATGATGTGTTTAAAGGAAAAATTTCAAGGGTTTCAAAGGTAAAACCAAAATCCATTACCAATCTGTAGGCTTTCAAAGTTTCAGATCTTTCAGGGATATTGGAGATAATCTTTTCCAAACACCTCATTTTACAGAGTAGAAAACCAAGGAACAGAAAGCTTAAACAAGAACAAGCAGCTAAATGGGGCCAGGACCTGGACTGGAAACCAGGTTATCTGACTCACAGCCCAAGTCACTTTGACTTACAACTAGTGATATTTAAGTGGCTGATACTCTCCATTTGAAGGTGTATTCAGTCATTTTGATTTTACAACACTGAGTAAGAGGTATGCCAAACTCAAACCTCTTCAGGGCCGAGGCAGGCAGGAGGAAAATGTGGGGGAAAGCAGATACATCCACTGTTTGAATACATTCATTTTTTTTCACCGTGAGGTGTGCCAGCTAAATGAAACGTATCTGCCATAGCCCTCCAGTTTGGGATCTTGGAAACTGTCCATTGCTGTGCTCCACAGAAGGGCAAATAAGGACATTGCACTCTAAGAGGGGAAATACAAATGTAGATAAGGAATTGCAGTCTAATGTGACTTGTGCAGCTGTAAATGTACACACGAGGTTCAGACAGAGTTGGGTGAAGTGAGTTAGTGGGGGGTGTTGGGAAAGAGTAGCAGTTGTCGGGGAAAGCCAGAGAAGGCTTCACACAAAGAAGAAAAAAGTTGAGAAGGGTTCTAAAGGGTAAGGGTGGCTTATCAGCAAAGCCAGTGAATAAGACTGGGTAAGTCATTCCACGTAAATGTAATTAGCATGTGTAAAATGTCCAAGATATAGGCTCACCTGTAACATTTGTGTAATTCCCCCAAACCTATGTTTGATTATACATCTGCCTAGAATTGCACTCTTTACTCTCTCTGGGTCTAAATCAAATACAACATTCATTCCATTGTGTGTGTCTTCTTTATCCATTCATCTATTGTATGTTAAATACACTGGAATTAAAATAAAATTTTTTTTAAATGTGGCTATTAGAAAACTTAAAAAAACTTCAAAAATAACTGATTTCACACATGTTTGAGACACTACAAAGTCTGAATTTCATCATGCTTTGCAGGATGCCTACAAATCCATGCTTTCCCTATTACATTAGGAATCAGGTACCAGTAGAAGTATGTGTGGCAGTCCCAAGACAGAGATTGCCTTAATCAGCAAAAGTGAACATTCCAAATCCTGGGGCAGAGGAGAGTTACCAGTCATACCTACTGCAGCGCATCAGAATCATCCAGAGAGCTTGTCGAAACAGAGATTGCTGAGCCACAGCCCAGAATTCGAATAATTCAATATGTCTAGCGTGAGGCTCAAAAATGTTCCCAGATGATGCTGATGCCGGAAATGGTCTGGGGACTACACACTGTATGAACCACTGACTTAGAGTACTCTTCAATATCCCCCAGCTCAGCACTTTCACACTCTTTCGTGTAACCTCAGCTGCCGCCATTAAGGATTCTACTTGTTGAAATGGCTTCTGTCTATGAGCTCCTTGTAAATAAGTACTCTTTCATCCATGTGGATGAAGGTAATAGTAATAGTAATAGCAACAACTAACAATATTTATTGGGAGTTACTGTGTTTTAGGCACAATTTTAAGTACTTTTCATGAATCAACCCATTTCATCTGGACAACAACCCTATGATGTAAATTCTGTTATCATTCCCACTGAACAAATGAGGGGATTAAGCTGTGAAGAGGTTAAATAACTAAGCTAAAGGTACAGAATTTTAGGTCAGATAGCCTGGATTCAAATTCTGGTTCTATCATTTACGTGCATGACTCTCCAGATCCTTATACACACCTTGAGGATATCACATAGGGATTTGTAAATTGAAGATTTCCTGCTGGTGATACAGCTTCCAGAACAAATGGTATTGTTCTGAAATGGGAAATGGAAGACGCCAGTCAGTTTTTCTGAGCATACATTCCCTTCCACATGAGAACGGAAAGGCTTCTAAAATCTGAGAGATTCTCTGTCCCTCTCATTTTGTACAATCAGATATCATTTAAATCTGAGAAATTTTATGTGATTTGCTTAAGGTCAATGCACTGGTTACCTCACAGAGCCAAGAATAGATTAAAGAAAATCTCAGCCCTCAGCTCTTTCTAGGAATACACTTGGTTAAGTAGCTCCTGTAAGATTCTTAACCACTATGCATACAGCCTATAAATATGCTATAAATATGCCCATAAACAGTCACAGAGCAACTGGGGAGAAGGATAATTTCATATGGTTCATGTTTTCCTTTACTGACTAGAGGGACACATGAGAACAGAAGTCTTAGGATCGAAAAGAAATACAAGACTAGTAAGAAGGAAAGAGGTCAAGGTTACAAAAAGTTTACAAAGTTATTCCCTTGTGATTTTATGTGAGTGGGTAAACTATTCAAGGAAATAATTGGTTCTTGTTCATGCTTTCCACAAATATTATCTGGAAGCATACTCTTTAAAATTAAATCATAGTCAACAAAAACAAATCTCTAACAAATGTTCATTACTCTTCTTCTAGCGATTAAAATCAAAAGGCATTTTTTCTTTATTAAAAATATCAAATGAAGTAACTGCATTCATAAGCTAAGGATAAATATTAATTTTGATATTGAAAAAATATGCCACTGTAAGAATAACAACATTACCACACTATTGCTTAAGATTATGTAAATAATCTTGCTTAAAGAAAATCAGCAGGATAACACACACATTTCTTTTTCTTTTCATCCAACTTATAGGTGTGATTTCGCACATACAAATTGATGACATATTCTTAAAGGATAGATGATAGTAGAAGAAAATATTATCCCTATAATTGGATATGGCATAGCCCTTACTTTCCCATGAAAACGATAATGTGTACGCTCTAGTAGGTGTAAGAGATAAACTCCTTGTCCAGGAAGGTCCCTGGTTAGGGAGAAAAACCTCCTTATAATTCTCCATAGCATCCCTTATGTCCTTGATAATTTTTCCCAACTAACCATGTGGATCATGTTTCTGTTGATAGTTTAGCAATACAGAACTTCTGTTGGCTTTGGCTGTGTCTATATCCTTGTGGCTGGTGGTGGTATCAAAACATCATATGTTTGGTATTGTATAGAAAACATAACTGGATGACTACATTTTTAAGTTTCCAATTGGATTTCTGAAACTCAGATACCGACCGTTTTGAAATGTTTCTTTATGCTGAACTCATGAGAAATTTAGTTTATTCATAAAATCTGAATAAACTGTGTTTGATTTGTAATCAGTAGTCAAGAACATAAAATATTAGAGGTCTAGAATCAAAAGATCTCAAGAAACAAATTCCATATTAATTAAATAGTAAACACAAAAGTCAAACAATAATTTATTAAGACAAAGCTCAGGAGATTGTTTAAAAAATCATCGTGGAATGAATAAAGGCTTTTTAAACAGGAAAGAAAAGCTGAGGGTGTAAAAGCATATTTATAATAAAATAAAATAAAATAAATAAGCACGGCCAAGTAAATTCAGAGACAAGCAACAAAATGAGTAAAAACGTACAACTCATATAACAAAGAGCTGATTTTTTTTCA
This sequence comes from Leptonychotes weddellii, assembly GCF_054177405.1. NCBI lineage: Eukaryota > Metazoa > Chordata > Mammalia > Carnivora > Phocidae > Leptonychotes > Leptonychotes weddellii. The sequence goes on from NC_138369.1 coordinate 125,193,069, forward strand.
AAGAGCTGATTTTTTAAAATATAAATAGATTTCCTACAAATGTAGGTTTATATCCTACAGATATAAACAGATATTTTATAGAAAAAGAAGTGAAGATGGTTCTTAAAATATATGAATAAGTGCTCAACCTAACTCATAATAAGACAAATAATGTTTATGTTTTTAGGTAACAAAGAACCAGAAGTTTGATAACACATTGTGCTGACCTAGAATATAAGGAAATAGACATCCTCAGTGTAAATTTGTATGATGGAGAACAATATAGATCTTTCAAAATTAAAAAAGCATATACCCTTGACCCAGGAATTCCACTTCTAAGTATCCATCCCATAAGTACACTTGTACACATGCAAAATTACTCATGTACCAGGATTTTTTTTATAGTGTTGTTTGCATTAGCAAAATATAAGAACTGAAATGGCCTTCAACAGAGAATTAGGTTAAATAAATTATTCCACATAAATACATACTAATATGGAAAAATCTCAGATACAACAATTTAAGTTTAAAAAGATACTGAATAATGTTAGATGATGGAGAGAGAAATGATATCAATATAAACATAGAGCATTGTATATGTTGATAAATGCATAGACTACGTTCCAGAAGAATACCAAGAAATGTGGCCAGAGGCAGAGAGAAGAAGAACAGAAAACTGTTTTTGACTATGTCAGTGTCTCCCAGGGAAAGAAACACACCCATGGTTGAACAAAGTTGGGTTTAATGACTTAAGGCAAGGAGGAAAAATGCACTCCATGGTCGAGCTGGGATGTCTTAGTAAGAGGGTGTAAGAAAGAACTTAGAGGATTTGGTCTTGGGTTAGGCAATTTTAGGGAGGGCTCAAAGAAATGGAATTTACTCCCAATTGGATGCTCTAAGGAAGTGAGTGTCATTGTATGATTGGGTAAGTTAATAAATATTATCTATAAGGGGGCACCTGGGTGGCTCAGTCATTAAGCGTCTGCCTTCGGCTCAGGTCGTGATCCCAGGGTCCTGGGATCGAGTCCCACATCGGGCTCTCTGGTCTGGCGGGAAGCCTGCTTCTCCCTCTACCACTCCCCCTACTTGTGTTCCCTTTCTCGCTGTGTCTCTCTCTGTCAAATAAATAAATAAAATCTTTAAAAATATATATATATTATCTATCAGACAAGAAGAGCAGAGCAAGTTAAAGCTGTGTTTGGTGAATTAGTAAGCAGCCACTGATACAAGCCAGGATAGAGAAATATTTGATCATTTTGTAGTTTGGACAACATCCTTCTTTTTGCCTGTGTTCAGACATGATTACAGAGTGGTTGTGTTTTTGTCTTGATCCAGCACAATCACAGTGGCCTTTTCTGATTGGGTGTTCTGTGAAATTGTCTATATTCAAAAGAAGTACCCCAAGGCCTGCTGGACTGCCAAGTCAGCTCCTGCCTGGCAGGGACTGTTTTGCTCTTTCTCAACAGCATACGCTTTTGCACCTTTATGGTTTTATACTGTATACTTATCTTACTTATTCAAAATAATTTTTAAAAGAATCTCAGGACTGGGATTCCTGGGGGAGATGGCGGAGTGGAAGGACCCTAGGCTCACCTCATCCCATGGATACAACTAGTTAACACATAAGTGTAAATAACTCAGAAAACAACCCAAAGACTGGCAGAATAAACTCCACAACTAAATGTGCCTCTGGAGATGAATAGATAAAGAAGACGAGGAACATATATACAATGGGATATTCTTCAGCCATAAAAAAGAATGAAATCTTGCCATTTTCAACAACATGGTTGGAGCTAGAAAGTATAATGTCAGAAAATAAGTTAGAGAAAGACAAATACCATGTGATTTCACTCATATGTGGAATTTAAGAAACAAAACAAATGAACAAAGGAAAGAAAGAGAGAGAGAGAAAACAAGAAACAGACTCTTTACAGAGAACGAACTGATGGTTACCAGAGGGGAGGTGGGTGGGGGATGGGTAAAACAGGTGATAGGGGTTAAAGAGTACACTTATCATGATGAGCACTGAGTAATGTATAGAATTGTTGAATCACTGTATCGTATACCTGAAACTAATATAACGCTAGATGTTAATTATCCTGGAATTAAAATTAAAAACCTTAATAAAATTTAAAAAATAAATCTCAGTGCTGAAGGAGACCTTAAAAGCCACTGAGCCCTGAAACTACCCCAGTCACCACCACCTTCTTCCCCCTTCCCACACCAACAGGGTCCTCTTGTGAAACCCCCACAAGTGCCAGTACAGCATCTGATTGAATATCTCCAGTTTCACCATTGTACTAATTTATCAGGCAGCTCATTCCATACTCAAATCACTGTTCATATATTTTGTTCAGAGGGAAAGAGAACAATACATTTGGTTATAATATCTTAATTGTTTCCACCCCAGCATGTTTGACCTCTTCAAATGCATCTTCTCCTATGGCAACTAGTAAAGCAGAATAATTACCTTTCTAATTTTATGTAAAATATTCCTATTAATACTTTCCAAACTGCAATTGTCTTTTTTGTGCCAGTGTTCCAACAGTTTTGTATCTTTTGTTATCATTACATTTGCAGAGATTCTTATCTGTTGCTGCTGACAAACCCATTTGTTTTTGTACTCAATTACATGTAATTAGTCTTTTCTTCATGAACAAAAGAACAGGTGTCTTTATCAATTCAGTGCAAGATACCATGATAAGGTTGGTTGGACCTAATGATGTCTAGTGAACTGAACAGCACAATTCTGACAGATGCTCATAGTAACAAGATTTTTTTTTTCAAACAATCAAATGCATTTACTCCTGCCCACACAAAGTAGAGAAAGAAAAGTCATTTTCACATCTTAGAGGCTTATCATTTTCTATTTAAAAATTGAGTAGAATTTAAATCCTCCTCTGATATTTTTACCCTTCATCCCCACTAAGAAAAAGTATAAATAAAAATTATTTGCTTTCATTGGAAATTTTTTCAGTGAAAATATGTGGGGGGGACTGGGGAATCAGAAGAAAGTATGTTAATTGAAAAACTGGCAAAATCGGAATTAAATCTATAGCTCAGTTAACAGTATTGTACTAGTGTCAATTTCTTGTTTTTTTCTTTTTTTAAAAAAGATTTTATTTATTTATTTGACAGAGAGACAACGAGAAAGGGAACACAAGCAGGGCGGAGTGGGAGAGGGAGAAGCAGGCTTCCCGCTGAGCAGGGAGCCTGATGCAGGGCTCGATCCCAGAACCCTGGGACCATGACCTGAGACGAAGGCAGACACTAGCGACTGAGCCACCCAGGCATCCCAGTTTCTTGGTTTTGATAATTTTACTGTTGTTACATAAAATGATACAATTAGGGGAAACTGGATGAAAAGTATATAGGAATATCCTGTATTACTTCGTAATTTTTCTGAGGTCTAAAATTATTTCAAAATAAAAAGTTAAAATAATATTTGGGTGGGTGGAGTATTTAGCCAATGACTCAGAAACTTTTGTATATATACACAAGGGGACATTAATTCATTCATTCCATTTTTGTTGAGTACTTAGAACGTATTAGAGATCATTCTAAAGATATATCAAAGAGCAAAACAAAATCTCTTCCCTCATGGAACTTACATTCTCCTGGGAGGAAAAGGAAGATAAAAAATAAACAAACAGCAACTGTGTGTGTGTGTGTGTGTGTGTGTATGGTGGTTATAAGAGCTATGAATACAAAAAAGGGGGGATATCAGAATAAAGAGGGCCAAGGTAAGGAGTGTCATTTTATAAAGGATGGTTAGGGAAGGTCTTTTCAACATCTATAAGAAATATAGTTGTGGGGCGCCTGGGTGGCTCAGTTGGTTAAGCGACTGCCTTCGGCTCAGGTCATGATCCTGGAGTCCCTGGATCGAGTCCCACATCGGGCTCCCTGCTCAGCAGGGAGTCTGCTTCTCCCTCTGGCCCTCCCCCCTCTCATGCTCGCTCTATCTCATTCTCTCTCTCAAATAAATAAATAAAATCTTTAAAAAAAAAAAAAAGAAATATAGTTGTGCTGCCTTAAAATAGAAATGACAATTATCCACCAAAAAGAGAATGGATAAATGTATTTGCGTATATTCATGCAAAGAGATACTTTACAGAAACGAAAGTGAATGATAGAAAGCAAATATATCACCACATATGCAGCTCACAACCATAATATTAGGGAGGAAAAGTACACAGAGTTTATGAACAGTATATGCTCTCACTTATTAAAAGTTTAAAAACATGCAAAACAATATTACAAATGGTTTAAGTATACATATATGAAAAAATATATTTTGAAAACTGCATGGAAATAAACAACGCTAAATTCAGGTTTGTTGTACTGGTACTGAAGGAAAGCAGGACTCCACCAGGGAAAGCACACAGTGGGTTCAAATGTATTGATATTTTTTAACTAAATTTTATGCCAGGGACTGGGTATCCAGATAGATTTGTTCTAGTCTTATTATTTTGTATATCTAAACTATTTTTAAAACCAATATATCAAAAAGTGTGTGCAGTTGCTTATCTCAAGAAAAAATAAGATATTTTAAATGTATGAATTCAGTTTCTAAAAGTATTTGACAAAATGTGTCACCCTCAATATGTGTGTTATACATAATGCCATTATGCATACATATATAGGCATATATATTTGTACATATACATGTGTATAAATGTATGTGTGTGTGTGTGTGTGTGTGTGTGTATGGATTTACATCGGACATTGATTGACCCAGCATCTGCAGAGAGAGCACTTCTCAATTATTTTTCTATGAAATGGTGAAGGAAGGATTTTTGTCAGTTGAACCCACACTTTTGCCCCTGCCCTTCCACCACAAACCCATGACAAAGGTCATACATCTGCAGGACAGCTGTCCAGGTTATGGCTGCATCGTGTGGAACCATGTATAGCTATTCAACTTAATTGGGGACTGAATCTATCCTCCTCAATTGATAATTTTTCAATTTTTTTAAAAGTTGGATGGATGGTGCTGACAGGAGACATTCATGTTATTTTCTCCAGCCACCTCATTTTATAGAAAAAGAAACAGATCAAGGGAGAACTCCGGACAGCATAGGTGACACAACTAAGCAATCTCTCTGATTCTTTCCATCAATACCTGTAGTATCACTAAATCTGCATGCAAGTACAGATGCAACAGTTGAAAATCTTACAGGGAGAGAAAGGTATGCTCAGTCTTCTGTGAAAACAGGAATCATTTAAAGAATGCATTCCAATAAATAAATCAATAAATCAATAACATAAAGAATGCATTCCTACAAACAAACACAAACCAACAATGCAAACCACAATAGGCTAATCAACTATGCAGGAAACTGGGATGCAATTTTTTATAATAAGATATTTTCTGTATTGGAATTCATATTTTATAATGTATAATATTAAGTGAACAAAGAATGATTTAGAAGGGGTTGACAAGAACATTTTCACACTTTCGGAATTGCAGATCTTCCCTCAAATCTTTAATTTTAATTTAAAAGTTATTTCACCATAAAATACAAGGCTTCTTAGACTATCTTATGCAGTTTGGTAGACTGTCACACTGACCACAAAATCATATCCATCAGAAGACAACTCAATGGGACATATACTTGATGAGTATTTACTATGTGCTCAACACTAAAGATCTAGCAGTGAATACAGACAAACTTTAGGAAACAATATGGCACCCCGCATAATTTTAAGATAATGTGAATTTCCCCCTGAGTATCTGTATATGATTGTGCAGGAATGAAAAGATATGATGTGAGTGATCGATCACTCTTGGCTCTGAGGCTTATATTCAAAATTCTTCTGAAATGCAAATATACTTTGTCATACCTTGATGATTTTGCTTAGTTATTAAACATGTCAACTCTATACTTATGTTAGTTAAAAACTAATTCCAGGGATATTATTAACAAACTTTGAATATCTGGCATTTTATTTAAAAAACTTACAAGCAAAATTTCAGGTCTACTGGTTTTTATTATCCTGTTATTACCAAAACATCACCATACTATTTTTCTTTTTAAATCAATATAAAAGAAAAAAATATATTTTCCTTTTAAATCAATAATTTTGTCCTCAATCAAAATGAAATCATACGTAATAGACATATGTATGTATTCAATGTTTACCTTAAGAAGTAATTTCGGTCTGCCAGAAATGATGTTCCAAGAATTATTATAACATGTTTACTATTTGGTTCTAGGATTAAAACACCATCTTGTGCTGGAAGGTCTGCCTTGTTCCTACAAATACTTATCACCATACTGACTACAAACCCTGGAGTGGGAGGATATTCTTATCCATTGACTATTTGGAACTCCTTCAAGCCTCCTACCTTCTCATTTAGTATGTAACCTCCCAACTGTCTCTTTACTATGGGGAATCATAGCAAAAAGGATAAAAGACAAGACACCAGCTTATTAGCAATTAAACAGTTCAAAAGGCAGCCTGGCCACACCTTAAGTCCAAGATACATTGGGCCATACATTTGATCATAATGGGATTGCAAGAAGCTAATGATCCTTACTGTAGTCACTATTTTCGTCCTTGGTCCCGTCAATGGTACCATCTGGGTGCATCTGCAGGAAATATCCCTGCTGGCTGAATAACCTTGTCACAATTCCTTTCAGCTGGGGTTCTGCAAAACAAAATGAAATGATTATTCAAATTCTTATTTTGTTTATAAAAATACGCACTTGCAAATTGTCCAAAAATTCTCTAAGTAAACTCACAAATGCCAAAGTCTTAAATATTGAAATAAACATTTGGAAAGGGGGCATTTCAGTAACATATCTTTACTCTTCTTTGTCCTTCTAGAGGCAGAGCCATAATACTGTACAGCAGTAAACCAAATATAAGTAGACAAAAACTAATTATGATTAGGAAAATACAGAAGAATACTAAAAACGTGAATTATTTCTCTCCCTCATGCATCTAGTGTCTGACTGCAAGATGCCACCAAGCTTATGGTCCCATTACAGAATCACTATCTAGATCAAACTGCCAATATAATTCCTAAGCTTCCAACAGTCAAAATTAGGCCCTGGAAGACTTCTATTTGGGCTCATTGTCAACTATCCATCAGAAACTTCTGGGTTTTGAAATGCTGGTCAAGTTCAGCCAGAAAGAAAGAATGGCTTATATGAGAACCACAGGAAAAAAGCAAAACCCCCATGGTCATGAGATGTATGTGAAAACAGATTTCACCTTCAATAAATACCTCACCAAAGAGGAGCCCCAGCACTTCAAAAGTCATTTTTCCAGTACAAAAACAAACAAACAAACAAACAAACAAATAAATAAATCCATGCATATTTCTCTAAGTATTTCATACCAGGAGTGGTCCTCAGCTTTTGAAAACTCCCTACACATTAATACCATCAAGCTGAACTTTGTATACCACATTTGGATTTCTATATATCAGCTAACATAAATATTTAAAGCTTTCTCATTGTGGTGCTGGCTGCCAACAATTCATTTTCTACAACATCACTACCATCTCTGTCTCTACTTCAGTACTGGGCAAAAATTAGATTAGTCTAATGCATCCCTGAGGTAACAACATACTATCCTCAAAAGGACGATCACCGAATTTCAACTGATAGTCAATTTCATTCCTTCCCTCATTTATTCAACCAATATTTACTCCGAATCTCTTTTTTGTCAGGCAATATGCTAGGTATAGTGTGTTAAACAAAACATATTTATTGACGTTTAATTCCAAGTAAGAATTCTAGTTAAGGATTCAGTGCACTTAACTCTCTGGGAAATGGACCTGCTCTCTACAGCGTATGTCTGTGGTTAAACTTTTTCACATACGACTTGATCACATATATTCAGGAATATGAGGCAATGCCTATATAAACATGTCTTCTTCAGAGCAATCCTAAGGAGCAGAAAAGATGCCAAGAAAATTGGGACTAAGGAAGCAGGGTTATGAAAAAAAAGAACTGAACTGGAAATTAGGCATTGTGATTGATAAGTATATGTTATATATGGGTGTTAAATAAATTCAATTTATTTACTTTGTGCGCCCTAATTTCCAATTATCAATACCATCTGGAAGTTAAAATGAAATATCTTTAGATCCCTTCTATAAGTATCTATTGACCTGGAGTACATTAGAATCCTCTGCCCTGGGTGGTGGCAGAAATCAAGGAATGGCTTCATGTTCAGTGTGTTGCCTCCATGGGCTCACCCAGTCTGACATACTAGGGACATGTTGGAGGAACACATAGCTAGCTAAGATCACTGTAAAATAATATCCTGGACCGCTATTACCATCTATTAAACCCTACCTACCAACTTTTCTAGGCTCAACTCAAGAGCACCTCCTCCAAGAAAGCTTAGCTATCATAATTGCAGATCACTCTTATAATCAAGGGAAATAAAAAGAACATGTGTGCCTCTGCCATGAGGCTGACTGACAGACAGGTGCTAATATGGCACACTGAATTCTATGTATGCAGCCAGAAGACCCAGCTTTGAACCACAATTGCCATGTGGTCCTGGGGAAGTCATTTTACATTTAAGGCTCAGTTGTCATACCTATATAAAGGGAAAAATAATCCCTATGCTAACTATAACCATTGAGAATTTCAATGAATAAATACAGGTGATAGTGTGATTTGAAATCCATAAGAATATAAATCCTAATTAAGGTCTGTTTTTTAATGATGAAAATCAAACGTCTTCTGATTTCTGTTTTAGTGAAATATTAATTAAGCTTGTAAGTCATTAAAGTAAACAGTGGGCTAAGAGTAGAGGATAGAAAAAGATAGGAGAAAGGGACAACTGTCTTATATTTGATATTTTATTTCTAATAACCTTGATAAGGTCACTTAAAGAAGTCATGTTTTGGTCGGTAATGAGATGCATGGAGCTGAGTCACTAATGCCAGCAAAAGTTTGTTTGTTTTTTTCACGCTCCTCTTTCTGTAGCTGTAATTAAACACTTCTTTTGCTATGGGGAAGCTATCCCCCTGTTGGCGCCCTGGGAACTCAGGTTGGTAAATCCAATTCAAGATAATGAGCATCAGGCTTTTATACCATCCCTGACTGCCCAAAAGCAGTGCCAGAACAAGCCTGGAGTCTGAGTTTTAATTATGTGATGATCTATGAAAGCAAATGCCTTGCACTCTAGATGTTTCAAAGGAGACATGACCATCTATTGAACAAATGCCCTGAACCTAGGATGTGTCATAGAAAGCCAGGCCTGCCTGTATGCTGATTACTATCTATCAAACCCTACCAACCTTTCTGAGCTCAGCTCAAGACCATCTCCTCCACGAAGGCTTGGCTATCATAAGTGTGGATCATTTTCATAATGGGGCGTGGAGAGGACATGTTTTGTTGTATTTTAAAGAAAGGGGTTAAAAAAATGAGACCAGGGGCGCCTGGGTGGCTCAGTTGGTTAAGTGACTGCTTTCGGCTCAGGTCATGATCCTGGAGTCCCTGGATGGAGTCCCGCATCGGGCTCCCTGCTCGGCAGGGAGCCTGCTTCTCCCTCTGACCCTCCCCCCTCTCATGTGCTCTCTCTCTTTCATTCTCTCTGTCTCAAATAAATAAATAAAATCTTTAAAAAAAAAAAAATGAGACCACTTTTTGGTACATCTAAAATCCTCGAGGCACTCAACAAATATGCTTTTTATTTGTCAGACAACACTTGAGGATCTAAGAGATGAATAATTCCTGTGCTGTCCTCAAGGAGCACCCAGTCTAATGCGTGAAACATATTTATATATAATACCAGTGTGGGGTAGGTGTTAAATAAGGGATAGAAGCAGAGTGGCATGATGGCACCAAGGAGTAAGGGACTAATTCTGTCTCAAGGTTGGGTGAAGGCACCTCATCCATCAGTTGGAAGAGTAAGTGGCATTTTAATAGGCAAAAACAAAACAAAACAAAGCCAAAAATAAAAACAAAACAAAAACAAAGAAAGGGCATTCCAGACAGATAAACAACAGATATTTTCTAATTTATATGATTCTACTTGATTCTAAGATAATGTTCTTCTATTATTATTTTTTTTTTTTTAATGAAATGATGGCTATATTATTAGATGGTGAGGTGGCAGGGGTTTGGTTAGTCATCTTTGTACTCTAAAATGGTGTGGCAAATGCTGCTAGCTTTTCTCCCAAATCCATTTCCTCTTTTTCCTGGGCACCCAGCTAGACCATATGTCCTAGCCTCCCTTGCAGTTAGGTTTGGCAGATGAATGAGTGTCATACGGAATGTAAGTGGAAGTGATGTGTGCCATTTTCAGGCCGAGGCTTTTAAAAGCAAACATTCTCTTAATGCTGGCTGGATTTAGATGACAAAGCCCTAGGGATGTCAACAAAACAGAAGAATGCCGGACCTCTGAATAACTGATAGAAAAAAGACAACAGCCATCAGAAATACCCATTTTGGACAGGTGAACAGGAAATAAACTTCCATTGGTCGTGCATAGTGACATTCTTCCAAAAAGTACAATAGGAAAGGGGGAGGGGATGGAGTAATTTTACAGCAGAGAAACCTGACAAAAAAAACACTACCTCAGCAAGGTGATCAAGGTTACTATCAACAGTCATAAATCATGCTGATAATATGTACCCTTGATATGATGTGATGAGAATGGCACTTTACCTCCGTGATCATCTCCAAAACTCATAACCCCAGTCTGATCATGAGAAAAACACTAGACAAACACCAACTAAAGGACAGTCTACAAAATAGCTGACTAGGAACACTTAAATTGTCAAGGTCATCAAAAACAAAAAAAGTCTAAGAAAATGACACAGCCAAGAGGAGTCTAAAGAGACATGACAACTAAATGAAATGTGATATTCTAAATGGCATCCTGGGACCAAAAATGAATAGTAGGTTAAAACTAAGGAAATCTGAATAAATTATAGACTTTAGTTAATCATGATGTATCAATACTGATTTGTTAATTTTCATAAATATACCAAACCAATGTAAGATGTTAATATGGAAATCTGGGTGTAGTTTATATGGGAACTCTTTGTACTGGCTTCACTTTTCTCTAAATTTAAAACCATTCTAAAATAAGAAGTTTAGCGATAATTACAGCCACAAAGCAAGTTAGGAATTTAATTCTCAAAGAGGTTGGGTGAGAAAGTAGGTAAAGGATAGGAACTCAGGCTCAACACTGCTTCCCTTCAGGATGACATGGCGATTTCCACAGCGGTTTGAATTCAAGGCCCCTCAGGAGAGCTGGGACCTGGAAGAGCTCTCTAGACACTCCTGCTGGTTTAACATGTAGTGCAGGGGAACAGTTACCTAGGTATGTACTGGAAACCCAGAGCAGGCTGGAATGATGGGGGCCTGATCATACATCTCAGGATGACCACTGGATGGCAGAAGATAAAATACCCTCCTTCATCATTGTCAAAGACAAAAAAAAAAAAAAAACCTGAAGCTCAGAGGGAACGTGTCTTGTCTAAGGTCATCGAGCTAACACATAGTTGATTTAGGACGAGAACGCCTCTCCTATACACTGGATGATCATCATCCTTTCCTTTCAAAGAGCAACTAAGACATAATCCATATCTTGGGCAAGCTAGGAGTTTGGGGGACAAGAAGCGAGGAGGGAGAGCACTGAGTTGTGTTATCATTTATTAGAGTATGGGGACGATAAAGAAAAGGGGTTATAGGAAACTGTGCAAGAAGTACATATATACACATATATATACACACAATAAATATCTTTGATACTACAATTAGATTGTATTTATCTAGGGCCTGCCTATTCAACATTTGCACTCAAAGTTACAGATAAAGTGCCTCATGTAAACACCAAACTAAAATGAAAAATAATAATTAATTCATTAATTAAAATGAAAAATATAACAGTGATCCAAACTTTGTTATGGAAGCCAAATCCAGAGAATTAATAGTACTTATTACAATGATGATGGCTGTATTTCGAACACATCTACTTTGTACCAGGCATTCCCCTGATGATTTTACTATAGTTTTATTTAACACTCACAATCACTGAATGTGTAAGGTACTTTTTTCTCATTTTCCAGATGGGATTATGAAGATTCGGCGAAGCTACCTCACTTACCCAAAGTTACAGAACTAGTAAACGAAGAGGCAGATTTAACTTAAGAGTCTGTGGTCCTAGCTACTCTCCACACTGTTCAGTCACTTTCAGAAAGACACTGGCAAAACTCACACAGGCCGGAAGAAAGGGAGCCAAATCAGGAGGGCGCAGAGGACTGCCATGTGAAGAATGGCTGAATGAACAGTCAATATGCAGCCTGGAGAAGCGAGGACTCCGGGGACGTGAGAGCTGCCCTCACTTTCTTAACAGCAGACAGAAGTAAGAAGCCAATTTGTTCTGAGTGGCTCCATAGGGCTAGAACTAGGGCCAATGGGTGAAAGTTGCAGGGAGACAGGTGAAAAAGAATGTTCTATGAACTGGATTCAAAGAGAGAACAGGCTGCCTAAAGAAAGAGTGAGTTTTCTATCATGCACAGAAGCAAACAGGGAGAAGCAGAAAAAACTCCACATCAGAGCAGCTGTGAAGGACGGGGAGGTCTGCAAAAGCTAAGGCAGTCTGCATGACAATGCAAGGTCCTCCCCAGCCTTGATGCTCTGGAAAGCTTTGGGATCAGCCAGATGGCCCTCTAAATACAAGTTTGCTCCTCTTTATCTTCGTGTGTGCTTAGGATAGGGAATTAAAAAGACGGTTTACCAGTCATCGTGAAAATGCAGCTCTTTGTAAATGTTCAACATGGATTGTGGGAGTAATTTGACGGGGTTTTCTAATCAGTCTCTGTGGGTTTGGAAAGGGAGCCTCGGTATTAAGGTTTAATATTGCCACTTAAAGGAACGAAGATTGAAGCAGCTGTTAAATGTGATTCTTGTCAAGTGCTTCTGGGACCTCACATGGCTGCAGATTTCAAAAGTAGACTATTAGGGTTGGACAGTGTTCATAAACAGATACATTTCTGACCAAATCACAGCTAAAGGGTATAGACGAGGGCATGTTTACATACCATAAATCAAAGCCCCAGACAAATCAGAAATGGGTACAATAAGACATTTGAAAGAGGACAGAACTTATCTGGGCTTTGGAACACACTGCAGAAATTACAAGCACACTGAGTGAGAGGAATTCATTAAAAATACATACTGTTTAGTAAAAGTGATGCAGGACAGAGGCCCCGCCTTCACTCAGCAGACTGCAGTGGACACAGGAAAAAGAGCACCTTGCAGAACTGAGCGCAGAAGACTGGAGATGTGTCATCATGGCCACCAAAATCTGCCCTGAGGGGTAAAGGGAGTGTCATCCTGACCCAAGTCCTCAGTCTCCTCATGGGTCACACGCAGGTGACAGACATACCATGAGCAGTTACCTACCTGACAGCAATGAACTCCCTGTGTAGCAATAACAATTGCAAAGGACTCTGTATCTGTAAATGCATATCTATTTTCTCAGTCAACAGATACTAATAGCACATTTCATTCAAAAAACAAGTATTCATTGACCACTGGGCTTTGTGGAGGTTATTATTCTAGGCATAGGGGATAACTAGTGATTTGCTAACAAACTGGCTTGCGAAAAAAACAAAACAAAAACAAAAAATTGCCCCAAACCTGATTCCCATGGGGCTGATTTCCACTGTGTAAATATTCCCACCACGGCTGATTTGACACTACCATGTAACATCACTGAATGCAGAGCTAGAGCTGGGAAAAGTTGAGGAAAAAGGGCTCCAGCACACCACTAATTTTAACAGAGAATAAGACACAAAGCTTACATTCCAATAGGAAAATAGAGAAACAATCAATATAAAGTAGAGTTTTAGTATAGGTTCTGTATTGAAAATGAAAGCAATGAAAAGTGATGGAGTGTACAGGAGGTGTGTGTGCCATTGTGGACACAGTAGTTAAAAAGGAGGGTGACCCAGAGACCGGAATGAATAGAAGCAGCAAGCCATTGGGGATATCTAGAAGAGCGCTAAGAGGAGCCTTCTAGGCATCGGAGAGAGCAAGTGCCAAGTAATCCTAATTCTTTTTTTTTTTTTTGAGATTTTATTTATTTATTTGAGAGAGAGCACATGAGAGGGGGGAGGGTCAGAGGGAGAAGCAGGCTCCCCGCCGAGCAGGGAGCCTGATGCGGGACTCGATCCCGGGACTCCAGGATCATGACCCGAGCCGAAGGCAGTCGCCTAACCAGCTGAGCCACCCAGGCGCCCCAAGTAATCCTAATTCTTGAAAAGATTAGGAACCATCAGATTAAAGGTTCTCTAAAGATCCTTTCTCTAGACCAGGAGTTGGCAAACTACAGCCCCATCACTGCCAACTGTGTAAATAAAGTTTTATTGGAACAGAGCCATGCCCATTCATTCACACATTTGTCTATGGCTACTTTCCTGCTACAACGACAGAGATAAGTGGTTGAAACTGAGACTCTACAGCCTGCAAATCCTAAACTATTTACTAACAGGCCCCTTACAGAGAAAGTTCACCAACCCTTGATCTAGACCCTTGTGTTGTTTCAGTTCCCTCTGCCTGAAATGCACAACCGCTGCCCTTCCTCCTCTGCCCAGAACTCCTCCTGAGTTTTCTGGGCTCAGCCTTCTTCTGAGGGCCTTCCCTGACACCCTGAAGCAAAATTAATCACTCCCTCTGCAGAGCTACCTTGTGCACAGGTTAGGAGAGGACTCCCCACACTGTTACAGCTGCTAGCTTACCCTGTCTTCTGTCTCTGCTGCTGAACTATGAGGTCCTCAAGGGCAGGGACCTTGAATTATTCATCACTCTGTCACAGCACCTAACACAGTGCCAGGCACAGAGTAGGTGAGGAGTGTTCATATGTTGAAAGAAAGAAGGAGATAAGTCATATCTGGGTTTTTTCATTGTCACCTATGACTTTCAGAGGAGCTCCTGATTTGTAAGGAAGCTGTTTACAGTCTTATCATATGACGCCTCCAGCCTTCAGTCTGTTTCTTCCCTTTCTCAGTCTCAGTCCCCGCACACTGAACACAGTCTGACAAGCACAGCAGCGTCCTCCATAAACTGCACAATCTCCAAAGCCCTGAGATACCTTGCACTTCTACAGGAATCAAGTGACCTTGAGACGGGCAATCCTTAACCTTCATGCCGCCTCAAAGATAAATGGAAAGAAAGGGCACGCTTGTCCAGAGTATGCTCTTCATTGAGGCAGTCCGAGCTAGGGAAGGCAGAAGAAGCAGGGCAGGGAAATTGAGCTAGGATTTAAATGCCAACAGGGATGGGAATTTGGTACAAAGCCAATTTTATTCCTCATACTATAAGCCCCCTCCCTCCCAGATTCTCCTCTATAAGATGCTCATGAAAATTTAAAATAACTCAAACACCATTTATTGACTTCCGACATGCACAAGGTGCTGGGTACAAAGACGAGTAAGGTGTACTTCCTGCCTTGAAGGCACACACAGCCTCCTCAAAGAGACACATACACAACTAAACATTATAGCAATGAACATGAAAAGTGCTGTCACAGAGGGACAAGCAAAATGCCACGGGATCACAGAGAAGGGATGCTAATTTTACCTGGGATGGTGGATTCTGGGACAAGAGGTACGTTAAGAAAGGCTTCTTCGAAAAGGAAGCAACATTTTAGATTTACACTTGAATAGGCAGGGGGACTTGGCTTTAAGCAGCATCAGCAGGAACAATGGCCCAGCCTAGCATGCTCAGGGATTCCAGTGAGCAGACAGGTACAGGGTACAGGGAAATAAAGAAGCACACGCAGTGGCTGGAGGTGACAGCAGAAGAAAAATGTGGGTCCAGGACACCTGAGGTTCCTTAAGCAAAGTTAGTAAGTTTTACTTTATCCTTCAAACCAATGACCTCCAAACTCTTTTTACTAGGCATCCTTATCTGTGAAAACATTCAAATCTACAGCCCCCCCATATATGTAATTTATAAATTACATGTATGTACTACTCTGTAAATTATGTGTCTATTATAAATAAAAGTTGAAATTTGAAAGAGACCAATACTAAACATAAGCAGAAACTAAAACAGCTTCTTTCCACAGGCCAGAAGCTGGTCCTGCTCCATCCACTTCAGGCAGGAGAAGCATTAGGCAACAGTGCATTGAGCAATGGGAAAACACTGAAAGACTGTAAGTGTGGGGAAACATATGAGGGCCATTGGAAAGCCAAAGTGGAGAATGATAGAGAAGGATGGGTTGGAGTGGTGCACTGTGGTCATGGAAGCCACTCTGGGAGCCGTCACATAGAATAAGGGCGTCAGGCAGACTGTGGCAGTAAGGGTAGAGAGAAGGCGTTAGCCTCAGGACTGATGACGCTTGGTGGTGCTTGGTGGATGGCAGCATGTGTAGACTCCCTTAAGTTCTAGAAAAAAGCATGACCTCTCCATCCCCAAATCCAAGTCTATCATAGTCTTCTAAGAAAGCCCTGTTTGAGTGTAGAATATCATGGAATGTGAGGGTGAAGAAAGCTTCCTGTGAACATTCCCATGAAGCCAACTTATTTATTGGCCATTCTAAGGACTTGCATTCATGAAAGGAAGTTTGATTCTGGTTAACCTCAGAGTCATAACTCTAGGGTCTCTCTCAGATTATCACCCAGGAAAGAAGACCTGGAATGAACACTGCCTTCTAGGCAGCTCACCAATGAGCTCTGGAGGATGCAGACCACAAGATATTTCAAACATGAAGGCTCTCCTAGAATCTTAAGATTTTAGAACCAGAGTAGCCATTTGGGATGATTTAAGTCAAGGTTCACTGGACAGACAAAGAAGCAGAACAACAGAAGAGGGGAAAACCTTGTGGCAACACATCTTCTATTCCCTGGAGTCCGGGCTCTTTAAAGTGCTATGATGATCTGTGCTGTGCCCCTTCAAATGAAAACCATTTTTCACCCTCCCAGAGGTATTCTGGCCTTGTCCCTCGCTAGCCGTATGGTATCTAGAAAGCGATTTAATTTCTTTGTGCATAGGCGTACTTTGCCTCTTGTGAAATTGTTTGAATGACTAGGAATTGCTTCTGAAGGTTGTTCTAAGGAATTAAGAATACACATTACTGGGGCACCTGAGTGGCTCAGTCGTTAAGCGTCTGCCTTTGGCTCAGGTCATGATCCCAGGGTCCTGGGATCGAGCCCCTCATAGGGCTCCCTGCTCAGTGGGAAGCTTGCTTCTCCCTCTCCCACTCACCCTGCCTGTGTTCTCTCTCTCGCTGTGTCTCTCTCTGTCAAATAAATACATAAAATCTTAAAAAAAAAAAAAAAAAGAATACACATTACAGTGTGCTATGTGACCAGGAAGTAGATGCTTGTATGGTAGGCTTAACTTGCAGATGGAATTAAAATTGATAGGAAGACCCATGGTTAGGATAAGTAGCAGCAACAAGCAAATTCTCCTGAGTTTTATTCACAGATAACAGTTGCTGAACATTTACCCCATACCAGGCACTCAGTGTGGATTATCTCTCTAAATTCTCATAGAAATAACTTAAGGCAGGCATTATAATTGGGCATCTTTTTATAGATCAGGAAATGGAGGCTTGCAGAGGTTAAGTCACTTGCTCTAAATCAGATAGGAATAAATGTGCTGCAGTCAGATCCCTGTCCTCGTTACACTTTCCATTGCTAATCATCAGTTGTCTCTTTAAGAAGTCTAACATGCTGATACTTCTCTTTTCTTCCTTAACTGTAATCAGCCCACGAAAACAGTAGAAATCTATGGAGCAAAGGACCAGGAATAAACAAGACTCAACTGGAGCTGAACACATGACTCTTGGCCTCTTGGTATAAAAAAAGGTGGGGGGTGGGGGGAAGAGAGTGTAAACATTTCTATGCATACAGAAGTCTTGTGTAATGAAAGCATCCTCACTTGGCATAGAAAAATATTCTCAGTTACAGTCTTAGGGCCTTTTTTCACATGGACATCTTCTGGCACCAGAAATAACTGAACAGGACACATTATTTGGAATAGAACAGGCATGACAGTTTCCTGACATCAGAGGAGCTGCACAAAGTTGGACCTGTCCTAAAACTGTCCTGTATCTCAAGGGAGATCTGTTCATCCAGGTTGGCAAGCCTGGAAAATTCCCTCATACACCACAAATCTAAATTACCTGCAGGTAAAATGCTATTGTTGTAAAACGTGATCTTTGTCTACCATCTTTTTTTTACAACATCCACGAAGAAAAACTTGCAGAGTCAACCAGAGTGAGTTGAAGAGGTAATGATACCTTCTGCAGAAGAGCCGTTTAGCACTCCAAGAGCACATTAATCAGCTTCAACTCAGTGGCTAGTTCAGGCCTGGCAGGGTGGTGTAGTGGGAGCATGGGCCAGGGGGATCCAGACAACAGGGGTCTGGTCCCAACTGTTTGCTCCTCTCCATCCCCAAAGCCACCACCTCGTCCAGGCCCTCAGCAGCTTCTGGCTAGATTCCTCACTGACACTCTTACTCATTTTCCCTTCCAAACCACACTACAGTGGAGGTTATATTTTACAATATGAATTGGAGCTTGTCACTCTCCTACTTAAACCCTTTAATAGCTTCCCATTTCATTTACAATAAAACGCCAAACCCTCAGCATGGCCTGGAGAGCTGTGCACCATCTGGCTCCTGCCTACCATTCCATCATCATCTCAATTTACTCTCTTCCTGGCTCACTAAGCTCTAGGCACACACGCCGTCTTTTCTTCAGACCTAAGGATCTTTGCACATGCAAATCCCTCTGCCTGGATTGATTTCTTCAAGTCTCAGCTTTAGTATCACTTCGCAGAGGTCTGGCCTAGGATCCCAATCTAAATCTAAATCATATTCATTTCCATATTCATATTCATTTTCTTTGTCAGCACACACTGTTTTCCCCCTTCATAACACTTATCTCAATTTGTAATTAGAATATATTTTATTTGCTTAATATCTATTCCCCCCTCTGGAAAACTGCAGAAGACTATGGCATGAGGGTGAGGCCATGTGGGTTTTATCCATCACAATATACCTATTCGTAACACAGTACCCACTAACACGGCATAGGAACAAAACACGTATTTGTTCCATGAACTGGTTTCCTATCTCTGGATTTCAGGTTTTATCTCTAAAATGACAGTATCTGACAGTTCAGTAGCTGCAAGTCTAGGATCCTGGACACCTAAGGGACTCATAAGTAGAAAATAGATACTTACAAGCTATTTCCAATTAGTTCAGTTGAAAATGGGGAAAGTATTTTTTAATAGATTATACATATCACCACTGTATACTAATAAAGATTATTAAAATTCCATTTAAAAATATAATCTACACAAACTGTAGCAATGCAATTAACTTATTACCTGATATTATAATACACAAAAGAGAAGTAGAAATACTTATCAAATGCAGATAGTACACTTGTGATGTAAATATGGATTGTATGCAATACCCCAAATTCACTTTGGGATGTTCTCAGTGACAAGTTGAAAGCAACTGAAGCAGAAGTGCAAGGAACTTCCACTGTGAGAAATAATGGGAGACCATCATAGACACATAGATGAAAAATTCCATGGACAAATACGTGAACCAGTGTTTTCAGACAAGAGAGCTCAGATGATACTCTCAAGGGTGATCACTCTTATTCCAGACACTAGTGTACACACACACACACACACACACACAGACTGCTTCTCTCACAGCCAATTCCAAGAAGCATATGTCAGGGTTCAATGCACAGGGATTGATCTAACCATAGCTAATGATTCTCCCAAACACTGCAGAAGAGGCCAGCTTGACTTTACCACCCATAACCTATTTAAAAAAATCAACAGTTTGCCATTTATAACTGACACATCCTAGTAACAAAAGATATGATTTGTCAACAAATGAAATTTTAAATTGTCATATGTATGTTTGGGAAAATAACTACACATTAAAATATGTATTACATTTTATCTACGTGTTACAGAACCAAAAATAGAAAAAAAAATCTTTTTTTATTTGTTGTTTTAAACTTTGCACTTTGTTATATTAAAAAATAGTTTAGGGCGCCTGGGTGGCTCAGTTGGTTAAGCGACTGCCTTCGGCTCAGGTCATGGTCCTGGAGTCCCGGGATCGAGTCCCGCATCGGGCTCCCTGCTCGGCAAGGAGTCTGCTTCTCCCACTGACCCTCCTCCCTCTCATGCTCTCTGTCTCTCATTCTCTCTGTCTCAAATAAATAAATAAAAGTTAAAAAAAAATAGTTTAATTATAGAAATCTTTGTGTTTTGGGGATAGCTGGGTGGCTCAGTCGATTAAGCATCCGACTCTTGTTTATGGCTCAGGTCATGATCTCAGGGTTGTGAGATCGAGCCCCATGTAGGGCTCCGCACTGGGCGTAGAGCTGCTTAAGATTCTTTTTCTTCCTCTCCCTTTGCCCCTCCCCACCAAAAAAGAATCTCTGTGTTTTGTTTCTCAGTGAAAAGATAAGAGAGCACTCATTGCAAGTATGTATCCACACAAAACCCATTCTGCATGTGGATCATCATTATTGTTATAAATGGGAAAACAGATTAGATAGAATGTTCATGAGATTTTCTCTTTTAACTTTGATGTTGAGGCCTTAAAAACTTCTTGGTGTGCCGTATAAGAATTTTGATCAGTGCTTTCAATTTAAGCTTTTAAGGTAAATATTATCTTGATTACAATTTGCAGATTTATATAATTTTACATGCTCCTTAACTCTTTCATTTCTTTGAATTCTCTTTTTTAACACAAAATATTTCAAACATGTGAAAAACATAGAGCTAACAACAGCCCTCAGAACTATGTATCAGAGACTATTGAATGATTTCTATGCATAGTATTTACTCATACAGTCTTTATTATAGTTCTAGGAGGTCTTATTTTGCTTTCTCATTTTGCAGGTGATGAGATTAAGACACAAAGAAGTGAAGTAAATGTCCAGGTTCCTACATTTCATAAGTAGAAGGGCTTTGAGGATTGGAGGCCAGAAAGTCTAGCTCCAGAACCCACAGCACAGGCTCTCATTCCCTCCTGCCCCTCAAACATACATGAACTCACAACCCACATTTAACAAATACTCACATTTTCTATAATTGCTGCAAATTTTTTACACAATTAAAATATTGTGGTCATCCCCCTTAATTCCATTCCATTATTTTCCTAGCCAGACCCAACCATATTTCTGCATTCAGTATGTAGCCTTCTTGTTCTTATTTTCTGTCCCTTTACTTCCTCCCTTTGTATCCACAAAAATACATAGTGCTATTTTGTGTATCATATATTTTTACATAAAAAGTATCATGTTGAACATACCTACCATCCAGCAATCTGATGATATCATTCAGCATTATACTAATATTATATATTTGGATTTTGAATTTTCATCTGATCTGTAAGTCCTTTAATAAATGACTATAATCATTTTGCATTCACTGTAATTTCTGACTTTGTTGTTTTTATTTCTATCGTCTTAGTTTGTGTTTTCTATTTATTTTGCATTTCTTTTATTTCTTTACTTATCCTCATGTTCTTTCAATTGGATTGATTCCATTTTCTTTATTCTCCCTCCGTTTTTTCCCCTTATCTTGACTTGGAAATTGTAGTTCTATTTCTATTATTTTAGTGGTTACTCTTAAATATAAATACTCTTAAATATAAATACTCTTAAATATAAATAAACGTAAATTTGTAATTTAGCAAAATCCAAGGATAACTGTTATCACTAAGCTCTTACCAAATAATGCGAGCAACCTTAAAACTCATTCCTCTCACTGTCCAGTTGTTCTAGCTTCTTTTTAAGCTCATGAAAGGCTTGTCATAGGATCTCTGTCAATCATTACGTATTATTTACACCAACACATTTACCATCTGTTTTGCTCACCATTGCATTTTCAATCCCTCCTTCCCTCTGTAAAATGTAAACATTTCTGTCTTTGCCACAACATTTGTTTCTTTCTTAATATTATAATTATGATATAATGATTCTTAGATGTTTTAAATCTTTTTTTTCCATATTGCCTGTACCTGCCTATTGTTTCTGCTTCTTTTAATGATTAAACATTTAAAATATTCTTATTTTTAAATGTATTTCAGATTGATCTAGTATTTAGAATTTAGGGGTATTAATTCTTCAGTTTGTTGTGTTGTATCCTTGTGTGGTTTCTATTATTGGACGATGAGATTTTTTCAGAGGTAGTTGTTTTGTGTTGCCTTGGATTGTAAAGCCATCAGGAAGAGTTTACATTGGCCACTCACGACATTTTGTGGATTTCCCCAACTTCAGAGAAGTTTTTTTGTTAACTTCTCAGATTGGGATTCCGGCTTAACAAGGAGATACTGTTAGCATTTTATAATTTGATACTGGACCTCACCCAGGAAGTGGTCCAGGTTTAGGTTTTTCATTTCTTACAGGCAATACTTTCCACCTATTACCTTCCTTAGATGGGCTCCTGTCAGTTTTCCGTGCCAGATGGAAGTATTTCTAATTCCCCATTTCTCAGAAGGAGCAGGGTCTCTGTCAAAGGTCCCTTTTGCCTAATGCAGCCCTAGGGCTCATCTCCTGCTGACAGGAGGGCAAAACCCAACACCCAACTTCGGATGCCCATGCCTGGCTCTGATCATCCTCCCTTGAAGCACATGAAATCAGTTCCTGCTCTTCTCTATGAATATAAATTCCGTCATCATTTCTGGCCCCTGAAGAGTTCCCATCTTTGGTCTTGAGCTCAACTATGCATTTTAATTTTTGCTGTTGTTGTTTTATTCTCTCTAGCAGATCCACCTATTTTTTTTTATTATGTTACGTTAATCACCATACATTACATCATTAGTTTTTAATGTAGTGTTCCATGATTCATTGTTTGCGTGTAACACCCAGTGCTCCATAGATCCACCTATTTTTAATCAGGAAGAGTCCTGTAACAGCTCAGAATATAAGAGTCAAAGTCTTATCACTTCAACATCAATGTTTTTTATGCCTCTTGTCTTTAACACATTGTACATTATAGGGGTAACATTAAAACTGTCTCATATTCAAAACCATCATCGTGGTTAGAACTGCACAATCAAATAAGACAAAAACAAGAAACGCTTTGATGGATGAAGCCACGACCACACCTGTCTGATCCCTTCTAAGTGTCACGTAGCCATTCATTCAGGAACTGAGAGCCTACCAGGGCCAGACACTATGTAAGGAGACTGACATCCGATGGGGAGCTCATTATATGTTCCCAAATAAATCCTAAAGGAAAAGTATTTTTGAAATAATTCATTCGATTGCTTCAAGGAAAATAATACATATAAACAGGTATCATTTTCCCTAGAAGACTGCAACCCCCTAGTTGGGGAAGCTCTTCTCCTTCCCCCTCTTTATTTTACAAGTGAAGGAATGGAGCCCCAGTGCAGGAAAAATGAATTTTCTGGTACTACACATTCATCAAAATTCAACCAGAATTCTTTCTCCTATTGAAATAGCTTTTCTAAAAATGGAAAGATATGGACATAACTATTTTTACAGTTAAAAACTAGGTAAATCCCAGATTATTGATAAGCATAATTTTAGTAGACTTAAATTCAAAATTTCCAGAAGCAATACAGCAGGGATTCTTTTTTTTTTTTTTCATTTTAGCAAAACAGCCCTCTAAGAACATTCTCTGAATGGCATAAGTTTACATTCTGATTTTTAAAAAGTAACATTCATTTGCTCTTTCCTGTTTTATTTTTAATCTTTCCCCTCACTCTACTGAACCAGAAATACCTCTTATCAAGTACCAATAATTCATACCTACCTCTCTCATATAACTATGTAATAAACACATATATGTATGGCTATTCATTAAATAAATAAATACAAATTATAGCATATATTCTGGGAATAAGCTAGGCAAAACGTCAAAAATGTCCCTTGGTACTCTGATACCTGCAACAGTAAAAGGAAAAACTATGAAGACATCAAGGACACTAAAAAAGCTTTAATTCTTTTGGAAATATTCAGCAAAACAATGAAACTTACAAACTGTTTACTTCTCGGAATGCTACATTTCACACACACACACACACACACAGATAACTGTGAATTTGTCTTAAATTTCACACACCTAAGGATACTGCTTTATTTACCCAGTTTAACAATATTAATTTTCAGTCACTACACTTTGGCCCCAATATACTCTCAACAGAAGTTAACAGAAGGAACACTGTACCAGGAGTCAGAGGTTTAGATTCTAGTCCTAGCTCTACCATTTGTGCACTTCACTTCATTCCTCAGTTTTCTCATGTAAGATTAAAGAAATTGCAGGGGCACCTAGGTGGCTCAGTCAGTTAAGCATCCAGCTCTTGATTGTGTCTCAGGTCATGATCTCAGGATCCTAAGACCAAGCCCTACATCAGGCTCTGCACTCAGCATGGAGCCTGCTTAAGACTCTCTGTCTCGGGGGCAGAGCAAGATGGCGGAGGAGTAGGAGACCTGGATTTCGTCTCCTCTCAGGAATTCAGCT
>NC_138369.1:125218010-125254415 GCF_054177405.1 Leptonychotes weddellii
AAAAAAAAAAAAAATTCCATTGTGTGTGTGTGTGTGTCTGTGTGTATGTACACACCACATCTTCTTTATCCATTCATCTGTGACATCTATGTGTTAAGCACTATACTAGGTTTTGTCTTTTAGCATAAAATAAGTTAATAACCATGTTCTACATAAGAATAAACTCAAGAAATGACTTTATTAGTTCTGTGTTCTAATCAAACAGTAAACCAGCCAGTTATTCAATAGGACTTACTTTCATTCTCAATTCATTTTTATATAGAGAGAAATAATCCCATAAGAGTCCTCCAAATCATTTCTCTAAAGATTCCTCATACTTGATAAGCACTATAAGGTAGACCCTACTGATTGTTGTGACATTCCCTTTAGAAACAAAAAGATCCCTTCTCATGGAAGGGTTAAAATTGACTTTGTGTTAGACCTTAAATTGAAGGAACAGGCCAACTTATTTTTGGTTCAGTAACATGATCAATGGTTCAAACGATAAAACTGAATTTCCTCTAAGTATATTGTGACCATACTGCACAGATAAAGAAATGAAAAAAAAAATAAAGAAGAAAAAGGTCAAATACCAATAATACCTATGAGAACAGATGATATGGGTGATATACCTAAATGAAACTCACAGAAACTCTAAACTCTCATTTTAGATAAAATTTTAATTATACCCTTCGTTTCTACATCTTATAGTTTTACCACTAATGAGCACAATCAAATTTCACCAACTGCCCATTATACAAATGTGATGTCTGTTAAGAGTATGTTAAACCTGATATTTACTAAATGTTGGTTTCTTCCTTCCTTAATTGATGAAGTTTTGGTATAAAATGTATCAAAAAGGTGTATTCCAAGGTCTGGGAAATATACAAACTTGATAATTAAGGCAACTTCCTTCTCTACTGACATTCCAATTCCAGTTTCTATGGAATCCTATACCTTACCACATTTCCACTACTTAATTTGCAATTGTTGTGAAATATGATGTTTCACATTAGCTTATTCAGCAATGTTTTAATTTTCACTCAATATCATAGTTCCTTTTCCTGTTTATTTTGTATTGTTATCTTCTCTTTGAAGCTGCACTAGTAAATAAGTAAATGCACTTTCCATTAGAAGAAAATATAGTTCCACTATCTTATTAAATTCCTTCAGTGCTGAAGTCCAAGCTTATGTAATAGACTATCTTGAATGACTAATGAATTACTAAAAACTAAAATAATACAAGGAAAATTTAAAAATGTAGTCAATTTGTATTCAATTAAATTAATGAGTCTAAGAACAAAGATACAAGAAAGCAGTTAAACAAAATATATTTGTTCATTTTTCCTATTCCATTTAATGTAATGCCAAACTTCTACAATTTCATATCCAGCATATCATTAAGCTATTTTCTTATATATGACACACAGATATCTTAGAATCTTAGAATCTAATCAACTGTCTTCCATAAGTATTAACACCAAAAACATACATCAAGAATGACAAAGGTGAAAGGGATCTCAGAAACCATCTGATATAACTCTTTTATTCTGAAAATGAGGAAACTAAGCTGAAGGGAAGAAAAAAAGATCCCCCCAAGGTCAAAAGGATTCAGACTCCCAGGCCAATGTTATTTCTATGGCACTATGTTATCTTAGACTGAATTGAAAACCTCTTTTATTCATATCTTAAGTAAAAGGCTGTGTTTCAAACCAAGCAAAAGAATAAATACCAAGGATTGTAGCATACACAGAAGACTTACTTAATGTTGCTATTAATAGCTTTAAGAGAAAGAGAAGAGGAAAGAAGAAAAGCCAATGAGGTAATAAAGAGTTGACAGAAAAAAGCTTTTCCATTAGACCCAATCAATATTGTATTCCCCCATCACTTAGGGCTTCACCAAAGAAAGTGAAACCAGAGTGAATATGTTTCCTCAAGGGTATTTAACACTACAATGACTTGTTGGTCTCAACTGTAAATGTAAGGACCACACATGACTGAATTTGAAATCAATGGCAAAGGTTATTCCTCATTAACCTATCATTAAGAAACCAAAGCCAGTCAAAATAGAAATGGGCCCTTTTCCAAATTGGCTACAACACCCACTTCCCCTCAGTCTCTGTCAAAGATACAAATTAATATAAAGATGCTCCCTCTTTTAGCATTCCCATAGAACTTCCCCCTTTATAAGTAGTTACCTTGCTGATGAAGGGATGGATAAAAGTATATACTTAGTGAAATAGGGGTGGCAACGAGGATTTGGGTTGAAGAGAAAGGGAAGACATGAGATTTTTAGTATATATCTGATACTATATATCAAATGAAAATGGATTGATGATTTTTTTATTTTAACATCAAATAAAAGGAAAGTGATAGTAGCTTAAAATATGAATTCCTTTTCTTGCTCAGCATGTTCACATTTGTGCAGAAACTCTGCGGAAGCCTGACTAGTATTGATGCCATGAGAACATTAGTCACCAATGGAATTCATTTTGTTTTGATGAGTTATTTCTGACCACCTACTATGGAGACAGCATTGACATGACATGGCCTTCTTCCTATAGGAACTCAGATTCCGAGGGCAGAGTCAGGTACTTATACAGTAATTACAAGACAAGACAGACTGAACTGCAGACAGCAATACAGGTACCAAGCCAAAGGAAGCCTGGGGCAGTCAGTGATTCATTCTACCCCGGAGGATCTGAAAAGATCTAGCAGGAGAGATGAGAGTTGAGCTGGGCCTCAAATAGCAGGCAGTACTCCACCAGGGTAGATAAATGAGGGGCCCTGTGGGGTTAAGTCAAAGATGGGTGTAGAGGTTAAAGTCATGCCTCATGGAAAAAACAGAAACAACAACTATAAACAAAGGAACTCGAATGGATAGATATGGCAACTATTCCATGAATGTCAGCAACGTTGGAGTTGAACAGACCACTGCGTGAGGGAGGGATGAAGAAAGAAGCCTGATTGTCCAGCTTATTCATGTTGGCATTATATAAGTAAAAGAGCATGCCTTCAGTCAAGCTTTGAACCCACACAAGCATTTTTAAAAGACAGACTGTGGCTAATTTCTTTAAGTAAGGAATTATTGTTATTTTTCTTGAAATACAGACATTAAAGGAGAAACTTCTAAAAGAACACAACAAAACTACTTGGAACACAGGAATACAAATCTAGCCAGAGTTAACAAATCTTAATTATATATTGCCCTAAAGGAAAAGAACAGGGTCTTCCTCATATTGCTGAATCCCAGGTCCAAGACCATGACAAACAGATATCATAAAGGTACCTGGCAATATAACTTGACTGTAGATATTTAAAAGCAACGATCCACATTCAAATTGCATTTAAAAAGACAAAAGAAAAACAAAAACAAAAACAGGTGGACATATCTTTCTACCAGCAGTAACAATGTATGCCTGGGAGACAGTAAGGCATAAGCTTATGCTGAGTTTCAGTCCTCACTGCCTTTTGTAATTGTATGACCTGACTAACCCCTTCGGGGTCTCAGTTCCCTCCTCTGTAAGGTGGGTGATTGTAATGAACTCTGATGTTTTCCAATTCAAACCTATCAAGACTTTAAGTTGTATATCCCACTAGGTAGACACCTCCCTCCCAAGGCAGATGTCACAGATACTCAACTCAAATGCAGTTGTGTAATGGCATGAGACAAAGTATTAAACAAAGTACCATTCTAACAAGAATTTTTTATCAGGATTTCAGGCATTTCTTGAATTCAAATAATGAACCAAGGTGCATGAACTTCGCTGTTCTCCAGCCCTTCCAGGTACACCCATCAGCTCCATGGAAAAAAGCTTTGGACTGAATGTGTTTGCTCAACATGAGAAAGAGAGTGGGTAGGTCTATGGTTTAGGTGAAAATAAGAAGTAGGCCAAGGAACCTCTATTTTCATGTTCCCAACCAAGATGGTAGTCCCATTAGCAGAACCATAATGAATTCTACTCAAGAATCCATGTAGTAAACCAGAAAATGCCACTCAGGAACCTCAAACAAGGACATTTTGTGGAAAAACCAGGAAAAGCAACATTTCAGAGTGAGTTTCCTTGTTGGTGCTGCTTTCCTCAGCTGCAAAATGTGAAGGTAGCCCAACCAAGATGCTGCTGACTACTTTCCTGAGTAAAAGCTACAAAGGAAAATGGCCCTGGGGCCTGACAAGGAGACAGCTCAGCAAGGAGGCAAACAGGTGCCCTGTCCACCGTTCTGAAGAGAAAACAAATCTCCAGTCTCTCAGAGGAATACCCCATGAGGAAGGGACTAGAAAGGAAGCCTGGGTTTCTATCAACATGACCTCCTTTCCTAGAATTCTGGGCTTCTGGGGCATTATCACCTCATATGCCACTCACCGTTTACCTCATGGCTACACTCTCATTGCAAAATTCCACCACAGTCCTCCTTGAAACAGTAAAACATGACAACATGGTTTTAACACTCTCCATAGTGAGAAACTTGAAATGTGAGATCCTCCTTATTTTCCATCATATTTTTTTTAAAGATTTTATTTATTTATTTGAGAGAGAGAATGAGATAGAGAGCATGAGAGGGGGGAGGTTCAGAGAGAGAGGCAGACTCCCTGCTGAGCAGGGAGCCCAACATGGGACTCGATGCCGGGACTCCAGGATACATGACCTGAGCCGAAGGCAGTCACTTAACCAACTGAGCCACCCAGGCGCCCAATCATCATATTTTATTAATTACTCAGACACTGACAAACACTTTCTGTTCCAACCCCTTTATATGATACTGGGTGGCTGTCCTTTAAAGTCTTCTCTCCAACAGAATATCACATATGGAACGCTTATTATGTAGATGGCTCAGGTAGAGCTATTTGTCTAAAAACAGAATCTAACACTTATTCTAACCAGGTAATTTGAATATGGATCCCTACCTTTGGTACTTACTTAATTTTTGTCCCTGGTTCTTAATTATTTGAGTATTATTATCTAATTCTAGGGCACTGTGAAGGTGATCTGGGTCAATTTTGAATCCTCAAAATTAAAACACTTAAGTCACCAGTAGCAATAAAAAAATATCTTCTGAAAATTTTTATTTTTTTCTTTTTATAATAACTTATACAAGCTCATAGTTTTTCTCTCCTGAATCTTCCATATTTCATTTCAATTCCCTTTTTGACCTTAGGTTTAAAAAAAATCTTCAACACTGCAGCACACTGGATTTAATTCCAATCCTTGAAGGAATAGAATGGGCCTAAATTGGGGTCAAAAGAAATAAAGACCAATAGCTCAGACAAAGATATGTCTGATAGCACATTATAAGTAATTAAACTATGGGATGCAGTTAAGAACATCGTAAATAGTACACTAGGAAAATAGTTTGTATAATTCCTGTGTAAGTAAAAAGCAGGGAGCAGATGAGTATGTCATGTCCCCAGTCATGACTGTTTCTCCTGCAGGGAGGGGAATTATTTCATGACCTTGCAAGCTAAAAAGGCCCTTAGATGTCTTTTCATAGAGTTTCCTTGTTTTTTCAAAGAAAGAAAAAGGTCCAGGGTTGCCGGCTGGCTCAGTCGGTGCAGCATGTGACTCTTGATCTCAGGGTTGTGAGTTTGAGCCCCACATTGAATGTACAGATTGCTTAAAAATAAAAATGTGTAAAAAAAAAGAGAATGAAAGAGAGACAGAAGAAAGAAAGAAAGAAAGAAAGAAAGAAAGAAAGAAAGAAAGAAAGAAAGAAAGAAAGAAAGGAAGAAAGGAAGGAAGGAAGGAAGGAAGAAGGAAGGAAGGAAGGAAGGAAGGAAGGAAGGGTGGGTCTGTTTCCAGTACTGGCAGAGTGGGGAAAAAACAGACTAGGAAAAACAAACCTGAGTTGAAACCACAATCTATGTACTTCTAACTAGACTTGTGAGCCTGAGGAGCCCCACCCAGGCTGGCTAGACCTCAGCATCCTTTTGTGACAACTGGAGATATTAATGAGAACCCCTCTTCCTCTGGGGCTTGCTGTAAAGGTAAGATTCATTGAGTCTGTATATCATTTACTCACTTCTTCACCAGTGACTGAGGAATTACAGTGACATGGGCAGAATGCTAGGCAATGAGAACGAGTAAGAACAGGGCACAGCTCCTATCTTTAGGAACTCAGATGCTGGTCAGAAAGAAAAAGCACACAAACAGACATTATGTGACTCAGATTTTGGATGCCATTAAACACTTGAAAGATTCAACAATAAGCAAAAAGAAAGGATCATCGTTATAATTTAGTGTACAAAGTTTCTAGGGATTATGAATATGTTCTTAAAGGCATTAATGAATAAAATAATGACTTTTTGTTTACGGGCCATAAGATATGAAATGATGGGACTGGAACAGTTGGTGGTTCTCAACCCTGGCTGCACTTCAGAATCACCTAGGAGGTTAAAAACAAGCAAATAAAACTGATGACTGATATCTGGGCCCCAGGATAGACACAGTAAGTCAGATTTTCTGGGTGTACAGTATTAGCACATTTTAAAAATTCACAGGTGATTTCATTTTGCAGCTATGCTAAGAACTGCTGGCCTATGTAATCTCTAAACTCTAACATTTTGTGATTGGACTACAGATCCCATTTGTCTCGTGTCATTCTTCTCCTCTAGAAAGCCAAGTTTGGTCTTAGGCCTAAGGGCTCTCTCTACTGACCCCTGAGAAGTCATTTAAAAAGACCATAATCACTTAAACTCCAATTAAGAGACATTAACAACAGTATGATTAGAAGCAGGGAGCCAGCCCTGCTCGGCGGGGAGCCTGCTTCTCCCTCTCCTCCCCACTCATGCTCTCTGTCACTATCTCTGACTTTCTCAAATAAATAAATAAAATCTTTAAAAAAAAAAAAAAAAGAAGCAGGGAGCCAGGAGATATATAAATACCACAAATTAATCAAATGACTAACATTGGGCAGATAAAATAAGGAAGACTTTACAAAGTTTGTCTTTTCAGACTCACTTGATTATGTAAAGACCAATGAACTTGGCTTAAACGCACATGTGAAATCCATCTACGTGCCACACATATGCAGACCATATTCAGGACATATTCAGGACTAAACCAGGTTAAATGTCTTTGAAGGCCCACTAGCTACCAAACATTTTGTTTCAATTTTAAAAGACTAGAAAAATTACTAAGGCTTTCTACTCTCTTGCATATTTTTCTCTGTCTAAAATGTATTTGCTTATAGGATTACCCTTGCAAGGTAGTAGTTCTAGATCAATAGTGGAGTTTGAGTACTCTAATAAAACGTTTCCTTGAGAATTCGAGAATAAAGTAGATAGCCTTATACAGATGGGTAATCAGGATCTTCATCATAGTGTAAAACTATTAAACAATAAATGATAACATGACTCAAATCTTCACCTTCGCATTCTATAGTGCTTTGTAGTTTGGGAATAGTATTATTTAATGCATATCAACTCTGCTTCTCCCCTAGCTCCCCTCCACCTCAGCAAAGGTACCACTCACTACTGAAGTGTTCAGCCAGGAATCATCCAGGCACCTTATTTGCTCTTGATTCAGATCTACCTATTATCAGGTTTTGCTCATCCCACCTCCCACTCCTCTTGTCATAACCACCTCAACGGCCAGAAGGTTTCAAGTCAACATAATCTATAGCCTAGACCAGTGGTTCTCAATCTTGTTGGGCTCAGGACCTTTTACACTCCTAAAAATTACTGAGTACCCTCAAAATCTTCTGTTTATGTGCTTTATATCATTTAATGCTTACCATGTTTAGAACTTACAACAACATGTTTCAAATATTTATTTATTAAAAACAACAATAAGCCCATTAAATATTAATAATATAGTATGTCTAAATAAAACATAACTATAATATCCAAAATTTAAAAAAACTGAAAAAGTAGTTTGTAAGGCTTGCAAATCTTTTAAATGCCTGGCTTAATGAAATCACCTGGATTCCTTAAAGTGCTTCTGCATTTAATCTCTTGCAATATGTTGTTGTGGTTGAAGTATATAAAGATAACCTGGCCTCACCCAGATACATGGTTGAAAAGGGAGGAAAATTTTAATAGCCTTTCCAGATGACTGTGGATATATTACATAATCTCTGGAAAACTCCACTGGACACTTGTGACAGAATGAAAAAAGTAAATAATCAGTATTAGGAAATGTTATTATGAAAATAATTTTGACCATGTGGACCCACTGAAAGGTTTTCAAGGAGCTCCCAGGGCCTCTGCACCACACTTGGAGAACTGTTGGTCCAAACTTATGCCCTAACCTCCTTATGATTCCTTAGCTCCCACTCTGGCTCTCCCGTGATCTGTTCTCTCCAAAGCCAGAGTGTCTGCTTAACTATGCAAGTCACATTATATCAGCCCCTATTTCTGACTCTTACGGATCCTAGATTAAAATAAAAAAATCCCTCACAACTCAGCCCTTGCTAGGTTTTCCAACATTACTTGTACCCCTTGTTCTCATTATTCAATCTACACTCAATTCTCTCTCACCCCAATCTTCACGAGAAAGTTCTTCTCTTCTGCATTGAACATTCTTCCATCCCTCTTTGCCGCCTTATCCTTCAGAACTCAGCTTAAATGACTCTTCCTCGGAGAAATGTTTCTTAACCAAATGCTAGAGATAATATCTTCATTTTACAAGTCAGCAAACAGAGGTTCAAAGATATTAAGAAAGTTGCCTAAAGTTCTTACAAATAATATATCCAGAATATCCAGAATTTGAATTCAGATCCCACACCAAAGTCCATGTACTTAATCACTCTACTATAACATTACTTAAACAAGTAACTAAAAAGACATGAAAAGACAAAACGAGAAAAGACAGGACAGGCAGACTAAATCCTACAGGGCTCTCCTGACCTTGGTATTAACCTCTCTACATTCATAAATATCTGAAGCAATTGTTTATGCTGAAAGTCAAGAAAGCCTGCCCCTCTGGACCCAAGTCTCCCAGTGAGGGCTTGGGTGCCCCAAGTCACACCCGTTAACATCTCTGAGGCTCCTGGCATGCAGAAAGGTACAGCTCAGCCAGGATCCTGGGACCAGCACATAATAACCCAGCCACCAGTCTTTCTACTTCAAGTCTCCTTGCTAGAGA
This sequence comes from Leptonychotes weddellii, assembly GCF_054177405.1. Lineage (NCBI taxonomy): Eukaryota > Metazoa > Chordata > Mammalia > Carnivora > Phocidae > Leptonychotes > Leptonychotes weddellii. The sequence goes on from NC_138369.1 coordinate 125,227,073, forward strand.
TCCTCCCTGGGGGCTCTAGGTCACACACAAAGCAAAGCAAACCTGTCATCACACCCCACATTTCCTTGAACTCTTTCTCTGATTTACCCAAAAAGAGTTTCCCAGATTCAAGTCAAATTGAGTTATTCACAGTCAGCCTTCTTAGCACAAGGTAGTAAAGATAAAGACAGATGACCTGCAGTGTGCAGAGTGGGGATCATGTGACAGCTTAGCCGCTTCCTGACTCCAGGAACCTGGACAAGTCTCCCTGCCACTTTGAAGAGTAGTTTTCTTATTACAAAGATGGGGCTAACCATATCAGTGGATTGCTAAAAAGAACAAAAGGGGTAAAAGCTATGAAGAAACTCTGTAAATCCTTAAGTCATATAGTCAAGTTAATTGCTATTATTAGAAGTTATTATATATGATTCATTTACAGACATTTTGTATCTAAGGCTCCTCCTTTTTATAGACGCTTAGAAGGTGGTGTTAGCTTGAGAGCCCTTATGATATGGTGGATCTTTCTTTACACAACAGGTAAAACTCTATAATTTGATGGGTAGGCCATCAAATAGAATCCAAAATGTAGTAAATTAACTGGGTCCCCTCTGTCTAATGAGGCTGTCTTTGAGAGTCCTCATAAAATCTATAATAATTCTAGGAGGAAAAGCCAATAGCAAACACATTTTGATGAAGCACTCAAGGAAGAGAAGAGAAAAAAGTAACCATAACCACTATTAACAAATTCCCCAAACCAAATCCACACTGTATTATCTATGCATAAATATGCTCTCACCAAGAACAGAAGCAATGTGGTGCTATACTAGGAAGGCGAGTACTTTTTCCTACATATACTTTTTTTTTTTTTAAAGATTTTATTTATTTATTCATGAGAGACAGAGAGAGAGAGGCAGAGGGAGAAGCAGGCTCCCAAGGAGCAGGGAGCCCGATGTGGGACTCGATCCCAGGACCCTGGGATCATGACCTGAGCCGAAGGCAGACGCTTAACCATCTGAGCCACCCAGGTGCCCCCTACATATACTTTTATGAGCCAAAGCTTTAGTTTCTAAAGATCTTCCAAAATATTCCAAATACAGAGACTGCCACATTTCCTGCAAATTGTTTTTCTAATTCTGTTCAAGAATATCAGTTTCATTAAAACTTTAAAGACTTAATTCTGAGTTATAGCTTGATGAGATCTCTGTGGGATGAAAGAAATCAAGAGATCACAGTAACTGCTATTTTAAAATGTTTTTACAATGGAAACTTAATTTGTTGATGAGAATGCTTTGCTGTAGAGAAAATAGGATTAAAACACACACAGACACATACACACACACACACACACACACACACACAAAATATCAGTTTAAATCCTAGGGTGGGTTTCTGAAGAGAAAAGCTTGTTTGTTTGTTTATTTTTTTTAACAGACATCAAGCCAATATCATTTAATTAGGCTGATTTTGTAGTTGAGACATGAGTCAGACTTTTAAAAAAGAAAATACAATAGATGGACTCCGAGAAACTGAGGTTTCTAGAGGGGAGGGGGTGGGGGATGGGTTAACCTGGTGATGGGTATTAAAGAGGGCACGTTCTGCATGGAGCACTGGGTGTTATACACAGACAATGAATCATGGAACACTACACCAAAAACTAATGATGTATGGTGATTAACATGACATAATAAAATTTAAAAAATGTAAAAAAAAAAAAGTACTTGCTATAAATGTAAAGTATCACCTGTCATATGAAACTACTCTTGATCTATATATTGACCAGAAGTATTTCAATTTGTAAAAATCTAATTTATGTTCCACAGATCCCATGATTAAGCATTATTTCCCCTTCTTCATCAGTTTTCTTGTTGAAGTTTCTATTTTCTGTAATGTTTCCTTCATCTAAGTAAAAGGATGTGTTTGACAGTAAAATGTTGAATGAGTGTGTTGGTAAATTCTATACATCTACCAAAAGAAGTTGGAAGGATACTGAAATATTTTGAATAACCACAAGTTTTATAACAGTAGAAATAAGGACTCAGAAAAATAAGACAAATGAAAAGCAACAAAATTTAGTAAAAGATATAATCACTTATTTGATTTATTTTACCCACTCAATGTAAATAGACTACATCATTTTTAAAAGGAAGGGGCCTAGAAAACCAAATACTTAAGTCATGAAAAATATCTAATGTTTTTTAGGCTAGGAATTTTTCCTGATTGCTGATTTTTTTTTAATGCTTTGGTTTAAGGGAAGGAATTAAATGATATATAAAAATAATAAAAAATTAAAAATCACATAAAATACATAGATTTAGGCTTATCTCATTACTCTGTGCTTCCCAGAGTGCTCTCATTTGAAAAATGAAAGAGTGATACAGGATGACCTCCAAGGTTCACGGCCTCTCCAACATTCCGAGAGTCGACAAACTCTTTTCCTTTTCTTGATTGTGGATGCTATTCATTACCTGCAGTAACTTTTGAGTCAAAATAGAAATGCTTTGGAGTGAACAATTTGTACAGGTGTTTCTATTCAAAAGTAGAACCAATGTTGGAAATGAATGAGCTATGTAATTCACATGGATATACTAGTAACCTAGATGCAGCAAATAAAGTGGTGTCAACATGTTAGCACAATTTTTAGCAGGCCTGGCCCATACAGGTATTCCACACATGAATAATGACTCAAATTATAACACAATAACGCTCCCTTCTTTATCACAAGGTACACAAACAGAAATGTTCTAAAGGCTTTTTTATGGTTTGATGACTTCAGCCAACTTTCCAGGTCAAGGTCTCCAACATCTCATTTCCAAAGAGCTACAATCCATGCAGTGCCTAAGGGACTAACTATTCCTGCTTTCTTGCTATAATGCATGCTAGCTATAGGATGGTCATTTTGGAACCCTAATTGCCCGACTTAGCTTATACCACCTTCTACCAGTTACCTCCTATACTCTGCACTATTCCTGTTCTACTTAAAAAATAATAATAATAATAACAACAACAACAGCAGCAGCAGCAGCAGCAGCAGCAATCCCTAATGGTAAAATAAATGCAAGATCTACAAAATTACTTCCATCCTTTAATAGAGGGCACCCAGTTTTCTTATACTACTTTTCCCAGTGTTGTGTTGTGAAGGGCACAGGCAAGATAAATCAACTGAATCTAGTTCTAGTCCCAATTGTGCCCCAGTCTAGCTACACAACCTTCTATAAACCACCAACTTGCCCTGATTCTAGGTTTTCGCATCTAAGTAAGGAGTTTGCTACACAATCCCAGGATAAGCCATCACACTGTGCTCCTGGGATAGCATTATTAAAGCATCTGACATGCACCATGACACTGGAATTGCATGATGTGAGGTCCTGCACTGTCACCTCTCATTTTTTAATTGTGCAATATCATGATTTTAAAATCTGAAACCTTTACCATGTAATTTCCGTACTCCCTCTGTGTTTATAAAGTTTCAACCTTATACATATCAGAACTTGGTGAACTAAGACAAGAAATTGAGAGACACTCAATATGTTAGCCGTGAAATCAGAAAAACAGCTGTGGCCTTTCCCATCCAATGTTTCATTTAGTTTCACTGTCTCAGCTTCATTCCCTTGGCAAGTCTGGTCAATGGAACGTGTGTCTCAATGACAGAATTTCAGAGTGGAAATTCTTTATCAGGACAAGTTATTCCATTTCACACTTTCTTACCATTTGTGACTCAGTGTATAGTTCATAAGGGTATGACTTTTGGGCAAGTGATTTCAAGAATAATTCAACAATTAAGTGAAAGTAACATCAAATGCTTATAAAACAGTTTCCCTCAAATAGCTTTTCTTTTTGGTGTTTAGCAACTTCCTCCCAATCCAGTTAAAGAATCCTCTCTGGAATTGAGATGTGGAAGGTGCTATCTCTCTATAAATAGGCTCATCCCATGCTATGTGAATCATGGTTGCTGACAGCAAATCAACAGACTAATTATTTGGCTTTGTTAGTAGTGATAATAGCACGCTAACATCTTTCTAAATCTTTTTCCGCACCCCACACTCCCATTCTTCTAAGCTAAGCTTCAGACCAAACTGAAGACCATGGTGTACAGATACATGCATGTTGGCCTTGCACTGGGCATGTCTTAACAGGGCTTGTGATCTCTCAGCCAGATTATTATTGTGAGACTTTAGCTAAATAAAAGAAGTCACCAGCCAGGATCTTCTCTGCCAAGATGTACACTAAGTAAAAGAAAAAGAGGAGCAGATTAAATAAACACTGAAGAAAACAATAAATTCAGCAATTCCCTCAAATTCTATTTTCTAATGAGATGCTAAGGAAAGGACCACAGGAAGCAATTTCCCCCATGTGAAATTAAGCCATGCAAATTGTTCACCTCCAGATCAACTTCCACAAGGATCAGGTGAGTTCAGCTCATCCATTCACAAATATCACCCACCTATCATTTTTACTGCCTTGTTCAGAACTGAGGAGGCTGGGTAGGATCTATTCACAAGCATCACTTAATTATCCCAACTGGAGTACAAGAACATACTTCAAAGGCTGAAATATAAGAGTTACATTTAATTCAGAGCCTTGAAGTTCCTTGTAGACCACATAAGCCCTCAGAGAAGATGACCCCCAAATTATCCCTGTACAACAATACAAAGGATTTTATTTTCCCCTAATATGAATTATATACTCTATAAATATAGAACCCTAGTTTTCATAGAAAGCTTCACTTTATGAAATTAATAGCCTATATTAATTGTATGTAAACCAAAAGAGATTTTAGTAGGTCTCACCTTGGAATCATGATCTCTTTGTTTACTCCTGAAATTTACTATTTGATCAACATCCCAGAATAAGAGGAGTCCACTGTGAAGTGAATCATGTCATGAAAACCCATGGGAAAAATGAAAATGAGGTGGTTTCTTCATAAGACTTAATCCTAAATTTCTAAACTAATTCTGAGCTTCACTGGTCCACACTTTCCAAATGCTTTCCTCACCCCAATGACCCTAGCCCATGTTTCATTTCTGGAACCCAGAAGAACATTACAGTCAGAATTGCAAAGATGCTAACCTAAACCAGTCAACTGATCACAGAGCAAGCCTTCTTTCTAGGCCATATTTCCTTTCAGTTGACCACACCAAGAGGAGAGTATCTGCAGATTGCAAATGACCAGGCAGGCCACACCCTGAGGATCAACAAAGTCTGGTGGAAGGACAAATCTGGGCAATTCCGCTTTCATTCTCTCAAGCTGGTCTGATTTGAGCTGGGAATAAGTACCCTGGAACTCAAGATATCCACTTTCCCTTTGTAAATAAAGATCACATCCAAGACCAACCATGTGAGTTTAGGAACAAAGAAGAGAATCAACTTCAGAAAGACCTTACCAAGAAAATCTCTGATAAGTCTAAAGTTTTGGGCTTTTTTTTTTTCTTTTTCCACCCTCCCTTAGGCCAAACTGCAGATACTATGGTGTTTCCTTAATGTCCCAAAAGAAAGTGAGTGTGCAAAGGATGCGAGCAATAGGGCAGAAATGTTAATGAGCAGAACCCTGAGAAACCAGAATACTGGAGAAAGACAATAGGAAAAAGAAGTCTGTGTAAAAGGAAGAGAAGGGGCATGCGGAAAAGTGGGGAGGTGAGAACCCACTGGAATGTCTGAAAAGATGCCGTATCATGTGTTGCTGGAAGAAGAGTTAGAAAAAGAAAAAAATTAAGCTCATCTAGTGTCTACTAAGTGTCTGTGTCCAGAACTATGCTAACTGTTATGGGAGATACAGGGAAGAAGGTTTTTTATATTTGGGTCCTCAGCAGGCAGTATAAGCCCTGGAAGGATAGATGGATGGATGAGAAACAGAGAGAGAGACTGTGAATGAGATGGTTGATGCCTCAAGGATTCTACAGGCTTTATGGGACTCGGAGCATCTATATATGTAGCTCCCATCCTAGTCAAACCGTGGTTTCATCGAGATACAAAGTGTTTTCCTGAATATGGGACAAGAAGCTATTAACTGACAGAGGGTGATTGAAAGAGAGACATCTGGAAATTAGGGGAGAACGGGGACCAGAATGGCACCAGGGGGATCCTGGTTCCCTTCGGTGGGTGCCCCCAGGTGCTTTGCAAAAGAGGAGAGGGGTGTCAGCTCTGGGGAGCCCACCGCCTGGGCTTCTACTGACCTGGTCTCCGCCTCACTGGCCTCTTGCGGCCGCTGCAGAAGCGCACTTTGCTGAATACCCCGAGGACGTGCCTTTCGCACAGGGAGCGCCCGTCTTTGCTGGGGCTGGAGCGGCGCTTGGAGGCCGACACCCGGTCGCTGTTGGACTCCCTCGCCTGTCGCTTCTGCCGGATCAAGGAGCTGGCTATCGCCGCAGCCATAGCTGCTCAGCGCGGGCCCCAGGCCCCGGGCTCCACTGCGCCCTCGGGATCGCGCTCCACTGGGGCGAGGGCAGGACCTCGGCGGCCTGGAGGGACAGGGCAGGCGCGGGGAGGCAGTGCTAATATTTGAGGAGGCTGCAGTACCGAAAACCCGACGCCCACAAGGTTAGTCAGAGTCTGGGCAGTGGCGACAAAATGTGTGAAAATCCAGATGTAAACTTCCCCAATCGCTGGCAGCGGGGGCGGGGCGGTCCCAGGCCTTCCAGTTAACTAGATTCTTGCACCCCAAACTTGCACTCCAAGGCGATCTGCGTCCGAGGGGCAGTGGGGAGTTTGGTCACACTGCGTTCAGAGTAGCAAGTGGAAGGGTAAGAAGGATGTCCAAAACAACAAGCTGTGCCCCCGTTGGAGAGGCGCAAGCGTTGTAAGGTGTCCAAAGTGTATCTACACATACATACATATAAAACCCGTTTACAAAGCAGAGTCTGGACCGAGGCGGGTAGCGTGCCCCCGGTAGAAAATACTAAAAAGTGAATAAAACGTTCCTTTAGAAAACAAGCCACCAACCGCCAGAGAGAAGGAGAGGAAGGCAGCAATTTAACTCCCTGCGGCCCGCAGTTCTGGAGATTAGGAGGTCCGTCCCGGCTGGGTGAGGTCTACGGAATGCATCGCGCCGGTTGCGGTTCTCCAGGGGCCGGCCGCCGGAGTTCTGGAATTCCGAGAGGCGCGAAGTGGGAGCGGTGAGCCCGAGCCGGGGTAGGGGCGCGGGGCGGGGGCAGCTGTTTCCAGCTGCGGTGCGCGCGACTCCCTGCCAGCAGAGCTGCGAAGAGAGCGGGAGGAGAGGGAGGGGGAGGGAAGGAGGGACAGGGAAGGAGGGAGGGAGATCCTCGAGGGCCAAGCACCCCTCGGGGAGAAATCCGAGAGAGGCGAGCGCCGGGGATGCGCGGGGTCCCAAGAACCGGCGCTCTTGCTCTTTCTGCTCGCTTTCTGGCACAAGACGGGCACAGTTGGTGATTATTTAGGGAATCCTAAATCTGGAATGACTCAGTAGTTTAAATAAGCCCCCTCAAAAGGCAGCGATGCCGAAGGTGTCCTCTCCAGCTCGGCGCCCACACGCCTTAACTGGAGCTCCCCTCCATGGTCCGTCCGGGGCCGCCGCACCGAGCCGGTCTCCGCACAGGCTCAGAGGGAGCGAGGGAAGAGGGAAGGAGGGGGCGCCCTGGCGGGCTCGGGATCAGGTCATCGCCGCGGTGCCCGGGCCCCCCAGGCTCGCGCGGCCCGGCAGTCCGCAGCTCCCAGGCAGCAGATCAGATGGGGATTACCCGCCGGACGCGAGGCCGATCACTCGCTCCCGCGCAGCCCATCCCGGCCGAGGAAGGAAGTGACCGGCGCGCTGCGAACCCCCGCGCGTAGGCTCGGGCGGGGCGGGGGCTGGCTGCGGGCGACGTCGGCTTGAGGCGGCTGCGGCTCCGAGCTGGAGCTGCCCACCATGGTCTGGCGCCGGGAGCGCAGGCGGGGCCCCTAGGCCGTCCGGGGCGACGGCTGGAGGCTATCGAGCGTGCCCCCGGAGCCGGACGCAGACTCTAGGGTCGGGGCCAGGGAGCAGGTGCGGGCTGCCGCCAACTCGCCCAACTTGCTGCGCGGGTGGCCGCTCAGAGCCGCGGGGTAGCGGGGAGCCCCCAGCCGCCGCGCCGCCGCCTCCCCAGGCCCCGGAGGGGGCGCTCAGGGCGGAGTTCCATTCATGGGCAGAGGTTCTGGGCGCGCGGAGCCTCACTGGCTCCCGGGCGCCGCCGCCGTCGCCGCCCAGCCGGCTTGCTCCGCTGGAGCGCTAGCTCTGCAGGAAACTCTAGGCGGGGACCACAGCCGCGGAGACGGAGGGTGGGACGAATGAATAGCTGGCGGCCGCCGGAGTACCTCTGGCACTGCTCGCCCACCCCCCCAAGGGCTTGAGAGCTCCCAGGTGGGGCCGGGCCGGGGCTCGGGCTCCCGGAGCGCAGGGAAGCGCGGCGCGCTCGGGTCCTCCTCCCCTCCCAGGCACCCGCTGCTCCCAGACTCTCTTCTCCCTCCCTCCCTCCCGCCACCCCTCTCCCCCTTCTCTGTCTTCTGTCTCTCCCCTTTTCTCCTCTCTACGCAATCCTACGTGTTTGAGGTTTGGATGAGAAATTCTCAGAGGCAGAGTGAAGGAACTGCAGCTCGGGTCTGTTTTGTCCCATCGCTCCCCCAAGAGAAAACACAACCACCGGCCGATTAAAGGACCCTGAGTGCACAAAGGGGTTAGGAGAGGAGGAGCTGAGGAAAAACAGTCCGCCCTCTCTCCCACAAGCTGGAGCGCACAGAATTCTCTGTTTAGGAAGGTAGACAGTGGACGCTAGAGAAAGTAACAATGGCCTTTTGGGCCCTCATGTTGAGCCCCACCTTCAGCTCATTTTGTAACAGGATGAAGTGCTTCTGCATCCTTGAAACCCAGTTTTCTTGGTTCTATCCAAAAAGCTGCAAAGCAGGTTCTATCCTTAAAATGAGGGATCAAATGAGCACCCTGCACAAGGAGGAGAATGCAGGAGGGGTGAGAGAGTGACTGTGGCCAAGGGCAGTCAACAACCAGCTCTGGAGTGCAGTCAGGTCTCCAGGATGCTTGTGATGACAGATAGATGTTACAGGAAACTCAGCAGAGAAGATATTGTCACCCAAGTTGAAATGCAGCATGAAAGATTTTGGAAGCGTAAAGGAGTAATCACCTTCCATTTGTGCTAAGGTGTGGATGTGGCTATTAGTTACACTTATAATCTTCAGATAGCCCTAATCCTGACCCTTCAGTCTCTCCACTAAGCATCAAAGGTAGTTCCAGAAGATTAAATGGATGATTTCCAACAGAAACACGAATATGTTCAAAACATCCTAATAGAGGGCAAGGAACACGCAGGCCCGGAAGCTACTGAAAATGGATAGGGGACCCCGAAGAGAGGTCACAGGAACTCTCTAGATGTGGGCACAAACCTAGCAGAAATTCACTTAGGTAATGAGAAGGACTGATGATTGAGGGCCTCTGAGCACTGTGTCAAACAACCTACAGTGTCTGGGGGCCTGGATATTTCATGGTGCTGCTGGACATACACAGGCAGATGGGGGTTTATGAGGCCAACAGCTAGGAGGAGGACAGAATCAGCAAGGCACCCGGAGAGGGGGGAATCCCAACTGTCCACACAGAACACAATCCCCTGCAGCAGTTCAATGTGACTGAATAAGGACACTGGACTTGGAATTCTAACCATACAGAACAAGAGAGGTGAAAAAGACACACACACACACATGCACACGCGCGCACACACACACACACACACACACACACCTCTTCTCCAAAAGTGAAGCTGAATACATTTTCGAAAATGCATCCCAATAGGGCTAGAGGAATTACTTAAAATCAATTGGTAACACTGTCAATTAGGGAAATGTTCACATTTCATCAATCAAATCAATTTCCTTCCTTGGCTACCAGAAGACTTGTCTCATTCTTGAGGAAGGCAGACACAGATAGTACTGGCTGGCTTTGGGGGCTCCTGGCCTCCTACAGTTCAACACCCTAAAAGAAAAGGTCAGCTAAGGTGAGGAATACAGGGAGATGGGAAAGCGAGGGGTGTGTAGTGAGGCCCTGAGGAAATCATTGCTAAACTTGGGGTTTCTTCTCCTCAAAATGGGAATAATCATTCCCATCTACCTCGCAGAACTAAATATGAATGTGCAAGCATTTTGAAAACTGGAAAATGCCAAACGAGTGAAAGAGATGATGACTGTTTATTTTTTTAAAGAAAATGCATGATACTCTTCTGAGATGCTTTTTTTAAATGCAGATTCCTGATGGTTTCTCAGAACATGAAGCAGAAGTCTCTGAGAAGAGGCCAGGAATTTGAGTTTTTAACAAGTTTTTCATGTGTCAAAGCTTGAGAGTTTTATTCATACACACACACACACACACACACACATACACACACAATGTAGGTAATACTAGAAGAAGAAATCAACTCAGACTCTCCAAATCTAGCACTTCCATAGAATTGCAGTCCTGGTGTTCCCACCACCATCCCAAAAGAAAAGCCTGGGAAGAGGATGTGTGTTCTCTAATCTTTGAGTGTGTTGGGTTTTTCTGTAGGTTTATGGGAAATGAAGATGTTTTGATGCAGAAGGTAACCAATGTAGTGGCACAGGATGGAAGAGGGTAGATGGGGCAGGAGATGAAAATGCAGACAACACTTGTTTGAAGTTCTCCTCTCTGTCTTGACATGCCAGCATCAAGTCAGGCATTTAAGGAACAAAATCAAAACAACAAATGGGAGCTTTCTGAGAGTGACACTATTCTTGTCTTTAGATCTCTATTAAAAGAACGGTGTTTCCAATTCGATTAGACAACAGAGACTACTCATCTTCTTACACTCCTGCAGCTGTTGTCAGAGGGCTTGTTTAGCTACTTAGCCCTGTAAGTCATCCTCAGCATCCTTTACTTTATTGACTCCGTTTCCCCAATGAGAGGAAGATGTAAGTCTCGAGACCTTTGAGAAGTTATCTAGGATCCATGCACACAGCTGTTTAGTTCTGAAGCAATGTTTAAGTTAGCTTTTTGATATCCAGAAATTCATAACTTTCCTACCAGGCCACTAAATGTCAGAAATCTTCTCCACAGTTACAAGGACATTTCAGCATCCTTGCATTTGGGCGTCAGGAATGAGATTAAATCAGCCTACTGATGATTTAGGTAAAACAACCTGGTTTTTTTAAGGGCAATATCTCAGAGATAACAATACCTTGATTTTTATGCCATCTTTCTTTTTTTAAGATTTTATTTGTTTGAGAGAGAGAGACACAGCGAGAGAGGGAACACAAACAGGGGAAGTGGGAGAGGGAGAAACAGGCTTCCCACAGAGCAAGGAGCCCCCGATGCAGGGCTCCATCCCAGGACCCCGGGATCATGACCTGAGTCAAAGGCAGACACCCAACTGACTGAGCCACCCAGGTGCCCCACCATCTTTTTTGAACAACTTGAAATTTTTCCTTTACAGTTCTGAAGACATCATGGGTGGAAGCAGTTTTAACTACTTTGGAGAAAGTTGCCAGATACACATTGAAAGGATAATTATGGAGTTGCATTTATATTTCTGACCTCCACTCAAGCAAATAAAACATGAACAGTCTTCATCATGCCCATATGTTAAAAGGAAAAAAACACACAGAATGTTAAATAGTCTTTCCCTTATTCACATACCAAGCCTTCTAACTCCCACGTCAAACTCTCAGGACCACTGTAGTCATTCACTTGAAACCTTAAATTGAGCACAGAGTACCTCCAAGGCTCTGGTTCGGTTACCAAGGGGAACTTGATACACCCTCTACATTCTTCCTGCCCTCAACGAGCTTACAGGACATGCCATTATGATCTTATTTGACTCTTAATCACCCACTAGCTGTATGCTACTGGACAAGTTATTTAATCTGCCTAAGCCACATTCGCAAGACAGGTCAGTGATCATGACACTAGCAGTACCTATTGAACTGGGCTGCTGCAAGGCTCAAAGAAGATGTGATAATAATGTAAACTATTAGAATGAGCATGCTGTTATTAAAATATCCATTTAAATCAAGTCCCTGCTATAAAACCCAGACATCCCAAAACAGGAAAACATACCTTGTGATTCATACACATCATCATTCACTCCTGGACCTGAGGTATTTAATGAAGGCTGAATCTACTTCAAATGAATGATTAACCTTGACATTGTAATGGCAAACAAAATGTTCATTAGTGGAATATTGTCAATGTCCTTCCCTGTTAGGAACACAAAGGAGTGTAGCTCTGCTCATAGACATCATTCTGCTCTGAGATCAGGCCCCTGACTCAAAGCTTGGTGAATATGAGCTCACTGGGCTCTGACACAGCAAGCTTGACAGGCAGAAGAACTTTTCTCCATGAATTTTATCCCATGCAGCAGCGGTACTTCCATTTGCTTTTGCTTTTCTTTGCCAGATTTTTGGTGAAAATAGGTTGGCAAAAGCAATATAAACAATTACTTTCTAATAATTTGTGAATTCCTTTACACAACAAATTTATTTGTGGTTCTTTATCTAAGAGTTCAACAACTGAATTGTTATACGTTATATGTTTGTCTGGTTTTAGTCATTTCTCAAAATAGGAAAGACAATAGATTTAATTCTTCTTTGTGACACAGATCAGGGGTGGTATCCTTATTACCCAAGTAGAGAAATTATCAATGTTTCAAAGAATGTCTGTTTTGATAAGAAATATAAGATACAACAAATGTGAGCCAATGCTAAGCAACCTGCAGTTCTAAGTGCACTGCAATTACGGACACACTGAATCCTTGTAACAACACTATGAGGTAGGTTCTGTTATTATCCTCATTTTATAAGTGAAGAAACTGGGGCACAAAGAGGTTCCATTGCTTAATCAAGGTCACCCAGTTAAGAATTGGTAGAGTTCAAATGTAACCCACGGAATCTATTTCCAGAGCTTCCCTTTAATCCTCTGTGTTACACTGTATGTCAATAAAAACATGATACCATGCACAATTATAATCATGTAATAAAACTGATAAAATAAGAAAGCAAATGTCACTTGCAATTACATAGTCTTTTACTGCTTAGAAATAATCCTCCCATGTATTAGCTCAATGAGACTCCTAACAACCTTGAGAGGAAAGTTAAGGGAACAATAATAACCCAATTTTACAGACAAACTAAGACTCCAATAAGAGATGACATCCACCAAGGTCACACAACAGATGAGTGAAGATCTAGGAGTTTAATCCAGGCCTTCTGATCTCAAGGTCTCTCATATCCTAACTAAGATCACAGAGAAAAAATGGGAATGTTAAATTGCCTTTTATCCACTAACCTCTAGTACTCGCTAGCAGGGCTTCACATCTGGTAAATGACCTTGAAGAGATCACTCGGTATTGGAAGGGAAGGGACCCAAGTGTCCCAAGTCTTCTTCTGCAGCTTGTACTTCTCTCTGGGCCCCAGAGTTAAGGGGGCGGCATTCCCACCCTTGGCCATGAGAGGATACCCTTTGGTTCTGAGAGTTTTGGCCTCCTCTTTTGTTCAGTAATTCAAGTTGAGCTTCATAAGAAAACTATAGGGAAACTAAATCAAAACAGGAATTAGAAAAATTTATGAGACGATACATTTACATTTCTTCCATTTCTGTTCCTAAAAAGTAGACATTAGTTTGGCTTGAACCTCATAGTTGGCACTTGGTTATTTTCCTTCCCAGCTGGACTAGAGATGTTAGAAAGCCTGTCTCCACTGACTCACCATCATTTTAGCCCCTTTCTAATTTCCACTGTCACTGATCTAGTGATACCTCTTCCTTCTAGAAGGGAAATGTAGCTGGAAGATCCCCATGAGAATAAAAAACCCATAAGGACAGGGAGATTGTCTATCTTGCTTATTTTCCTACCTCCAGTGCCTGAAATAGCATTTAGTATATAACAGGTGCTCAATAAATTCTTGAATAAATTAATCAATGAAATAATCCATCCATCTATCCATTTTAAGTTAAAAATGAAACATTTATTCTTATATCAAAAAACAAACTCAGGTAACTCAGGGGTAGCTTCCATATCTCCAAGTTGATCATTTTGCTTTATCAAAACCCTTTAAAGTTATCTGTCTAAATTCAATCCATCTGTTAAAATCTGATAGCCTGAGAGGGGACACAGTACCTAGGTTTCTGCCCTGAGCAGCCCCATCCCACATATTTAGGTCTATAGTCTTAGTTCTGATCTCTTTCTCTCAATCCCTCTCTTTTTCAATCTCTCTCTCTCTCTGTGTGTGTCTCACACACATACATACACACATATACACTTACTTTCACAGAAGAGAAGGAATATAATAAGGAAAAGACAGACTATAGACATCAGATAAAATAAGTAGTCAATTTTTAAACTCTCAAAATATGATCAAAATGACCTTAAAATGGCTTGACAATCCTAACATCCATGCTGTCAGCCATCTTTACTGAGCTGCTTTCTCCATGGACAATTCCTAGTTGCTCTCATTTCTAATTTTAGATCCCAAATTTTCAGGGACTGGATCTTGTTGAAATAGCAGTCTCTTACAGCACCCAGCACATGACTGACACTCAAACTGTACTATTAAAATTGTAACAAATTCATATTTTTGTCCACTGTGTGCACTAAACACTGGGTGCTATGAAAATAACAATTAATGAAAGATCCCACTGATCCTGTACTCATAGGTATTTGATATTGAGTATGGTTCTATTGGAAATAACTGAAATATACATACTGGTTAGGGAAAACTATCAGGGGATCAAATGGGAGTTTGGACAAGTTGACCAGCAAGGTCATTTCTGGTCCTAAATTTTTAGAATTCTCTAAAAATAAAATGTAAAGCAGAAAGAGTATATAATTTAGAGTAAATAATTTGTTCTTGCATAAAGAGTAAATTTTTCCTGAGCCTAGGTTTATTTGCCTGTAAAATGACTACTATGTAAAACCCAGATTAATTAAAATAATATATTGGGGGAAAAAAGCACTAATTTTAAAACAAAGAAAAGTATGAATGAGTGAATGAATAAATGAGTGAGTAAATGGATGAGTCGATGAGTAGATGGACGGATGAAATACAGCACCTTTCCTTTTTAAAATTTTATTTATTTATTAATTTATTTATTTGAGAGAGCATGTATGTGTGAGAGAGCACAACTGGGGGGAGGGGCAAAAGGAGGGGGAGAAGCAGACTCCCCGCTGGGCAGGGAGCTGGACATGACATGGGGCTCAATCCCAGGACCCTGAAATGGGGCTCAATCCCAGGAACCTGAAATCATTACCTGAGCCGAAGGCAGATGCTTTAACCAACTGAGCCACCCAGGCACCCCAAAATACAGCACCTTTCATCTAAAAATCTCTAAATTCACATTTTAGGATAAGCAAATTGCTCAAAACAGAAGTAAAAAATATTTAGAAAGTTTGCTTTTAGAATACTGGGGAGGCAAACAGAAAATGTTCAAGAATTCCAGAGTAGTAAATGAAAACATTTAGTAAAATTCTCATTTACTTAAAATAGTTTTCACGTAAAACTATAATCCCCTGTGCCTAATTCTGCCCACTAATCCAGCATATGCAACATGAAATCAAGGCGACATTGGTGTAGATGACTGTGTGCTTATGAAATATAAGCCAGAATACATAGATAAATTGATAGGTAGATAGGTAGAGGGCACCTGGGTGGCTCAGTTGGTTGGGCGACTGCCTTCAACTCAGGTCATGATCCTGGAGTCCCAGGATCGAGTCCCGCATTGGGCTCCCTGCTCGGCAGGGAGTCTGCTTCTCCCTCTGACCCTCCCCCCTCTCATGCTCTCTCTCTCTCTCTCTCTCATTCTCTCTCTCAAATAAATAAATTAAAAAAAAAAGATAGGTAGATGATAGATAGATAGATAGATAGATATGCATTTCAGTGTTCAGCTACCAAGAAAGGGATAAGATTATTGTATAAAGATGATTTTTTAAACAATATTTAAAACAAGGGGTGCCTGGGTGGCTCAGTTGGTTAAGCATCCGATTCTTGATGTTGGCTCAGGTCATGATCTCAGGGTCATGAGATTGAGCCCTGCATCAGGCTCTGCACTGCTATGGAGCCTGCTTAAGATTCTCTCTCTCCCTCTCTAAAAACAAACAAACAAACAAACACAGTATTTAAAACAAGAAGGAGTAATAGTATCTTTGTAGTGTTTGGAATAGGATACTAGTATTTAAACTTACAGTGTTAGCTAGAAGAGAGCTCATGAAGTCATCAGCCTATTCTAGATAATATATAAATATGGTAATCAGCTAGAGACCATAAGAAGAGACTTCTTTAAAAGTAAGCTAGGAAATTGTCTCTTGCTGGTTGAATATGCTAAGAACACAGCAAGGGAGAAGAGATTCCATTCCTTCCTCCTCATTTGACAGTTCTTCCTCTCGTCTCTAAAAGTGGACAAGACAAGGAAATAGCCATGGGGCTGGCCTTTAAAAGATAAGTAACCAGAAGCATTTATTATCTGCTGAGGACAAAAGTCAGGGAAAGAATGTCAACTTCATGCTAAAATAACTGGACTTCATTATTAAAAAGCATTCTAAGTACGATCAATTTATAAAATTAGAAATAGAATTTGGGAGAAAGAATCATGACTTACATTTTCTGTTCTTGTAAGGATCTAGTACTTTGACTAGAGCAGTCAAATGTGTACTGAATTACTTTTAACTTGAAAGTAATAAACATTCAGGATAAGTAAGAGTAGTCTCAAATTTTACCTTAAAGAAAACCTTAGGCATATCTTTATTAATAGTAGTATCACCTTGAGTCCCTGATAGCATCATTTAAGTAGTAGCTATAAAAGAAAAGAAACAAATGTCAGATAACTATAGTAGAAAACACCCAGTCTTAATCTGGGAATGTGTTCCCCTTATACCCTTTGTACATCGAGCACAGACACTGAACTACTATTTTCTGATAATGCTACCTTGATAAAATCCTAGGGTAAACCCATGCCACTCTCCTGAGGGGAAGGGTTACTCTCTAAAGCGAGTAGAAAATCATAGTTTCAGGGATCAGATAAAAGAGATCTAGGCATGGGCGCCTGGGTGGCTCAGTTGGTTAAGCGACTGCCTTCGGCTCAGGTCATGATCCTGGAGTCCCGGGATCGAGTCCCGCATCGGGCTCCCTGCTCGGCGGGGAGTCTGCTTCTCCCTCTGACCCTCCCTCCTCTCATGTGCTCTCTCTATCTCATTCTCTCTCTCAAATAAATAAATAAAAAAAAAAGAGATCTAGGCATGAGAAGTTACATTTAAAGCTCCAAGAAGAAGGTATGCCTTTCTTTCTTGTCCCTGGATTTTGAGCAATCCATCCTGGCCTATGGTTGTTCTGATTGTCAAGGAAAGATATGCTCTACCAAAGAGAATCAGGCCAGAAACTAAACAGGAAAACAATCTCATGGGTGCACCTAAGACACTAGTCTGGAGATGTGGACTCTGGAGAGTGAATCATATCAAGTTATCTAGAGGTTAGTTGCAAATTACTCTCCATGTTGTGATTTCCTCTGTTACACACTGTCCTTCAATATAGTCTTATATTAACGCCTATTTTCATTTCAGTCAAGCAACCATTGGGTGTTCCTTACAGAGCCCTTATTAATTTCAGACAAATCTTATGCCTTTTAGTTTGAACCATGCAAAAACATCAACTGAAAACTATGTTCAAAGAATAGGTTAAAAGTATTTGAAGGAAAGGAAGAACAGGGTAGGAAAGAGAAGGGAAACTAAAATTTATCAGGCACCTGCAATGCACCAGGCACAGTGCTGGGCTCTCTACAGGTTATATTACCTAATCCCCATGATAATCCTGTAAGGCCAACATTATTATCCACATGTACAATGAGAAAAGTGAAGGTCAGAAAGGTTAATCAATTGTCTGAAGAATGGGTCCAGTCAAGAATTCAAATCTAGTTTATCGGACTCCATATCTGAGGCTTTCTTAATGACTGTCTTTAGGTGATGAATCCACAATATGAATTAATAAGGGGACCATTTATATTCTTAAAATGTTAAAAAAGTTAAGATAACCATGAATTAAGGCCACTCAGAATCTAAGTCAGAGGCATCCAGACTATTTGTTTCCCGATACTCATGGCCTCATTTGAAGCACTAGTTTAATAACTAGAGCCACGGAAAGAAAAATTGGAGAAAGTGATAGCTATCTTCAAGTGTCTAAAAAAGTGCTTCTTGAAAAAAAGGAAGAGGTATCCTGTGTATCCAGAGGCAAACTTGGATTCAGTTAAGCAGTGTATATAAGAAGGTGTAGACCGGGCGCTTGGGTGGCTCAGTCGTTAAGTGTCTGCCTTCAGCTCAGGTCATGATCCCAGGGTTCTGGGATCGAGTCCCGCATCAGGCTCCCTGCTCAGCGGGGAGCCTGCTTCTCCCTCTCCCTCTACCCCTGCTTGTGTCCCCTCTCTCGCTGTGTCTCTCTCTGTCAAATAAATAAAATCTTTAAAAAAAAAAAAGTGTAGACCAACAATGAAATAGATGGCTTCACAAAATGGGGAAGTGAGCTTCCCATCATCAGAGACATTCAAATAAGAGCAATACCACAGGAGGAGGGTTCCAAGAGCTGAGATGCATATTCTATAAAACGGTTACAGTCAGCATTGCTGGGGTGGAGAACGAATCAAAATGACTATAGGCTGTATCTAAGGCAATACTTGGCAAACCTTTCTTTTAAGAAAGTAAAAAGATAAGGATGAATGAATGATGAAACTGATTGCTAGTGAAAAAAATGACGGTAGAGTGGAGCAAGATACAGGATTCAAGGAGACAGTCAAGGAAAGCATATCAAGACAACCGTGTGAAGAAAGCATGGGGCTAACAGTTATTTTATATGGTATATTAATATGGCATAGCTGATTAAGGGGGTTGCCTCTTAAAAGTTGAGCAGTTAAATGATCATGTTCCAATGGGGTATAGTGTTCTGGAGTAAGGAAAAGAAAACATGAACCTATTCAAATGTAAGTGAGGAAAGTTCCCCAGGAAAGGCCAGTGTCAATAGCCCCTAAGGTGTTAGTCAAAACTATCGTGAATTCTGTGGAAGATAGTCACTGGCCATTATGGATTCCTGTGTAGGAAAGATCCCATTTGAGGTAAGAGACTTTAAAGTAACCAAAAGCCAACAGCTTAAAGGTGAACAGAGAACCAAAGGGAAATGATTAGGAGGGCAAAGGAGAGTATTAGGAACTCTATGAAGGTTCCCTGCATAGAAGGTCTTTTGTAGGCCAACTGTCAGGGTTGTAAAATGGAGAATATGGAAAGCAAATAGTTATTGGCCCCCAGTTGCAATTGCCTGCTACAAGATCTACCATTTCTACTATCAGTAATCATAGAGAAATCTGGAGATTCAATTTATGGTAGAAAGAAGGACATATTTAAATCTATGTACACATTCACAGCTTTTAATATAGTATCTTTGATTTCATTTTTTAGAAAGAAAAAGGAGAATCACAACTCCGGAAAACTCAAAACCAATTTGAGAAAACTTAGTATAAACTGAGAAAAATACTTACAAAATGATTTCTCAAGTCAATGTTCCAAAACACAAGAAGGAAGAAGGAGAGATTGTAGTAAATGGTGGATCGACAGTTGTCATATTTATGAAGTCAGGGATTTGGAAGGGCAACCATCTTGTTGTCTGATTGGCAATTTTTAAATTACTGTACACACAGTATTATCTTCAAAACTGGAGAGTAAGCACATGTCCCGCTGGGTAATATTTTTGAGAAGAAAATTGCGTGACCATAGAAAGGTCATTTAACCTCTGTTTATCAGTTTACTCCTCCATAAAATGAGAAATTTTAAAAAGAATAACAGATGATCTTTATGTTTTGAGCCTCCCAATGGAAAGTTACTTTTGGAAGGGTCCTGGAACCAGGGGTGACATTCAATTTTAGGGATTCTGAACAACAAGCAAAGTAGTATATAACCTAAAGTGCCCAGGTATTTTCAACGTGATCACTTACTTGAAAAAGAAAGGACACTAGTAACCGTAGCAAAGACTGTCATGAGGATAAATGACCCCAATACCAATGACACTATCTGAAGCAGCTGAAGTCTCCCAATTTTGGTTCAGACTTGTCCCTCTATCTCTGAGTGGGTAGATGTGGAGGAGGAATGACGAGGTGCTCTGGTGTTTGGGAGGATGGCACAAAACAAAATAGAGCTATTCCCATCATAGCTGGACTTCGGAGGTTGTTTGTTTTTTTCCTTCCTGTGTGTTGTATCTTTATAGATCAGGAAATTTTAGATGACTCTTAATAAGCAGCTTTGTAATAATTCAGATCAAAGAAAGAGATAATTCTATAGTGAGGAGAGTCAACAGAAGCAATATGTTCTAATAGGCTTACACCTAGCCTGACTTGAAATCTCATTCTCATGCTATTTACTCAATATGGAACCTTGGACAAATTATTCCTCTTCTCTCTATATATATAGTCCCATTCTTAGAATGAGATTAACCAGATGATTACTAAGGTCCCTTCTCTCTCTAAAATTCTATGGCTCTAATTATAATGCTCACTACATCATAGCATTCACAAAAAGCAAATGAGGATACTCCCTTTTATCTTCCAAAGTAATTTCATGGTGGTTAACTAAAATAAAAAGAGGGATTGGTTACCCTTCATCCCTCAGGCCCATGACTAGATGTCCTCAGTCCCCAGAAAAACTAAACCTGACTGCTTATCTTTTACCATAAAGCACTTCTCCATAACTCTGGATAAAAGCAATAATAATTAAATACTTCTTGAGTGCTAATTATTTACCAGGAACTGGTCTAAGTATAGGTGTCAATTATTTAATTTTCATAACAACCCTATAAAGCAGGTATTACTATTATCAACAAGGAAACAGAGGAACACAAAAGTTAAGCAAGTTAGCTAAGGTTATACCTCTAGTAAAGAGAACGGCCAGGATTTGAACACAGAAAGTTGGGATCCAGCCTCTTACCAATAGATCAGTCCCCTCCCAGTTATGTGGTGCAGGTGGTGCAAGGGAGAAGGAAGGAGTGGTGTGCCAGTGATGGTGCTTTTTGCTGCAGCTCTTCTTTATTGTCCCATAAGAAAAGGAAAAAGGTCCTCGGCAGGGTGGGAAAGCTGGGTATGAAAAATGCTCTCAACTAGGAAAGATTGGAAGCAGGTCCATGCTTTCTCCTTCTAAATAACTAAATATATGTATGAACCGAGAGATGAGATTGAGAAAAAGTCACATCACATCTTATGATTTAAGTGTTTCTCAAGCATTTAATCCTCACAATTATCCTGTGGGATAAGCATGATAGGTATTATTATTATTCTACTATTACAGAACAAAACATTGAGAGAGGAGTAAATTCAATGAGTCAAGTTGATAGCTAATTAGTGAAGAAACCAGGACTTAAATCTGTTGTTTCCCAAAGGGATGTCCTCTCCACTCTACCACACTGGTTCTATTAACCCCTTCTAGCTCTCACACGGAGCTCTGATCCATGGAGCAAATCTTCCTCTCTCTATCCTTTCTTTATTGCTCAATCCAGAAATTCACCAGAGAGGATGCTGGCGGCTCTGAGCTTGCTCAGAATGCCTTACCATGATTTGTCATATGGCTGCCTTTGTGGGCCGAACACTAACCACTCAATATCACATTGCTGTCCTGCAATCAGAAAATAATCCTCAGTACTGACATCTCCCTCAGTTTATAATCCTAGCTGATCCCTGTAATAACACAGCGTCTCACTTCTACTTCCTTGAAAATTGTGAGCCAGACTTATTCTGCTTTTGAAGCAGAATCAGGCCTAAATGTGTGGCTCACTAATTTTCTTCTTTGTTAGAGAGCCCCCTGTTGCATAATCTGTGTAATTAAAGTGTGTACGGTTTTGCTAACCAATTCTCCCAGAGCCAGTCAAATTGTGTAAGACTTAAAAAGAATTATACTGGCAGTATCCACAAAATGCCGACCTCTGATTTTCTTTTCAGAGTATTCGATCTTAGGGAGCCACTGTATAAGTATGTATCTAAAAAAGCAACTTAACGCAGCATTAAGTGACTAAATTCTGGGGCTTTGCATTTTAATGCATAACTGCTGTTAGCTTATTGAGAGAGCCTGGGCGAACAGCCTAACCTTTTTGTTCCTTAGGACCATTTGGAAAATGAAAACAGTAGACTTTCATTACAAAGATTTATATAGAATCACTGAACGTAAGAACTGGAATGGAAGGAACCCTAAGAATCATCCAGGCCAATGCCCTCATTTGAACGATTATGAAACTGAAGACTGACAAAGATCCAGCATACCATAGGTCACATAGCTACTGGTGGCTTAAACCGAAACACTGTCGGGCTTCCTGATTCTAAGATCAGTGGTCTCTCTGGTATCAGATTTAATTTTTCACCTAAAAGTTCCTATTTTAGGCTTGCTTTTAAAAGAAGACAAAGAGGGGCACGTGGGTGGCTCAGCCGGTTGGGCATCCAACTCCTGGTTTCAGCTCAGGTGGTGGTCTGGGGACGGGGGTGTCCTGAGATTGAGCCCCACATCAGGCTCCGTGCTCAGCACAGAGTCTACTTGAGATTCTTTTCCTCTTCCTTCCTGTCCTTCCCCCTGCTGCCCAACGCGCCCCTACTCACACAAACACACACACATTCTCAAATAAATATAATCTTTAAAAAAAAATAAAACACGGGCGCCTGGGTGGCTCAGTCAGTTAAGCAACTGCCTTTGGCTCAGGTCATGGTCCCAGAGTCCTGGGATCGAGTCCCGCATCGGGCTCCTGGCTCAGCGGGGAGCCTGCTTCTCCCTCTGACCCTCTCCCCTCTCATGCTGTTTCTCTCTCGCTCGCTCTCTAATAAATAAATAAATAAAATCTTTAAAAAAGAAAAATAATAAAATAAAATAAAACACAAAAAGGGATATGTATAGGATGCTTACCACTCAATCATCACAACCACTAAGTTATTTATTATAACCTGATTTACATAGGCATAAACACGCTCAGGCTGCTGAGGGTGTGGGCCAAGGTTAAATTCATGATTAATGATGGTATTAGCATGCTACCTCTGATCTTAATTTGAAATTCTTTATTTCCTTCTTTGGACCTTTCCTCACCCTCCCCCATTTAAACTTACCTGTTAGGCAAGATCAAATGATTTCTAAAATCTTCATTAAAGAATGCTAATGGTTTCCCCCAAATGCCCCCAACTAGCATATAGACATTTTCTTCTCTCTCGCCTCACTGCCCATGTCCCCTCATCCTCTTCATCCAACATCTATTTTCAAACAAAACAGGATTCTTTAGTACCACAGGAATTTCTCTTAATGGTTTATTGCATAGGATAAAAGACTCATAATTCTCTTTGTAACTGTCCAAGTATCATCAAAATACAGAATTCTTTGTGATGCTAATGAGAATTTTCCTCACTAGGTAGTACCGCTTGCAAAACATCTGGTGCAACCTGCCAAGAATACATGTGAGCTGAAAGGCGGGACACTAACCTTGCCACAGGATCTTCTCTGTCAGGAAATTTCCCGGCAGGTCCAGCCTTTAATACACGTATTGCATGCTGTACCATCTGATAGCCACATGAATAACTTCCTCAATTAGTTCACCCCTTGTGTTCTTTGGATTCGAAGATTAAATTAAATGCAACATTTGCAAATCATTGCTGGAGTATTCATTAGCCTAAAAATCATCTTTAAAAACAACTATAGGGGCGCCTGGGTGGCTCAGTCGGTTAAGCGTCTGCCTTCGGCTCAGGTCATGGTCCCAGGGTCCTGGGATCGAGCCCTGCGTCGGGCTCCCTGCTCGGCGGGGAGCCTGCTTCTCCCTCTCCCTCTGCTGCTCCCCCTGCTTGTGCTCTCTCTCTGTCAAATAAATAAATAAAATCTTAAAAAAAAAATGAAAAAAAAAATAAAAACAACTATAGCTTGGGGAAAATTCAGTGAGGACCTGAGTTTGCCTACATCTTACACATATGTAATTCAACTAATATGTCAGGAGAGTCTGTAAATGGACATGTTTGTTCTCTGTAACAAGTCATCTCCAGTGTATTTGTGTGTGTGTGTGTATAAAATGTATATATGTTATATATATGTATGTATACGTAACTTTTAATGCTAAGGTAAGAAGACTAGTGAAGGAATGAAATGTGATCTGTTGCCAAGTCTCCTACCAAAGTATTTACTTTCATTTCTTTCTACATCTATCTATATCTCTATTTTTCACTAGCCACACATTTTATCCGTCCCTCCATCCCTCAGTCACTGGGCACTTACTAAAAGCCAAACTGCTTAGCACATGGGGGACACAGAGAAAATCAAACATTGTTTATGCCCTCGGAGAACTTTCTATCTAGTGGATAAACCTGATGTTCTAGGTGATGACAGAATGACATGCGTGCCCCTGAGAGGTGCTCCGTGCTGGGATGAACACCACTCCCAACTGGAAGAGACGCTGCAAGGTTTCATCAGGGAGAATGATGGGAGAATTTCCCACCCACGGATAAGTGGGATGTGGCCTCCCAGGAAAGGGGCTAAGGAAGGCCTTCCAAACAGAAAAAAAAAGAGAAAAGCACAGAGGTGTCCAACTTCGCACTGATGTGAGACTGGGAAGTCCTCTGGCACAGGGACCTGGTATATCTTGCACATTATCGTATTTCACGTGCCAAGCTCATGATTAACAAAACTAAACTGATCAAACAAAACAATAACTGAATGAACAGTCTTTGAAGAGTGTTGATAGTTCATCGGGTTCAGAGAATCAGATATATGGAGACATATTGTAGAATCAGTTTCCAAAGGAAGTTTGGTGACATAGCACTAGAGAATAGAATGTATTGCTATGGAATTTTGCTTATCTTGAAAGCAGCAGAAAGCTATTAAAAGTCTTTAAAAGTGACCATGATACAATTTAAGCAATAAAGTTCTGTACTATTTCATCTTTTAATAAAAGCAATGGGGATAAGTAGGTACAACAGAGTTAGTAGTAATCAGATTCAATTCATTAAAATTAAATTACATTAAACTAAAATTCAATATGTAGAAATTATATGGGGATGGAAGTGCCTTCCTACTTTCTTATATGGACATAAATTAGCATAAAGAGCACATGAGACAAAGCACTAAGAGAACAAGTTCTAAGGTGTTACACATATTCTCACCAACTCCTATATAGCTCTCTACAAATGTTACTGAAAAGTGCCGGGAGGCCACATAAGTAGAAAAACAGGTATAAATATGCAGAGGCTTTCCCAAAGTCACATATGAAAAAGAGCACAGGATGTAATAAGACCTGGATTTAGAACGGCTTCTATCATCAACCTGCTCTAAGACTCTGGGCCTTTCTTCCCCTTTCTGGGCCCCAGTCATCTCATCTATAAAAGGAAGGAGTAGACAGGTACCTTCCACAGTCTGCTTGGAAAATATCTTCTTCTGAGGAAAAAGAAATATATCGTCTTCTTTGTTCATCTAAAAATGAACAAATAAAAGCATAAAATAAAAGATGAGGCAGGAAGTTGGAGAGGTACTATGGTCTAAATGTGTCCTCTCAAAATTTGTATGTTGAAACCTAATGCCCAATGTGATAGTGTTTGGAGGTGGGTACTTTGGGTGCTGATTATAAAAGACACCCCAGAGGGCTTTCTAGTCCCTCCTTTCTGCTATGTGAGGTTATAGCTAGAAGGCACCCTTATGAATTAGAAACCAGGCTCTCACCAGACATCCAATGTGCTGGCACCTTGAAATTGGGACTTCCCAGGCTCCAGAACTGTAAGAAGTAAATCTGTATTGTTTATAAGCTACCCAGTTATAAGCTATGGTACTTTTGTTATAGCAACACAAATGGACTAAGACAATTGAAAATATATTAGGCTTCAAATTTAGCAATCTTTGTAGCTACTCAAACAGATATTTCATTTTACCCCAGAGATGACCCCAATTCAGAGGAGGGCAATCCAGGATGTACAGTAATATTCCTTGTTAACTTCCTAAATTATTTCAGAATTGTAGGAGATAAAAAGTATAATACAAAGGAAAGATGGTAACACCCCAGTAACTATATTAAGACCTGGCGAAACAGTGTACACACTTACTTTTATCTTCAGCTGTATTTGAAAGAGAGATGCTTACATAAGAAGTATTAGGATTCAAAAGAACCAAATGTCTTGGGAGTAGGAGAGTGTTTGACTTGTAATCAGAATCCTGATTTTAAATTTAAATTCTTTAAATAGTTATAGAACCTTAGGTTAATTACTTTTAGTTTGGTAGTCACCTTAGAAGTGGGAATAAAAATACTAATATTATTTTGAAGAATAAGTGAGAAAACACATTAATTACTTGTCATGGTGCATGTGATATGCTATATACTGAATAAATGGTAGCTAGTTTTATTATAATGTGATCACCTTGGACTTTTCAATAACATTTGTAGAGAGCTATAAGAGTAGGTGGAAGTAAGTGTAACATTTTTCATAACATAGTCTAGATGTTCAATAAACATAAAACCTCACTAATATTTTAAATCAGCATGGGGAATTTCAATTTATAATTTGGGTTATCTGGATGGAAAAAGGAGCACAATCCAAAGTTAATTCTAATCAGTATGGTGGGCATTTCCTTCATTTGGGAAGAAATATGAATAACAGTATAGTGGTTTTCACATCATTTCATTTAGTGCCCCCATAGTATGTGCTTGTAAAAGGAGGTATAAGCACCACACTGAGGAAAAAAAAATGAAGAGAAGACACTGAGCAGCTCTTAAACTGCACTTGCTGGTACAGTCTTGACAGAGCATCAATGTAACTAGGACTCAGCCAGAGGGAGCAGAATCCTTTTCCGTTATTTCCAAGAAGCGGAGAGAAAGCCCACTTATTGCAGCCACCTGCAGAGTAGCAGGCGTAGGGAACACAGCTTTTTCTCATGCCTGAAGCCATCTGAAAAAATATACCCATTCATTTTATATTTGTTTAGTCCAGAGTGCAGACCCAAGATACCCAGGTAACCAGCCACAAAGAAAGTCTTCAAACCTTATCTGTGTTTTTCCAACCAAAACAAAAGGAGGTTAATATTGTAGAAAGTTAGGTCAGGTGGAAAATGCTCTCCTTACTCAAGTCCCCTAAGATCCTTCCCAATTACAACTTCTCTTGTGAACTCCCAACAGGACTCCTCCCTATACCACACACACACACACACACACACACACACACACACACACACACACACACACCATCACCCGCAACACATACTCACTTCTGTATGTCGAGGATACTTTCCGGCATTCTCACAGCAAAGACAGCTTTCTGCCTTGCATTATATTGATATGTGTCTTAGTCATTTCTTATCTCCTCTACTAGATTATGATTTCCTAGAAGGCAGGGAATCTAATTTCCTCATTTAGAAGTAGGCATTCTTTTTTTTTTTTT
>NC_138369.1:125254915-125291828 GCF_054177405.1 Leptonychotes weddellii
TTTTTTTTTTTTTATTCTTATGTTAATCCCCATACATTACATCATTAGTTCTAGATGAAGTGTTCCATGATTCATTGTTCGTGCACAACACCCAGTGCTCCATGCAGAACGTGCCCTCCTCAACACCCACCACCAGACCAACCCATCCTCCCACCCCCCTCCCCTCTAGAACCCTCAGTTTGTTTTTCAGAGTCCATCTAGAAGTAGGCATTCTAATTAAATGTGTGTTGGAAGGAAGGAAGCAGTGGGGGAATGAAGTAAGGGAGGATAAAAGTTCACATGTATGAAAATAAGAGGAACAAATTACGATGAAAATAACCTCTCTGATAATGATGTTTGATTTTTGCACTTATGTGTTTTCAAACAAATAATTCAGAGAGAATTCCCTTTTAAAATTGGAAAATATTCAGAGTATCAGAAAGAAGAAAAAAAAAACAAAACAAAGAAAAAACACTACTTGGGACGTTAGCACCATATAAAGGGCTTAAAATCTGTCAGTGAACCTTCTCTCTTGTCCTCGTAATTGAACAGTGTTTCAGGAGATGGTAGAAGGAACTCCAAATCCGGGCATCATCCCACACTTCCCCAACCTGGTGACAATGTCAGGGTTTGAAACAGTAAGAATGTGAGAGGAAAAACCGTTAGCCAATACTTGTATATTTTACAGACTCACAGGAAGAAGAAGAAAGGATATCAGGAATAAATTATTCCAGCACCTTAACTTTAGATAAAGAATCTGAGGTTGTTCCCTTAAACATTTCATATGCCTTAAAATCTCCATGTGTGTCTGCACATGGCAGTGCTTCTGCTAGGAATTACCTCTCCTGTGTTTGTCCTAACTCAGATGTTACCTCCTCCTTGACACCTTCCCAGATTCCCACTGTCAGTTTATTAGTCCTTCTTCAAGTTGCCTGGATCACTTCTATACACTTTAATTTATACACTGATATATAGTGGTTTTCCCAACTAGACCATGAATTCCTTTAGGACGGGAAGTATGCTTATCTTGCCTAACCCCAAATGCCTAGCAAAATGTTTTTTTTTCTTAAGACTTCATGAATTGAAGGGCGCCTGGGTGGCTGAGTCAGTTGAGCATCTGCCTCTTGATTTCTGCTCAGGTCATGATCTCAGGGTCCTGGGATGGAGCCCTGAGTGGGGTTCTGCACTCAGCACAGAGCCTGCTTCTCTCCCCCACCCCTCTCTCCCTCTCCCTTGCCCTCTGTCCCTCCCACCACTTGTGCTCTCTCTCTCTCTCTAAAATAAATAAATAAATCTTAAAAAAAAAAAGACTTCACAATTGATATTGGATTGAAATATCCAAGATCACCGAAATAAATGGGGGAAGAGGCTTGTATCAGGCTCACCTCTTGCTGAAGACTAAGACACCTGACTCTTAGCAACAGCAGCCCTCACAGACTAATCATTTTAAATCATAAAACACAGTAACACCTTCTTAAATACAGGCTTGTGAGGGCTAATCAAAAGAACAGACTAGTCGTGATGTGTGGGAAGGAGCTGGTCCTCTGTAGTACAGTAGCTTGGAAAGAGGGAGAGATTGTGGATCTTAATGAGTTAAGGTAGATAAGAATATTTATAGATTTGAGAGCATATCTGTTATATACCATTCTGAAAAAATACTGTTGGTGTGTTGTGCCAGAAAACACCATCAAGGAAAAAAAAAACGAGATGAAAGTCATTTAAGATATTGTTTGCAACAAGTAAACAAATAAATATACCTAGATACAGATATTCCAGATGCCTCCTTCAAAGCCACACACAGATTTTCAATGGTAATAAAGAGGGTATGAACTCTGAGAAACAAACTGAGGGTTCTAGAGGGGAGGGGGGCGGGGGATGGGTTAGCCCGGTGGTGGGTATTAATGAGGGCACGTTCTGCATGGAGCACTTTGTTATACGCAAACAATGAATCATGGAACACTACATCAAAAACTAATGATGTAATGTATGATGATTAACATAATAATAAAAAATTTAAAAAAAACTAGTGATGTAATGTATGGTGATTAACATAACATAATAAAATTTAAAAAATAAAAATAAAAAAATAATAAAATGATCTCAGTTGCCACTATGCCATTTTTATTAAATAGTCATAGCAGTTTTAAGATGAGCTCATTTGGGGAGGTATTATAATTACTTTGAGAATCAGCCTTCCTTTTGCACAACCATGTTCATAGAAGCATTAATGACAATGGCCTAAAGGTGGAAGGAACCCAAATGTCCATCAAAGGATGAATGAATAGACAAAGAATAGTATATGCATACACTGAAATATTATTCAGCCTCAAAATGGAAGGAAATTCTGTCACATGCTACAACATAGATGAAGCTTAAGGATATTATGCCAAGTGAAATAAGCCAGGCACAGAATGGCAAAAACTGAATGATTCCTCTCATATGAGGCACCTGGAGTAGTCAAATTCAGAGAAACAGAAAGTAGAATGGCGTTTTCCGGGGCTGGGAGAAGGGGTAATGAATAGTTGTTCAGTAGGTATAGAGTTTTAGTTTTGCAAGCTGAAAAAGTTCCAGAGTTCCATTGCACAACAATGTGAAAGAACTTAACACTACTGAATGGAACATTTAAAGATGATAAAGATGGTAAATTTAATGTTATCTGTTTTTTACCACAATTAAAGTTTTTTTTTTTTTTTAAAGAACTGGAAACTTCCTTGAAACAAAATGCCCAAAACGACTTCCACTCTACCTTTCCATTTAGTTTTTGATTGCCACTCTCTAAATAGTTCCTGTACAATATACAAATATTTCTCAGAGTAATACACAAGTCGGCTAGAAGGTATTTGATGCATTTATTTAGGTCCTGTTGGGTGGAAGGTAATGTATTTGGCTCTGGATGAAAGGGGGAAAGAAGGAAAGCATTTTAAAAACCGTTATCTTTTAATAGAAAACACTATCAGGAAGGTAGTGCTGGATGAGTCTTAGTGAGGACAGGTAAGGGAAGACAAGATGCCTATCGATACAGAATCAAGATACCTGCTGTATTCCGAGGCATATTTGTTATCCGAATTTCTGTGGTGTTTGAACAGTTAGGTCTGTGCCCAATATCAATAATTTCTAAATTCCACGGAACACTTCTTTATTTCAAGAGATATTTGAGGCGCCTGCCAGTCCCAAGCTACAATGGAGTCAAACTGCTCTCCCCAAGCACCAGCCATTAGTTTGAAGAAACCCTGTCAGCCCAAGGAGCACAGGAACAGAGGATGACATGAGTTATCTTAGAACTCCAACACAAAGGAGATCTGGATGGAGAAATTACTTGAGTCACTCTAACAAAGGAAAACTCTGCCTTTACCACCCACAATGAACCTCAGACTTACAGAAGAGCCAGGGCCCGAATAGAGAGACTGGTGGCACGTGAAAACAGTAAGGTGAAACGTTTCAATTTAAGGTTTGTATCAGGTGGATTTTCTTAGAAGTCAAAATAGAAAGGAGCTGATTAGATCTTAGCTAAAGGGGAGAAGCAAAATAGCTTTATTCCCTGTTGGTAAAACTATATTAAAAGAAAAAGTGGAAGGAGAATTTTAAAAGTATAGACCACTTTGTTCCTGTATTTCTAATGTGAATAGGTCTAGAAAATGGATAAAAAAAAAAATCAAGATGCTGTCTTTATACCATTATCCTACTTCTTATGATAAAAAATGACAAGGGAAATGTGACAAATCAGTTCAAAATATAAAACCTGCCGAACAAAAATAATTCTTTTTTTTATAAAGATTTTATTTATTTATTTGAGAGAGAATGAGAGAGAGAGCATGAGAGGGGTGAGGGTCAGAGGGAGAAGCAGACTCCCTGCTGAGCAGGGAGCCCAATGCGGGACTCGATCCCGGGACTCCAGGATCATGACCTGAGCCGAAGGCAGTCGCTTAACCAACTGAGCCACCCAGGCGCCCCAAAATAATTCTGATAGAATCACAGAATCCTAGGGTTGGAAGTCCAAATTGCCTAACTCCTCATCAAATGACCCAAGTGTTTCTTGAAAATCTCCGCTAATGGACTCTCACAACCTCCTGAGACCTCTCCTCTCCCACCTGAATGAACTGTGGTTTTAATACCTTCCTTTCTTAATTTTAACATTTCCAACACCTCTAAATAGGTTAGCCTGCGTCCTAGCCAATGCTAACTCCACACATTAAAAAAGGACTTCAAAAAATTTTTTGACTTTATAAAGGCCATAAATTATTTACATATGTGAATCTCAATATATTATTAAAAAATATATAACCTAGACTAGTCTCTTTATTATCTAGAAATGTTGGTGAAGCATGAGACTGAATATGTCAAACTGGCCTAACTTGTACCACCAGCTATCAGGTAACAGCCTTAACCTATCCTGGTCACTAAACAGAGCATTGGGCTTTCTCTTTGACTGTAACCTCTTCTTCACATAACGCCAGGCACAGGGCCCACACATCTTCACACAGACACACTTTGCTCAATGTCATCCCCACATTGTCTCTTTGTTGCCTCCTTTCTATTCCCACTGCTATCTCCTCATGCAGGCTTCCAAAAACACCCATCTGGCAGCCCCACTGAGCTCCTGTCTGTCTGCCCATCATCTCTCACCCTTCATTCCCATTCCTCAAAGGACTTATTTCAGCAACCAACTTTCCATGTTTACTGACAAGTATGCTCCAGACCCTGCCCTAAGTACTAATGGAGATAACAAAACTTAATTAATAATCATACTACAGGATAAACAATTACAATTGTGTTCAAAGTGCTGTGGGAATCTTGATTCAGATGGAAGAAGGAATTACAGGCCTTAAAAAAATAAGACACCAGGGCGCCTGGGTGGCTCAGTCCTTAAGCGTCTGCCTTCCACTCAGGTCATGATCCCAGGTTCCCGGGATCAAGCCCCGCATCGGGCTCCTTGCTCAGCGGAAAGCCTGCTTCTCCCTTTTCCACTCCCCTGCTTGTGTTCCCTCTCTCGCTGTCTCTCTCTCTGTCAAAAAAAAAAAAAAAAGACACCTTCTTAATACAATTTAAAATGAGCTATTCTCAGATCATACTTTCAAAAGGCAAGAGCAGGATTGGCTAGGAGTAGTGAGGCATGCGCAGTAGGTGGGAGGTAAGATTGGTTCAACCACTTTATAAGATAATTTGGAACATGTAAGATGTTTTGAAAAGGTAACAACCTAAATATCTAAAAAAAAAAAAATTAAGAGTTAAAAAGTATGCTAATACACAAAGAAATATGAAATAATCTTTTAAGAATCATATTACCAAATCAAATAAAAAAGGAAATGGAATACTCTATTCAGAGAAAATGTGAAATGCAAAACTTTACAACTCATAGATCTCAATTTTATTTCAAATTGCATATTGCACATACGTATCTATGTATGAGAATTTATATGTGAGTTTATATATCGGAAATATGTGTATATAGGAAAGATAAACTTACGTAAATAGATGTGCAAACAGCAAATATCAATAGTACTTATCTCTATTTGGTAACTATCAAAGATTGACGTTTTCTTCATATTTTTTTTATATTTTCTACATTTTCTATAATGAACAAGTTTTAAAAGTATAACCAGAAACTGCTTTCCCCAATATACATTATTTTTAAAGAAGAAATAGGACGTGGAAGAACATGTGATAGTGTAGACCTAGAGGAAGGGATACTACACAAAGAGAACCTTATGGATGAACCAGGACAGGAGTGCATAGTCTATGAGGGGGAGGCCATGTGGTCTACAGCAGGGGAAGCACTGAGTAAATTACTCAATATCAATTGTTTAAATTTCACTTAGAACACTGGTTCTCTTTCATGGATTTTTTTAATGGAAGTTTAAGAACGGCCATTCTAATCAAAAGATGACAAAAAAACAGTATTAAGTTGCAAAGAGTCAGGATTCCCATCTTTATGCGGTATCCCAGAGAGAAGGCATGTTGTTAGAGGTAAACATTTGCCAGGGGAAAAGTTTAGTCCTTAGGAGTCCACCACAGGATCCCGAAAAGATCAACGTGACCACCAGAAAATGCATTTTCAGTATTACAATACTTTATCATTCATTCATTCAACAAATATTTTCTGACCACCTAGGGTAAGTAGCACACTAGGCACCAGGGGTAAAGCCATGAACAAGACAAACATCCCTGCTTTCCTGGCATTCATATTCATCCTTTAGGCCTTCCTTCTCTTTCATACAGTATTCCTAAAATCCTGTTTTTGTCATGCCACTTTTATATTCAAAGAACTATTACTTCTTCCTGGATAATATCCATAATCAGACCAGTGAGCTGGCGAAAGAGCAAAGAATCAGAAGGTCTACAAAACATTTAAATGTTTTTTTATGTGGCTAATTAAGCATCTCTGAGCATCTCTTGCCTTACCTGTAAGAGGGGGATAAGCACACGCTCCCTGCTTTCCTGCTCGGGTTGTTATGGAATGAAGGATAAAGTGCTTTAACCTATAAGGCACGGTATCTTTTGCCCACAATACTCTGTTCAGGTAAGACCCGTTATCCTTTTCTCTTTTCCAGACAGCATCCTCTTCCCAATGCACAACCTTGCTTGTGTTGGTCCCGGCGACCTGAGTGAGCAGCCCCTCCGTCCTTTCTGCCCATTCAGATCACAGTACCCACTTCTTCCAAACCACTTCCTCCAAGAAGCCCTTCCTAATACTTCCAGGGAGAAAAACACATATAGAAAGCCTCTAGTGTCATGCTTAAACAAAACAAAACCAATTCTGCATTTTGTTTTTTTACACATTCATTTCACTTTTACATTAATACATTGTCTAACTTGCATAGACATTGGTTCTACCATTATTTGTGTTATTCAAAGGGAAAGAAGTATTGTTTGTTCATTTTACTAGGCAAGATATTAAGAGGGAAATGATTTTAAAACCCTCTGAAAAATAATTTGAGCTTGGAAATTTTTTTTTTAATGTGCTTAGAAATGTTGTGGAGAGGGGGTCCTCAAATTGAAAATCACTTAAGTGATCATCACTGTAGTTACAACAAGGCACCCAGTGAATTTTAAGTAATTAAATGGATCAGAGCTGCATATAAAATACAGGTCTTCAATACCATAGAAATGACTCAATATCCAAAGATATTTCCATAAATATGGTCAAATTAAATGGCAAGCATTCTCCCCATTCTACATAAGCCCTACTTTCTTCAAAGGGTTTTGAGACATGAAAACAGGGCCCAGCCCAAATTCAACCTCACCCAAGGAACCTGCCAAATCACCCCAGTCGAAGAGAATCATCATTTCCCTCATGCTTCCCTTGAATAGCCTGTATGTATTACTCTATAAAACCTGAATGGCAATAATTTGCTGTTAACAATATATTGCCCCATAAATCATTGAATTTGATCCTCTTAAGTGTCCTTATAAGAGAATTAAATAGCAGGAAAAACTGAGGATTAAAAAGCTGAAGTGAGGCTCCTGGGTGGTTCAGTCAGTTAGATGTCCAACTCTTGATTTTGGCTCAGGTAATGATCTCAGTGTCATGAGATCGAGCCCCACATTAGGCTCCATGCTCAGCACAGAGTCTGCTGGAGATTCTCTCTCCCTCCACCCAGCCCCCCACTTGCATGCTTGCTCACTCTCTCTCTCTCAAATAAATAAATAAAATCTTTAAAAACAATTAAAAAGCTATAGTGACTGGTAATGAAGGCACTTGAGCCCAGGTCTCCTGACTGCATTCAGTGCTCTGCCATGATGTTCTTTATAAAAACCATGTTCAAAACATGTTTCCGATTTATTTTTATGTTCCTCACTGCTTTTCACATGGAAAGCTCAAGAAAGATTTGCTATATTAAATTGAAAATTGAAAGCTGGACAACTTAAAACTTTGGAGGGGTGGTGCTTATCATTTAAGCTCTGCCTTATGCACTGTATTAATTAATATACATGCGATATATATATATGAAGCCCTGGTCCGTAGGAGAGACAGGACACATCATGAGATGGTTGTATGTTCCATGTGAGCTGATGTGCTCAGGCCATGAAATGCTCTTCTATGCAGACAATCAATACCTGAGGCCATGGGGTATATTGCAAAGACCTCAGGCTTTCAAGTCAGGTAGACTTGGATTCAAATCTAGACTCTGCTTCTTAAATTTGGGGAAATTACTTGATTTCTCAAGTCTTGGTATCTTGATCATGAACAATGGTATAATCATACCTGTCTCACATTATTCCGAGCAATAAAAGAACATAAATAAAGGAGTACATGGTTGGAACTAAAAAAATATATTGCTTTTTCCCTTCTGTGGTAGGCAGAATTCTAAGATGGCTTCTCCGATCCCCTAATATATAATCCACTCCTCTTGAGCATGAGTGGGACTGTGAATAGGATGGATAGTCACTCCCTGGATTATGTTATGTTATATAAGAGTACTCCTTAGCAGGAAAGAGAAATTTCTGTTGGTCTTGAAGAAGCAGCCTGCCATACTGTGAACTGCCTATGGAGATAGCCATGCAGTGTTGTTCTGAGGGCAGTCTACAAGACCTGAGAAGGTCATGGCTGACAGCCATCCAAAAAGATGGGGCCTCAGTCCTACAGCCTTAAGGAACCAAATTCTACCAACAATCTGAATGACCCTTGGAAGAGAGCTCCAAGCTCCAAATGAGAGAAGAGACACAGTAACTGCAGTCTTCTAAGACCCTGAGCAGAAAACCCAACCAAGCTGGGCCAAGTTTCCTGACCTACTGTAACTTAATAAGCGTATGTTATTTTAAGCCAATAAATGTTTGATAATTTGTTTTGCAGCAAGAGAAAACTAATATATCTTTCCTCAGTGAAATGAACCAGAGTGGTCTGTAGAATTTGTAGGCTTCCTGAGGATGCCAAATCATTTTAGCAATACTATGATCACCCACGCAATTCCCAGGAATGGTACTTTTCAGATCACCAAACACTGGAGAATCCAGCTGTCATCATACCCCCGATATGTTCCACTCAAGGAATTCCTAGAAAGGACACTGATTCATCATTCTTAGATCAGTTATTTCCAGGGCAATCTGGGGACCCTAGCACAGCAGTCATTGTGGAGAGAAGGCAGAATCAAAACTTTAGAGCTAGAAAGATCCTTAGAGACACTTAGGAGTAATCTCATCCTATCTTCACTTTATAAATGGAAACAATGAAGCCCAGAAAGTACCTTCCTTAACCTCTCACAAGTAGTCAATCATGGGAACACAGCCAAGTTTTGTACGGACTGGAGCTTATGCAATTTGGGGGACCCTTATTTGAGAATATACAGAATTACTTAGTAAGCATTTAAAATAAATTAAAAAATAAAATAAGAAACCAGACCAAATAACACATTTGTAAAAAATATATATATATACATATAACCTAATCATCACAACATCCAGGTACAGCTTTAATACTTATTCCTTATAATTTTTGTCTATATATGCTCTCATTGTTTCTTCATGTAACAATTTTACAATATTTTCTGAAGAGAAAATAAATTATTCAATCTTGCCTCTAACTTGATTGATTTGTGTTTAATTATTAATAGTTAAAAAGTATTTAATTCAGTTTTTCTACTCATTATTGTTAAATGTCCTGTAAATATTTAGGTATATTGTCAAATTTAATTTAAAGACAAACTCAATTTCTATTCTATACGAGCTGTAAAATTTGAAAGAATTTCCCCCAAACTAACTTCTGTTCATTTCTCCTTCACTGGAACAATTTCAAAGCACAATACAATCTTGGGCCCTGACCTCCGTGCCATGCCCCCACCAAGTCAGCACAGTGGGCAGTTGGAGTGTTTCGAATAAGGATTTACTCAGAAGTGACTGTAAGCATACATGATGATAATCCTACTAACTCCAATTTAAATGTATCCCCAACTCAACTTCCTCTTAGCCAGATCCCCAAAATGACAGAAACAGCTCTACTGTCCTTCCACAGGGGACAAGTGACAAAGGAGATGACAGAGGGAAAAGCCGGCAATATTACCCAATGGTGGTTAAAATATACTACTTTTGCAAATTTACAAAAACCTGTGAGCATGTGAACACATTACTAGTGCCCCTCCCAGGGCTGTGGAAGGGTCTGTGCAAGTGAGAACCCATGAACCCGAAGCTTCTGATCAGTGCAGGTAAAGGACATCAGTTTTACCCTAAAAACTGAGACAGGGAGGCCTGGGTGGCTCAGACCGTGGAGCGTCCAACTCTTGATTTTGGCTCAGGTCATGATCTCATAGGTCGTGAGATGGAGCCCCAAGTCAGGCTCCATGCTCAGCAGGGAGTGTGCTTGAGAATTCTCTCCCTCTGCCCCTCCCCCTGCTTGCATCCACACGTGCTCTCTCTCTCTCTCTTTCTCACATACACACACAAATAAATAAATAAATCTTTAAACACACACACAAAAAAACTGTGAAACAAACCACACTTTTTGTGGAATGAGGAAAATAAGGCCTGGAAAGGTTAAATACCTTCCCAAAATCTTATCACAAGTCAAGAGTAGGGGTGGAATTGAACCCAGGGAGCCTGAACCCAGCTTTCACACTTTTTACCATTCTGCTGCAAGTAGAAGCAGGCTTGTGCCTGTGTGCGCATTCATGCGTGTGTACACATGTATGTGTGCATGTGTGCATGTACACGTGTGTCCGTGTATGTTTGGCAGAGAGGAAAGGAAGCAAGTGTTCTGTGATTTAATATTACTGTAGAGTGGACTTTTGTTGAGTTCTTATTTGTTCTACTTGATTTCACTTATAGCCTATAGGAATAGAGAATGGATTGTGGAGTTGACTTTAGGGACCATAAGCAGCAGTCACTGCTAGTCAAAAACTAGTCTGACTCAGCAGTGATTGGAAAGCCCATCCCAAGGACTTCCCTCCAGATCACAGTAGGTTAGTTAAAACCCCCATGATCAGGACATCAAAAGCAAGAGGAAAAGAGCACCTGGCTGGCTTAGTCAGAGGAGCGTGAGACTCTTGATTTCGGAGTCATGAGTTTGAGCCCTACATTGGGTGTCAAGATTACTTAAAAAAACAATTTTTTAAAAAGTAAGAGGATAAACTAACTCATGGTGGAGTCTCTCTGCATTTAGTAGGGACAGCAGTACTCTTTCATCCAGCTGTGTCTCTGATCTATGAGCAAGCGTCTCAGTGGATACATCTTAGCCGCTGAAGGGTTCAAAGAACACTGATGAAAGAATTAGGAGAAATGGCTCTGTCTCATTCTCACCATTAACTCCATCTGTGAAACTTTGGATAAGTCCCATTCCTCTTGCTCTCACTTTCCTCTGTGGGATAAGGGGTTATATAGCTGTTCCGATGTTCTATGATCTATGTTCTCATCTTTACACCACAAATTGAAAGCTCAAGAAGAGAAAACATGGAAGGCTGGAAGGTAGGGGGAATATCCTGCATTTAACTCAGATCTCTTTCTCATTTAGAGCAACACTAGCTAAAAACAAAACAAAACAAAACAAAAATGATTTGATTTCTTTGAATACTAAATAAGGAATTATTTTTTTTAATGTTTTATTTATTTATTCATGAGAGTCAGAGAGAGAGAGAGGCAGAGGCAGAGGGAGAAGCAGGCTCCCCACCTAGCAGGGAGCCCGATGCGGGACTCGATCCAGGACCCTGGGATCATGACCTGAGCCGAAGGCAGACGCTTAACCATCTGAGCCACCCAGGCGCCCCTAAATAAGGAATTATTTTTAAAAGAAAAACAGAATTTAAATTCCAAGACTGAAAGCCACTTATAAGAGAAAGGAAATATTAGCAAAGGTCTCTGAAAGAGCCCTGACCTTCTGGCTCCTTACTCCTGGGCTCCTCACTGTAATCATCACCAAGCTCATGGCCTCCTCCATCTGCAAGTTTCAGGAAGGCAGTGCACTGTTCTGGCCATGTGCTAGGACAAAGTACTGGAAATCAAGTTCTGTTTCCAGGACATCATTGCTCAGCCAGAGCACCATGGAGGAGTCTCCTGAGCTTTACTTTTCTCATCTGTCACAGAGGGAACCTTATCTAGTTACCTCCTTAAATCTTTCCACATCAGAAATTTTGGGGTTTTTTTTAAAGGCAAGTTACTCTGAACAGCGAAATAAGCTATTGCTTTACTGCTGAAGCATACCAAGCCTTAGTCAAAATAAGCATTCCTTCTCCTTGTTCTGTTTGATCTCTGCTGATATGACCTGTTTCTGTGGTTTTCCCAGTGCAGAATGATTTTCAATCTGTTACCATGCTAAACTTACTAATCATGTTTTCTGAAGCACAAATGATAAATAACATTTGCCTAACTGAATTTTATAATTCCCTGGTATTTTTATTTTTTTTTAAAGATCTTATTCATTCATTTGAAAGAGAGAGACAGAGAAAGCACAAGCAGGGGGAGAGGCAGAGGGAGAAGCAGACTCCCTGCCGGGTTGGGAGCCTGACATGGGGCTGGATCCCAAGACCTACAGATCATGACCTGAGCCAAATGCAGATGCTTAACCATCTGAGCCACCCAGGCGCCCCCCCCCCAGTATTTTTAAAAAGAATACTTAAAGAAACAACACACCACAACTGATGCATCTGCTTCTTTCAGTTAGCCCGAGTACTCCTCCAAGTTTTCTTCTTGCCCTTACTGAACACCTACTTCATGTCTGGCCCTCGGCTGAGTGTTGGGGTTCCAAGGGAAAGAAATCATGACCCCAGGATGATGTCGTCATAGCCCCAACAAGAAGCTCACTCTCATTCTGGGTGGTGATCCAACATAAACTGATGAAAAATAGAAGCCCTCTGGGCTCAAATGATATATTTTGTTGTAGTGAAGTGACAGAGAGAAATACCTTCTTTTGTGTCTCGCTGTGCTCCCTTGGATACAGTGGGAGAAAGTCAAAGTTAAGTACTGAAAATTGA
This sequence comes from Leptonychotes weddellii, assembly GCF_054177405.1. Classification (NCBI taxonomy): domain Eukaryota; kingdom Metazoa; phylum Chordata; class Mammalia; order Carnivora; family Phocidae; genus Leptonychotes; species Leptonychotes weddellii. Next base: position 125,267,788 of record NC_138369.1, read on the forward strand.
TGGTACTTAAATATCCATACACATCAGAATCACCTGGAGGGGATTGTTAGAACAGATCACTGGGTCTCTCAGATTTCTGATTCAGAAGGTAGGAGGTGGGGCCAAGAGCTTGTGTTTCTAACAAGTTCCCAGGTGATGTTGATGTTGCTGATGTGGGGCCCATAGTTGGAGAACTTCTGCTGAAAGGAATGATGATGAACTGAGCTAATGAGTCTGGGATGAGGCTCTAACATTGGTAGGTGTAAAAAGCTTCCCACGTGTACCAATGTGCAGCTGGGCTAGAAGAGCCACTGGTTTAGATCAGATGTTAGCTCCCCCAAATAACTGCACTTACAAGATAAGCTTTTAAGGTTATGTCTGTTTCTGAGTAGCTTGCTTGATTAACGATTTCTTTGCTTAAAGGTTCAAACGTCTAGGTAAAGTTATGCTTAGGATGACATTTCCCAGAAAAGACTAGAATGCAGCCCGTATTTTCTGATTGCTGACTACGTACACAGAGCTGTGTCTCCCAACATTGTATTGGGTGCTGGAGAACACAAAGATGGGGACCCACCACAAGCCAGATTGGTGCCGAAGGACACAAAGATTAATGTATTCATTCAAAAAACATTCCTGAGTGAGTTCGCAGCATAGTGCCAAGGAGCTCAGGCTTTTCTCTTTAAAAATGGGAGGCAATAGAGGTTTTGAAGCATGAGAGTAATATGATCTGAATTGCATCTTTGCAGTGTGTGTCTTAGACTCATCAGAAGGACCTTGGAGCAAGAGATGCTGGAGAAAGGGTCACAGATAAGCAGAGGGAAGAGAAAGAACTCTCTGGGAAAGGAGGAGGAATGAGAAATTATTAAGGAGGCTAGTGCCTGGAGAAAGAAGGCAGCAGAGCTGCAAAGATGACAATGAAACCCTGACAATCCCAGTCTCAAGATCATTAGGAAAGCAGAAAAGTACTGTTGGTATTACAAGGCATCTGTGAAATATAAGGTGATTAAAAAGAAAATTGTTTCTTGTATAAAGAACAAGTTGGGTAGCAGCATTGCCCTTTAGCCAGAAGTTTCAAGGAAAAGCCAGTAGAATTTATAAAGAGTAGGAGAATATTTGCTAGTAGCCTCCATTCCAAATTTATTTATTTATTCAGCCTCCCATTAATCTGGAAACATTGCTGAATAAAACCCTTCTACTTAAAATCACCAGCATCCTTGAACTTCAGGCACTTTCCCCTACTCTCCGCCACTCCCTCATTCAGCTCCGTAGGCTGTCTCTCCTTCTTTCCTTTGTCCTTGAATAAATGTATTCTCTGAATTCTATTCTTCTTTGGCAGTCGTATCACTTCAATTAACCAAAACAATATTTTCTGTAGTGATGAATCCAACCTTTTTCTCAAAAACCTACAACTATCCTAAGTTTGAATCTCTCATATCCAATTGCCTTCTGGACATACCTTTTGACTTGTTTCTTAGGCAACTCAAACTGGAGGATTCTATGTTATTCATTTTCACCTATTGATGAGATCCTAACATTCTTTTAAAAAATCTCAAATATACGATGAAAGTATCTCCGATTCTAACTGGATATGTTTCTCAACTTTGTACTTTCTTCATTTCTCTGACATTATAATTGTCATCCATGACCTTCTAATTGAAGGTCTCTTACAGATGTTAAAACGATTGAGGACAGGGAGTATGTCCTGTTCATCTGCATATCCACTGCCAAAGGCTTGCACTCATCATTTTTTAAATCGATTGGGGAAGGTAAAAACTGCTACAAAGGGCTAGCCCTTTGTAAGTTTCCTGAAAACTTGCAACCAATCTAGAAGAAGCCATCCCCAGGAAAACAGAATAGATTTGGCTGTGCTTATCAGTCAAGAGGTAGAACCAGGGATTCCTGGGTTTTTTTTATTTCCTGATGCCAGTGCAGTCAGATCACTCACTAATAAGTCTTCTGCTCCACCCTCAGAAGGAGGCTCAAAAGCCAGAGCAGAGTACCCAGAGAAGCACAATGTTGCTGCTATAATCAGGCAGACATCACTAAAGAGGAACATATTCATGATGAAGACAGATAATTGATTAGAATCCCAGCAAAAGAAGCTCATGCTTGACCAGTACATCATCACAGTGGCATTTGCAGTATCACTAAAGAAGCCCATCTGCATGTACTTCACCATTTCAGAGCTCCTGGGAACCACAGGCCTCTCTGGCTTTATAAAGCCCTTTTGGAAAAATGAGTTTGGCCTGAGAGAAGCACCTCCATAGGGCTCAACTAAAGCAAGAGAGTGTGGGCCTGGGAGTCATAAAGTGTAGGCAACCCTCCTGGGCCACTTTGTACTCAACTGCAACACTAAGTATATGGGTCTAGTCATATGTGTGAATGTTCTTTGCAGTGGGTCTTCCAGAATCATACAACACACAGAAAACCAACATGGGATTGTCTGCCTTTATCACATTCTTATGTATGAGGGCAATCAGATCAGATGTTAGTTCTAAGATTTAAGCAAAAATGTAAAATTGCCTGAAGGTTTTTATTGAAATAGTAACTTTGTTGACTACAACAGCACCTTCAGTCCACAGACCCAGCCTTTATTCTCTCCTGCTAATACACATTCTTCTTCTGTCAATACTCTTTATATGGATTTTAGAGCCCCCACTGGTAATTAATCTCAATATTTCTTTATGTCCTATACAATGTAGAGCTTGTACCCATTCTCAGTGCAACTGAAAGGAAAGTCGAACTTTTCTCAGTGTAAAGCAGCTTCCCATGAAAATCCTTGTTAAGCCACTCTTTAATCTTTCTTTTGTGGAATCAGAATATTCCCATTTTCTTGGATCATTCAGTCAACAAATATATAGTGATTTCCTGGTATGTTTTGGACATTGTGTTATTCATAAGGAAACAATGGTGAGCAAAATCAGATCTGGTTCTTGCCAGAACTGAGCTCAGAGTCTAGTGGTGGGAGAGCCAGATGGGAATCAAATAATCACACAAGTTAAATGTGAAATTGCATCTGTGAAGAAGGAAAAGTACACAGTTGTGTGTGAATGTAATACAAGCAGAGGGCAGTCAGGGAAGTCTTTGCTGAAGAAGCAAATGTTGAGCTGAAGTCCAAGGGCTGAGAATAAAGGTAACTAAGTAAACAGTTTTACAGGTAAGGGGGACAGTATGTAAGAAGACTTTGTGGTGTGAGAGTGTAAAGAATAAGAGGAAACTTTTTAAGATTGAAGGAAATATTCTTTGTCATAAGAGCAATAGGGAACCTAAAGTTTTAAAAGAGTTGTTGAGGGGCGCCTGGGTGGCTCAGTCGTTAAGCGTCTGCCTTCGGCTCGGGTCATGATCCCAGGGTCCTGGGATCAAGCCCCGCATCGGGCTCTCTGCTCGGCGGGAAGCCTGCTTCTCCCTCTCCCCCTCCCTCTGCTTGTGTTCCCTCTCTCGCTGTGTTTCTCTCTGTCAAATAAATAAAATCTTTAAAAAAAAAAAAAAAGAGTTGTTGAGATAAAGTGGAAATATTTGCATTTTGAAAAATCACTCTGACTGCAATCTTGGAAAATATCAAGGGAAGGGGACTGTTTGGGAGTATTTTGCAGTAGTCTAGGCAAAAGAAATAAGATTAAAGTGGTGGCAGTGTAGTAATTACTACACTGAGTGGGCAGAGCAGTTTGGGGTGGGAACTACAGAATGAGTCAACAGTGATCTCCAGGTTTCTGGAATAATGGGGTAGTCTGAATACCATTCACTGAACAGGGCAATACTGCCAACAGATACCATGAGGAATAAGATCACAAGTTTGAATTTTTATGTGTTGAGCTTCAAGATTTTCTTTCACTAACCATCTTCTTTTTCCTAGTTTTTAAGCATCTTTCAGAATTTTTCTTCTGGAATCACTATAAATTAAAAAGAAAGGGGGCACAAAGATATAGAGCAGCATCTCTTTAAATCTTCTGTTTTGCAGATGGTAAGAAGATTTCAAACATCTGCCACATTTGAAAATCCAACTCTATTTACCATCCTAATACATGTTAATCACTCAACAAATTGAAAATAAAACAAATTATGCCTTACTCACCAGCCATACCATCTAACTCATCAGTTCATATGAGCATCCACTGTGAGTCTGACAACATTTCTCCATCCCATAAAATATTATATACTAACTTGATAATGTATCTGACTTAGAGGTTTACTTAAATTTTGATGTATATAGCATCTCTCTCCAAGTTAAGGGCAAGCTCATTGATGGTAGGAACCACATCCTTTATTTCTAACACATCGTAGAAAATGCTCCTCAGTCCAGGTACGATAAATATCATACATTTCCCAATCCCTGACACTGTTGGGAATTGGTAAGGGTATAAGGGTATAAGGCTAAAGAGAAAATTGCATTTGAGGAGTTGAATTCCAAAGCCAGTATTGCTACTTAACTAGCTGGGCGAAAGTGGGCAAATTAGTTCACTTCCCTGAGCTTCAGGTCCCTCAATAATTAATCTCTGAAGATTCAGTTCAATGGGATCCTGTACCTTAATGCATAAGAACTTGTCAGAGAAGACACAACAGCTTTCTTTATTTTTCTTGAGTAAATATTGAATAAATAAAGGCATGAATGAATGGATATCTGAGTGAGTGAATCTGAGGGAGGATGTAATGAGTAGAAAGGGTATTAATTATGTAGTTAAGGAACTGGGATCCTAACCCCAGTTCAGCCATTGACTCACTCTCTGATCCTAGGCGAGTCTCTTTTCTTTTGTGCCTTGGTTTCCTCCCCTAGGAAACCTCTCCCAGTGATGCTGCACATTTTTTTGACACCCTATTGTCATAGCCCCAGAGCCAGGGAGTCACAGGGAGAAGCTCTTTACTTAACTATATCCCTTTGAGAATAAAGAGAGGGACCATAATGAGGGAGCACTGTTCATTTCCAGTGTGAAAAGACCTCTTCAAATGGGAAATGACAGCACTCAGATTCCTCCCTTTGATCTACTCTGTGTTACTTTCTTCTTCTCTTTGTGCAAGAGAAATTCTACTTTAGGAGATGCAATTGTTTAACAAGTGAGTCCTCGGTGATTCTAAAGCCAGAACCTTGTGGGGCAAAGATGGGCAGGTACCAATTACTGCACAAAGATTGCCCTGGGATTCCAGAAATAACTCCAACCATTACAGAATTTCCCTGTTCATAGTTCAAAAGTCTGCAGTTGTACCAGAATTAAATTCCCTAGATCTCATTAACTCAGTACAACTTTTTCTGAGAAAGACAATAAAAGGCTTTTTGCTGACTCCCCTTAACCCACCAGTTGTATGTACATTTTAGAAGCCTAATTTCAATGTACTGTATATTACATAGATCAAAATTAGAGTGTCATTGAATGGTGTCAGAATAACACTGCCAGGTAATTGAAATGAGCCCGATGTCAAAAACCCCTAATTCTCACCAGATAGAAAAAACAGAAGCCACATGGTGTATCATTAAGTTGAAAGGGTGACTTTTATTTGGGAAGACTGGATTTTAGCTAAGACCTATTACAGAGAAATTCAGACATTTGCAATGACATCCATCCTCTTTGTAACATATGTAAGCATTATAGTTACTCCCATTTGAACTTAACTGCAGCTTTCTTCGCTCTGGGCAGCTCTATCACGGTAGCTCCTAAATCCACAGTCACAGTCTGAATGGAATATTCTTTGTTTCTCTTATACAGAAATCTTCCCAAAAATGTAGATGATACCGTATAAGATACATATTTTTTAAAAAGATAAATAACTTGAACTATTATAGGACAGTATTAAGGAGCAGGGCTGGAAAGATTGATGTCGAGTTCTGAATACTTAGCTTGGTATCCAACTTTATCTTGCAGGCTACTGAACATTTTGAAAAGCAGGTTGCAACCTAATAGCATTCTGCTTTAGGAAGTGCAGCTGATAATTTCATTTTGGCTTAATGCTTCAAATGACACTTTGTTTAGGACCTGAGTTCAAAATTTATCTCAATAGTCTTTGTAAGCTTAGAAAACAAAAATTGTTTTAAACATCATTTCTCGTTCAGCATAATCTACATTTTGATGTGGACTTTGCTTCACCCTTCATGCTCACATGTAAGGTATTTGCTTCATACAAAATTAGTCCGGCTGAAAACCCCGCCCTCATGGTAAGGGTTGCTATATGATGTACTTGCAAGGCTCTGTAGCTTATGGGGATTAGGAGAGTGGCAAGTGGAGCAGGGCGGCGTGGAGAGGGTTCAAACATAATCGCTGAGAAGCACGGATACTGAGGGATGCAGTCATGGCACAATGCCAGGCATCAGGCTCATCCAGGGACTCACAGATCTGTCTCCAAGTTCAGAGACCATAGCTTCCAGGAGTTCCAAGAAGTCCCTGTAGTATCTTATAAAGCAATATGATTTTACTGGATCACAGATATTTGCATGAACTTTAATGAATTGATTGTGAGAGAAAAATGACCATCAATCCAGCTGCCTTGAGCTCTTTAGTCAAACCCTAGAACTTGGACCAGCACGCCACAGCCCACATTCCCTCCAGTGCTGTTCAATCTGACCTTGAGAGCTGACCTTGGAAAAAGGGCAAGAGATATTTGATTCAATGTCTTTGAATCTGAATTCACCGTCTACCACCTTCCTTCTCTCTTCTTCCCTCCCAATATTTCTCATTCATGTGTTTATTAGGATTACATGTTTTTCACTCTCAGACCTCATTTCTTTTTTCTTTTTTTTCTTTTTTTCTTTTTTTCCCTCTTGCCTTCGTATAAGCCTGTTTTTGTGTTCAAAATTGATCCTGACCTTTTTTCTGGAACAGGATAATGTTGACCTTCAGCACTTAGACAAGACTGGAACAAGTGGAAAAAGAGCAGAGTATACTGTCATTCTTCATGTTCTAAGAACAATTCAAACAAGCCTGCTCCATAATGCTGACGGGATCTCCCCAGATTCGGCTTTTGAACACACCTTCACCAGGGCCAGCTTGCCCGGCCTGGAGGCCAGGAATGGTCGGAGAGCGCCACCTTGTGGACTCAGTGGAAAATGCTTCATTCTGTGGATGAGTCTTGAGTTACAGACTCAAAACACGTTTAAGAAAACTGTATTTTAAAATGCTGTGAACACCTTCCAGTCACTGAAGCAAAACCTGAATTTATGAATTCTCTGTCCTAGGTATTCTCCGAGTAGCAGCAGAAATGTCTGTACAATGAATCTGTCTTCGAGTAAAATTTAAGGTGAAGGACAACCCTAGCTTCCCTGCTTTAAATAAAAAATTTGGAGCAGTCAGAAATTCAAAGAAAATGGAGCACTAATTATGCAGATCACATTCAAACTAAAATTTATATTGTATCTGAGCAGTAAATTCCACCCCTGCTTTAAAGTAGAGACTAATTACTGCTCTTCCATTAAATCTTCCCTCAGGAAATCACTCCTTTCCTTGGAACCAACATCCATTTTACAGAAACCAGTTACCTTTTCATATTTAACACCAGCAGTTGTCAAAGGAATGGCTTATGGATGATTTACATTGAAATCACCTATAATGGTTTTTGGTTTGTTTGTTTTTATTTTTTTAAAGATTTTATTTATTTATTTGACAAAGAGAGACACAGTGAGAGAGGGAACACAAGCAGGGGGAGTGGGAGAGGGAGAAGCAGGCTTCCCACCGAGCAGGGAGCCCGATGCAGGGGCTCGATCCCAGGACCCTGGGATCATGACCTGAGCTGAAGGCAGACACTTAACGACTGAGCCGCCCAGGTGCCCCCACCTATAATGTTTTTTTAAAGTGCGTGTTTCTTGGCCCTACCCTACATCAATTAAATCAGAATTTCTAGGCCTGGAACCTAGGAATGGGCATTTAAAGTCAGCCCTCCAGCTGATTCTCTCGCATACCGAGTACTCCAGTCAAAGACCCCAAGAGTTGAATCTTGCTTTTGCTTCCCTTGCCAGAGGAGACATATCTAGAAAAACGTTGCTACGGCCAATGTCAAAGAAATGACTGCCTATGTTTTCTTCTAGGACGTTTACGATTTCAGGTGTCACATTTAGGTTTTTAACCTACTTTGTGTTTATTTTTGTGTATGAGAGAAAGTTGTCCAGCTCCATTCTTTTGTGTGTGGCTGTCCAGTGTTCCCAGCACCATTTGTTGAAGAGACTGTCGTTTTCCCCACTGCATATTCTTGTCTCTTTTGTTGTAGATTAATTGACCATAAAAGTGTGGATTTATTTCTGGACTCTCTATTCTGTTCCATTGATCTATGGAATATTACTCAGCCATAAAAAAAAAAAATGAGATCTTGCCATTTGCAGCAACATGCATGGACCTAGAGAATATGATGTTAAGTGAAATAAGTCAGTCAGAGAAAGAAAAATACCATATGATTTCACTCACATGTGAAATTTAAGAAACAAAACAAATGAACAAACGAAGAGGAAAAAAGAGACCAAAAAAACCCAGATTCTTAAATATAGAGAACAAACTGGTGGTCACCAGAGGGGAGGTGTGGGGGGCCAGGGTGGGGGAATAGATAGAGGGAATTAAGAAGTACACTTATCTTGATGAGCACTGAGAAATGTATAGAATTGTTGAATCATTACATCATACACCTGAAAGTAATATAACACTGTATGTTAATTATATTTGAGTGAAAAATAAAATTAAAAAAATAAAGACCTCAATACTCTGCATTTGATCCAGAAATTAGATAATATAGGAAGTGATTTGACCTTGTTCCTGCATATTAGTTTTTCATAGCCCAGCTTCTTGGAACACCTTGTCCAGGAAGCTTCCCTAATTTATTCCAGAAAATTCAATTAGCAATAATCGCGCCTCGGATAAACCTCATTGGCTACGATACTGCCACTGTGCAAAGCTTATTCCAGAAAATTCAAACAGATGCCTTCTCCTCTGAGTCCTTCAGTCTAGTTACGTCCTGATACATGCTAGAAAGCAGTCATTTTATTCCACCTTTATACTTTAGCTCCTCAGAGGTCTGTGTTTTTGCTGAGACATCCTGGAAGGTGGGGAGGGTCTCACTCATCTCTTTAGGGGACCCCGCAAGCCAACATGCATCAGCATATTGCAGATGACAAGGTTTAAAGAGTTCATCCCATGCTTGGAATCTTTCTGCTAAAAATAATCAGCCAAGCAAGAAGACTTGCAGCATGGTCACTACAAAATAGTGCCCCCCGCCCCAGCTTAGAAGCACCAAACTGACTGTCCTCAGTGGAATAGAGACCGTGCCCTCATGCCCACTCAGGCACCGAGCCTGCAGGTACCCAGACACACCAATCATGTTGCAACTGCTTGGCTCTCTGCAGTGCCCCAGGAATTCTGAGCGACAAAGGAGACAGTCATCTGTTCCACAGCCTAGCAATTGTGTCATTAAACAAATTGCTCCATAACGTCAGAAGGGCATTCTCTGTGACAGCCAAGTGATATAATTTGTCTTGATTCCAGACGCTGGAAGCATCTGTCTGGAATCCATGCATCTCATTTGATGTTGCAGGTTTATCTACAGAAAAGTGAGACTATAGCCAGAAACTGAAAGCAAGTATAAACATTAAGTGACTACTTTAAAAAGCTGTAGTTTTGCCTTTTTGGCACAAATGAGTGGAAACTTTTTCTAAATTCCATTGCTTTATACAACATGAAAACCACGACTTGTTATTATCTAGACAAAACTGCTTTCAGAACAGGCACATCAACCGGTCGAACTACTGGAGCATAACAATAGTTCCGGGTTAAACAGAGAGTTCATTTGGCTCAACACGTCTGTTTCTAATAGAGATGCCTCACAAAAGTAATAATGTTTATTGGGCACCAACTCATACCATGAGCCATTAGATGCTATGGGATCAAAGGAAGGAGGCATGTATCACACTGGGTAATTCAGGGATGGTCTGATAGAATAAATCAAGTTTTATGCAGGCCTGGAAGGATGCACAGTCTAGGGAGTCGAGGCAAGACAGAGCACAAATAGCAGCCAACAAGCACAGCCATTCCTCCCTCTCTACCCACCCCCATTTCCTTTCTAGTGAGGTCAGCATCCACTGGTATAACCCTTCCAGCAGCAGCTCTCAGCTGACTGTCATCCTTGCCTGGAATGGCCTTTTCCTCCACCCCACCCAGCAACCCACTACCAAGGCATACATGGGCTTGCACCACCTCTGCAATCTTCACCTCAAACATCCAGCTCCAACTCCTTTCCTCTTATCCTCCTAGTACGTCCTTCCACCACTCCTCAGCAATTCCTCAGTCTTCCTGAAATTCACCATCCATTGTTCTCCCCACTCTCCGGCATCACGTCAGACCTCTTCCCAACGTCAGACTTCTAATCTTTGCCATGTTGGCTTCCAGAAATAATTCTGTCCCTTTAGACCAGAGGGGGTCTTCCTGCTCTATATGCTTTTGTAATACTCTGGATTTCTCCCATCTTTAACCTAACCAGCCTTCAGGACAATTACTTATGTTTTGCCTTCCCCAGGTGAGGGAGTGGGAACCAAGAAAACAGAAATCATTGCCGTTCTTATCTGATGCTGAGTATCTAGAGTGTTTGGCAAATAACTGGTACTTAAAAAATCATTCATTGTATCAATAAACAAAATGATGAAGTCTAATGTGGGCAAGGTATATGGAAGGCTTGCGGCAGCAGGGAAATATCAGGCTAGAAAGTCAGGTTGGAGCCATTTTCCAGAGTTCTTGAGCATTCAGATAAATTGGCTTTGTTTATTGTCTAGGTAATGAGAAAACTGGGGGGGGTCTTCAAAGATAAAGAGGCTCCCCCGAATATTCATTTTTCTCAATAACTAGTACCATTGATTAGTAAAAGCATTTATACATTTATTGCAGGAAATTTGAAAAATTTAGTGCATTAGGAAGAAGTAGGAAGAAGAAAAGTAAACCATTTCTACAGTACTGTTATTTGATGTTTTTTTCCCCTTGTAATTTTCTAGACATTTTTTTTACACGGTGGGGATAATGTAATGCAGTCCCAGTCAAGCTTGGGTTCTACTCTGTTTCCCCTCAACATTGTAAATTAAGCACTTCTTTCTTATTTAAAAACCTTTAGTAAGCTTCTTTCAAGGGGCTATTTAATATTCAGTCATATTATTATACTTTTTTACTTACAATTTCTCTATTTCTAAAAACATGTTTTCAACCATTTTTATATTTTTATTGACATGTTACATAGTTGGGTACCTAAATCTTATCTGTTCTGCTCTATGAAATTTATAAATATCTCCCCCCACATAAGTACTACTGAGATCAAGTACTTAATGTTACCAGCACCCAAAATCCTCCCATATGTCCTTTTCCAGACAATACCCCCCAAAGGTATTTGTCTGACTTACAGCACCATAAATGAGTTTTGCCTGTTTTGAACTTCATAGACTTTGTGCCTGACTTCTTTGGCTCAACATTATGTCTGCAAGATTCATCCATGCTGTTGCTTCATTCACTGTAACTTCTTTAAAGTATGTTTCTATGTAAGTATACCACTCTACATTTATCCATCCCATGGTGATGGACATATGGTTTGTTTCCAGGTTGAGACTATTACAAATAAGTTTCTATGATTATCTATACTTTATTCAGTCATATCTGTAGTCTAAAACCCATCTTAGGGAAATGATTGCAGAAATTTACCAACATTGTGAAAGACAAATGGTTTTTTTCCTGAACGTGCCTCATCCAGTTATCTTACATTGTGTAAATAAAAGTGTTTTCTGATGTCAGGGCTAGACAAAGGGCTCTACATCAATTTCTGCTCATCCATTCTTTACTTCTGGTGCCAAATTCATGAGTTACCAAGGAACAACCAAAAACAAAAGGAAACATTCACCTAAAAAAAGGGCATTGGTGATGTTGGAGTAGGGGACACCACACCAGAATGGTCCGCCGCACACAGGCATTTTACCCAAGTTACAGCACTTTGATACTGTCATGGTCTTCGGAGATACGACGCTTTGGTTCTAAGTTAGTTGCACAGGGTCCAGAATGAGAAAAACCTCAATTTGAATCCTGGTTCAATTCCATCTATGTGGTCTTGATAAGTTACTTTACCTCAGCTCCTCATTTTAAAACTGGGACTAAGAATATTAATATTAGCAAGATTAAATTCATTCTAATACCTGCCACGTAACTAGATTTTAACAGGTATTATTTTTCTATACTGACTAATGGCCACCAACGTGCAGTGCGTTTTAGCTTAGGAGGTTCAAATAGGTTTAATTTCAGGTACAACAATGCTCAAATACAATCTTGAAATAAATCCCTTAAAAAACAGAATGACAGGTTTGCTGCAATGCAATCTATCCACCCAACTCTGACACTGTAAATCTATGTCAATATCATGTTTAAGCACAGCAAATTATAGCTGCAGCTAACAGTGAATTTTTGTATTCTATTTGAGACTCCACAACATGCTTTTAAATTCAAATCTAATTCAATAATCTTGACATCTTTGAGGATATGTCCTCATCTGTGCAAGTTATCAGTATATTGTATCTCAGCTCAAAACCATTCTTCATTATCTGCTCATAATGGACTTGAACCCTTTCAGTTTTCCTTTACAACAAGCACAATATTAAGCTTTGTCAGTAGAGGGCACTGGAGAAAGGGGTTTTTCCTGCTGTTTTCTAGTGAGCTACTATACCAGATTGATTTTCTTTTTATTCTCACTACATAGAAGCCAGCAGCTAGTTTGTGAGGGGAATCCAGTGGTGCTCAGCCCAAGTCATATGCCCAGAATGTGCAATCCTTTAGTGAGTTTATGGTCCCATCCCCATCCCAGTAACCACCGTGGCATGGACCTGCCAAGGTGAATACCATATATCCCAGGCCTCAAACCACCCTGCAGGTGAGCAAGATCTAGACAGCCCAACTCTCTGTGCACCTGCCAGTGTTCAGTTCCTGCCATACCAATGCTTTCTCTAGCCTTACACTTCTGGGCAGTGTAGTCTCTCCAATGCCCCATTCCCACAGAGGAAGGCTTCTCTAGCTCCTAGTTCTTAGAGCATCTGGGGCTCAGGAACGCCCAGGAGCAAGCAGCTTCATAGAGCACTGACTGCAACCACTCTGCAGCAAGTCTTGAGGTTCAGCAGTTCCACGTGGACTGCTATCCCAGTAGGCCAGGAGGCAGGCTTCTAGCAATTCCTGATGGTGAATTACTTCAGTGGCCTTTCCATCACCCAGTGAGCTCTGGCTACACTGCCTCCAAAGAGGTCTGGACCTCAGCCTGGAGTAGAGGTGAAGGGCTCTTCCTTAGCACTCCTTGGCCTTTGGAGAGTAGCTGCTCTTCATACATGCTATCTCTGCATTCTATAGAACTGTCCTTACTTCCCACTAGCCAATTCCCTGTTACTTCAGTCCATGTTTTACTTAATAATTCTTATCTTAAGCTTTCCCTCTTCAAATTCCTTTGTGGTTTGTCGCTTCACTGGGCCCTAACTGACACCATCTTACAAGACGAAGAAATTCAAGTGCAGCCAAGACAAAACGAATCCCTAAACCCAGATATTTTAATTCCAAAATCCCATTATTTTTACACTATACTGAAATACTCATTCCATGAATAAAAGCATATCAAGTGAAAAAGGAAGAAATACTTAATTCTATAAAATGGCAAACCTTAGTGTCACTCCATTCTCTTAGACACTCAAAAGAAAAAGCATCACACCACAGTATATGCTATACTTGGACTACCCACTACACAGAGATAACCTTGTAGGACCCTATTAAGGAGCAAAAAGTGAAGACTGATATTTTATCCAATAATAATCTCAAAGCAAATTCTGGAAGCCATAGGCAATACTCAACACAGATAAAATTCAACACAGGACACCAAGCAAAACTCAACAGAGATCACAGGTAAAACTCAACAAAGGATACCAAGTAAATTAACATCTTAACTTTTGATGAAATGAGTATACAGTTGTAATGGACACAGTGTAATCAGGTACTCATTTTATGGCTCACCCAAATAAACCAAACTGAGGAGAAAAAATGCTTGACTTTTCATTGTAGTCAAGGTTCATTTACTGAGCATATAAAGAAAAATTGGCTCCTAAAATTAGACTCTAAAGAAAACTTAATATAATACAGTTCAGTGAATTAAGCATCCAGTTACCAAGCTGGCCATTGTCCCATCTCAATTTCTGACAGATCATTTGGCCACTGTATCCAATAGTCTTCATTTAGAGTGATTTAGAGTAAAAACAGAAAACTCTATGTCAATCCTGTATTTCCTTTGCCAAAAAGTTGCGTTTGGTTACAGCTTGTCCTGTATGTTCAACACACCTCTGTACCTTTGTGCTCAATTTTTCCTCTATCTGGAATACATTTCCAACAATGTTCAACCCCTTTCTCCTACTCCCACTTCAAATACTATCTCAATAAGGAAGCATTTCCTAGCCTTCACTAACAATATGGAATGTGACTGCTTCATCATTGGAAGCCCCATAGAATGATCTGTGCTTCTCTCATAATGAGTATTGTGATCTGCTCTGTGTGGTCACCACATGTGTATCTCCCTTCATCTCTTTGGGAGCTGTATATTGCTCAGGGAAGGAAATCTTTTATTGTTATGTTTTACTGCCCAAACTGCAATCATGATTGTTTCCACACTGACAGTGCTCAGTGATAAATATTTAGATAATTTCCCTTGGTCACACACACAGTAGGTGTAGAGAATGACAAAGAATAGAATCCAAGTCTCTTGACTTTCTAACAGCCCTCTTTGTATTATGTCATTGTGTCAAGAAATGAGATTTAAAGATAATAACATCAGGTTTGGAGGGAGGAGTTGAGAGAATGGAAGCACCATGATAATTACCAGTTTGACAGCATACTCTGCATTGTGGTTGGCAACAGGAACATTTAAAAGCCTCATGGCCAAACCACGAGAACTGAAACCAGCTTACAGTACTTGGAATTTATTTGGTGTAATTATGACTATTGAGCAGGGGACAATCATATAAAAAACTACATTTGTAATGATTATTAGGCCCTTAGGTATCTATGCACTGGAGATAAGTAATGTTGAGATTTAGTAGATTCCTGAAGTTAGGAGTTTACTAAAAAGCTCCCCCTACAGAGAATGTGTCAAGATCTGATACAGTATCACATGTATTTAGTATATTGCATTTAATCTTCTGCAGTTTTCTTTTTTACTCAAAAATCTGTTCCTAAGATTTATCCATGTAGTAACATACAGCCTTAGTTTATTCATTTCATGGCTCTATAGTATTCTACTGTGTTAATTACTAAAATGTACTTATCCTTTACATTGGGTTGTTTACAGACTTCTGCTCCTCTAAACAATGTGTTCTAAACATTCTTGAATGTGTCTCTTGGTGATGTGCAAGAGTTTTATCTACAGCATTTGCCTCGAGGTAGAATAGATAATTATAGAGTATGCATATTGTCAACATTATAAATTATATTTTCACTCTTTGACCTTTTTATTTTGGCAAAGATCTCCAGTATAATATGGAAGAGAACTAGTGAAATTGCACATTCTTGCCTTATTCCCAATTTTAGTAGGAAAGGATTCAATATTTAACCATTCATTTTGAGGTAAACTCTAGGGGTTTTTGGTAGATGTTCTTTATCACCTTGAGAAAGTTCTTTATATTTCTAGTTTGAAGAGAGGTTTTTTGGTTTTGTTTGTCATGTATGACTGCTCAACTTTGTCAAATGTTTTCTCCGAATCTGTTGAGAGGATCATGTGATCAGTATTTTTAAATGTTTACTCTATTAATATGAATTGCTTTGATAAGTTTCAAATGATAAACAAACCTTGTATCCAAGATAAATTCCACTTAGTTGTGGTTTATTAGCCTTTTTATATATTCCTGAACTTGATTTGTCTATGTTTTGTTAAGGATTTTTTTGTAGCTATGTGTTATGTATGTACTACTTTTCTTGTAATATTTTTGTCAGGTTTTAGTAATGGGTTTATGCTGACCTCATTTTGCTTCTTCCTCTACTTGCTGAAAGATGTGAGGCCATTCTTGAAAGTTGATTTTGTTGGAGCTTAAATTCTATCTTCTGCACAGTTTGTATAGCGCCCCCTAACTTTAGGGGACGCTATACACACTTAAGTCTGTATGAATGGCACCCGTCTGGAGTTGTTCAAGGCACAGCTTTTGTGACTGCACACACTAAACTTGCTATGATTATCTCAAAACTTTGATGGTATTGTTCCACTGTCTCCTTGCTTCCATGTTTGAGAGACCTCTTTACCTAATTATTGTTCCTTCGCATTTGATCAGTCTTTCTCTCCTGCTATTCCTGAGAGCTCTTTTTCTCTGGTGTTCTTTAATTTCACTATAAATTCTTGGGTGATACATTATTTCGTTATACATAGGTGTGTATTTCTTTTTATTATCCTACCTAGTTGCTATGCACTGAATGTCCTCCCAAAATTCATAAGTTGAAAACTAATCCCTAATGTGCTGATATTTGGCGGTGGAGACTTTGGGAGGTGATGAGGTCATGAGGGTGGAGCCCTCCTGAATGGAATTAGTGCCCTTATAAAAGTGACCCCAGAGAGCTCCCTTATCCCTCTCATGATGTGAGACACATGGAGAAGATGGCCATCTATAAACTAGGAAAGGGCCCCCATCAGACACCAAATCTGCCCATGCCTTGAGCTGGGATTTCCCAGCCCGCTAAACTGAGAAATGAATTTCTGTTGCTTATAAGCTACCCAGTCTATGGTATTTTGTTATGGCATCCCAAACGGACACAAGTGTGTGTGTATGTATATATATATATACATATATATATATATATATACACTACTATATATCCTTTGAGTATGTACAAGTTTTTCATCACTTTCAGATAGGTTTCAGTCAATTTTTTTCTCAGTTACCTCTATTCTTTCCTTCTAGGACTCTGATCTAGATATTTATTGTGTTCTCCATTATCATTTAACCTTTCATATTTTCTATCTTCTTTTCTCTGTATTATTATAATCAGGGTAATCACTTCATGTATGGCTTCTATTTCACAAATTCTCTTGTTAGCTCTGTCTGATGTGCTAATAAACTGTCCATTGAGTTTTTAATTTTAATTAAATTTTCCATTTTTACAAGATGTATTTGATTCCTTTTGGAAACTAATTGGGCCACATTTGAAAATCTCTTGTTTCTCTTTATGTAAAGTTTTTTTTTTTTAAATCTTATTTCTTAAATATTTTATACAGAGCTCTTTAATAGTCTAAAATTGATAATTTTAATACATGAAGTTCTTGGTTGTTAAGGGTCTAAATTTATTACCTTTTGTACCTTGTAATTATCATTAAGAATGGCTTTTTTTAAGAGTTTGATGATATTTGTAAGCTCAAGTTTGATTGAATCTATCTCTTTAAATTATGAGGATCGATCTTTCTCTTGGGGTGTGGAATCCAATAATGGAAGTAAAAGAACTCTAATTCTTTAAAGTATTATTCAAAAATGATTATTGTGAGGGCGCCTGGGTGGCTCAGTCAGTTAAGCTTCTGACTCTTAATTTCGGCTCAGGTCATGATCTCAGGATTGTGAGATAGAGTCCCATGTCAGGTTCTGCAGTGGGCGAGGAACCTACTTAAGATTCTCTCTCTCCTTCTCCCTCTGCCCCCCCCCCAAATAAATAAATAAGAGTATTATGGTTGTCTTCCTCCAAGGAAGATTTGCTTTTTGCTTTTGTTCTTGGTCAAGAGTCAGAAGATGCTACTGATCTGTGGCCACTTCTGCCTTTTTGGGTGTGCGTGTTGGGCTGAGGCGGGGGCTCCAGCTTAAAGGGGGGCTCCTCTGCTTAAAGTAAGAATCTTGGTCTCAGTTCTTCCACCACAATGCCCCCCAGGATTAGTCTTCCATTCTCACACTCACATTGACCTTTGTCTTTATTAGTCAGTTAACCAAGTTCATTTGTGCAGATCAAATTTAACTACTTTAGGTTTAAATTCCATTTTTTTTATCGGCTCAAAGTATTTTTCCAAAACAATAGTTCATCTGTGTAAATAATACATCTTTAAGAACAAGGAGATTTTATTCTCCCTGTGCAATAGTCTTAATCTATGATTTCCCTTTGAATCAAGATTTGGCAAAAAGATCAACATGTACATATGCACATTTCTCTTAACAAGAAAGGCTTGAATGTTCTAATTCCACAGGTCTCATACAATAATATAAAGATTTTTCTGTTTTATCAGCAGAATAAATTAAACATGTGGAGTGCCTGGTACAAATGTAGTCTAGGAATGTTATACAATCAAAAAGACTGATATGCATAAAAGAAGTAAAAATAATTGAATGTGTGGTAGAAGGAAAAGAAAAAAAAGCAAAAGTTTATGAATAAAAGATCTACTTCAGATGCTTACAAAGAAATGAGGCTCTCCAGAAAGGACAAGATATGAAAGGATGCTGCATTTCAGAAATTCAGCATGAAAAAGTGGGAGAATTCCCTTGACAGGCACTTAGGACAAAAACAGCAAAGCATGCAAGGCGCATTCACCATACTACATGGTGCAACCCCTTTTCATATGGTGAAGGAAGTTTCCAGAAAGCAATGAAGGGTATCAAGCCATTAGCCAAGACTTCACCACAGGTAAGAAATGGTGCTAGTTGTTGATTACTATGGATCTGAGGAGGGGAATATGTAACCATAAAGAAAGGGTAAGGCAACACTGAGAAGGTGTCTTGTACTTAACCAGGTAATCAATTTTGAACATAAAGACAAAAGAGGCACTAAAGGCCTAAAGGCTCACAGCTAAATTACAGCTATTCTGGATGTCTGTGGGCTTGGACACCTCAGTTCAGATAGTTTTTCCAGTATTGATTTCCCTACAGCATATATTAATATTTATTTTCAGTTTAATTGTTATTAATTTGAAATGAGGAAAATTTTTTGAAGTAATCCCACCATCAACTTTTTTTCCTCTTATTGGTAAGAAATGTACTTTTATTGAACTTTTAACAATAAGGTTAAGCCATGAGACTTACTGCTTGGGAAGGAATAAGCAAGTACTTCCTAGATTAAAAGTCTATAGAGTAGGGGCGCCTGGGTGGCTCAGTTGGTTGAGCGACTGCCTTCGGCTCAGGTCATAATCCTGGAGTCCCGGGATCAAGTCCTGCATTGGGCTCCGCCTGCTCGGCGGGGAGTCTGTTTCTCCCTCTGACCCTCCTCCCTCTCATGCTCTCTGTCTCTCATTCTCTCTGTCTCAAATAAATAAATAAAATCTTTAAAAAAAAAGTCTATAGAGTAAAAATAAAACAAGATGAAATCAGAGAGGGAGACAAACCATAAGAGACTCTTAAATCTAGGGAACAAACTGAGGGTTGCTGGAGAAGAGGTGGGTAGGGGGATGAGGTAACTGGGTGATGGGCATTAAGGAGGGCACGTGATGATGTAATGAGCACTGGGTGTTACATAAGATTGATGAATCACTGACCTCTACCTCTGAAACCAATAGTACATTATATGTTAATTAATTGAATTTAAATTTTTTAAAAAGTCTAGAGAGTAGGAAAAGAGGATGTGATATACAGAAGGCTTCTACCAGATGGAAACCGGATATGGAAACTTTTTGATGAAGAAATACTGAGTCTCTTAGAAGGGACAAGAAAAGGGTCAAAAGCTCTCTGGGTCTCTTAGGTTCCCAGTGCTTCCATCATTCTGGTTCTCAGCTCAGGGTAGAGTAAGGCAAGAAGATTGAAACTCTTCCTGAGGTGAAAATTGAAAGTATCCAGGGATTTTTGTTTGCAGCTCTGGGGAAAGATCTGCTTGCAGGGAAGCTCTGCATCAACATGGTGTACCTCCAGCAGAACAGACATGATAATACAAGTATTTAGATGGAGAGAAGGTCAGGATTAGCCCCCTTCCCTTGCATGGTCTCTACTTAAGAAGGATGCACAATCTATTGTATTTATGACATCGATAACATTTTATAGCTTTCTTTTTCAACATTATATAAGCTTATGTTTTGCTGTTAAAGAGTCTTTATAATATTACTGATAACTGAATACTATTCCAGCGAGTTGTTCTCCTAATGTATCTAGTCTTTACCCTACTGTTGCATTTTAGATTGTTTTCAGTTTCCACTATCACAAATAACTCTGGGGTTTTCTCTTTTGAATGAATAAACAGAATTGAGAATACATCTGAATAACCCCATGCCTCCATAATACTAAATGTCAACAGTTCCATTGGCCCTCCAAATGCAATTGAACACGTATGCATTAAAAACTACAAAGATGAAAACGAATACTTCACACAACTCATGGGATACTCAAGATAGAAGCCAAATGATTAACAAGGTGGGGTCTTGCAGAGTGGTCACCAAAGGTCAAGAACTGCTCAGTCTTTTGAGTCAATAATATGTTATCAATTCACCATGACTAACCTTACCTAAACTCTGAAGAAGACATTCGATGGCAATGTCTTTTCATACACTGGGACAAAATATGACATGGGTGGTCTGACTAAAGTCTTTTCAGTTACTTCTCAGTATATGATGAAATCCAGAAGATGCCAAAAACATGGTAATATCTGTGACATTTTCATTGTTTATGGGGAATATAAGATAGGACATTTGAAATTTAATTGTGCTTTAAAGTTAGAAATACCTCATCATCATATAGATCAATCCAGTTATCATAAATTCATTTCTGCTTTCCAGGGCTATGCATAAAACCATCTGGAAAACCAGATTTGTTACACCACTGAATAAACTTAAAATTAGGAGGTGTGAATTGTGTAAGACTGATGAATCACAGACCTGTACCTCTGAAACAAATAATACATTATATGTTAAAAAAAAAAAAAGAAGAAGAAGAAGATAGTAGGAAGGGAAAAATGAAGGGGGAGAAATCAAAGGGGGAGACAAACCATGAGAGACTATGGACTCTGAGAAACAAACTGAGGGTTCTAGAGGGGAGGGGGTGGGGGGATGAGTTAGCCTGGTGATGGGTATTAAAGAGGGCACGTATTGAATGGAGCACTGGGTGTTATATGCAAACAATGAATCATGGAACACTACATCAAAAACCAATGATGTAATGTGTGGTGATTAACATTACATAATAAAATTAAATTAAAAATAAATTAGGAGGCAGAAGGTTGGCTGAGACTTAAGGGTATCTTAATGAGAAGCCTGGTTCCAAGCAGAGCTAGTAGATAAACACTAGGTATTTTCATCAGCACTAAGGGTTTTCTTTTTTTTTCTTTTTAATTGGATAATTACACAAAGTAGAAGTGTTATCTCACCTTTATTTTTATATTTCTTGGATTAATAAAACATGCACAATTATTAAACAATTCATTCACAGAACATATAATGACTGAGCACTTACTCTATGCCAGGAACCAATCTCATCAGCTCAATCAGAGTCCATCCCTCCTTGTCACCTCATTGTATGCTCTTCCTAAAGCCATGTTGTCACTCACTGGAGTCTGGCTGGTGGTAGAAGTCAGCTTCCATTCCTCTCTCCCACACTAGTCTACGAACTCTGGTCTGTGAAGCCTGCAAGGCAAGTACTGTACCCTACAAGGCTTAGCTCTAAGTCGGGGCCACCAGAGATGCTTAATAAATACCCTGGGGACTCAGTGAAAACATTCTCCGAGGAAAGTGACATTACTGGGGGAATGTATGATCCCTATGCATGCAAACTGTAGTCACTCTCTTCTAGAGTAGAAGAGAAAAAATCCATGCCTGCCAGGACTCCATCTTAGTTATTTTTATAGCATAATTCCTAGCATCCCATAGGCATTCAGAATGAAATTCTCAAATATCATGGCTGCTTGGTTTCACTCACTCACTTAAGTTAATAAACTTCCCATCAGATCTCAAAGTTAAGCCTCAATTCTCTCTGCAAATGCTAAATGGCAAGGCCAGAAATTTCAAAGGAATTGCTGAGCACTTAGGAGGCAAAAGTTGGTTAAATAAAGTTGTTTCATGCCTGCTGACTGTGAATGCCACCTTCAAAATAAAAGGATTTGGAAAATGCTATGCAGTAGCAACAATCATAAAACTATGAATCTTCTTTCTTCTATTCTATGGCTATGGCTTGGTTCCCATGGGAACCAGACATATTTTAAACTTGTTTGTTTTTTAAAAGAAAAAAAAGCACCATTCTTCATGAGGCTTGCACTTAGGCACACCATATGCATTCATTCAAATGTTAAATGGATTAATAATAAAACTAATTTTAGAATAGTTGTATGGTTTCCAAAAGGAAAGATAAATTAATTTTGAAGATGCATATGCTTTATCTAGTGAAAATATGGCGATGCTTACATGTGCATTATATATATTCTTTAAAAAGTCTTATTAATGCTAAAGATAATCTTCTGCATGTGTGTGTGTTTCAACATTTAGAAAACCTTTATTTAGCACTTTCCATGTAAGGAGACCTGGGATAAACAATTAAAATGAACTAGATCAAATCCCACTTTCTAGCCCTGTAGGCTAAGGAGACACAGGTGTGTTTACGATACGGTGATGATGGAAACACAAGGCGCAGTAGGAGGTGTGAGAGGGAAGTAAAATCAATGCCTGTGTGTCAGAGAGTTAGGGAACACTTTGATGACTATTAGGGACTTCATGAGAAAGGAACACATTAGATCTTTGCCTTTCTTAGGCAAATGACATATAAAGCATGCTCTGATTTTTTTCTTCTCTGTATTTCTTCCTTTCCCCAAAGAACTGGCTGCACTAGCCACTTGCATCGTGCAATTGTATTCCTATTCATCTTCAGGTTGGGCAGGAAGAGAAAGTTCTTTCTAAATTCAGGAGCCTGCCTGGATTCTCTGTCTGAGCTTTGCCCCAAGCCTCCGAACTGAGCTGGACAAATGGCAATGAGGCTCAGAATGTCCGCTGGGAAACAGGTAGGCCTGCTGAGCCACCGGCTGGCAACATAATCTGGAGCCTTCTCCAGAGCAGAGAAGCATTTCATTTCCTGACACAGAAGTATAAAAAAAATCTGTGTTTGAAAAGGACGCCTACGGAACACAAGAGTTGAGTTGAATTATACCTGAGGTCTTCTAGGAGACATTTACTTATATCACAAGCTGAAACTCCAGTATATTAAGCACACGCTTGAGCACAGAAGACTGTTTCAGGAGTGGGGTTTCTTCAAGTTCCTAGGAGAATTTAACCTTTGCTCTCAACCACTTTCAATGACCCATGCATTTGGAGGAATAGTAGCACAAAATTACCCAAGCCAGATATGAGCTTTACCTTAGCTTGGGCTAACAGCAAATGGAATGCATTCAATTTCCTAAGAAAGCATAACCCTCTGAAAGTGCAGAGTGCTCAGAGGAAAGCCGGTTTGGGAATAAGTATGTGGAGGCTATAGGGCCTTGACTGTAATAAACTCTGCATTTCCTGTTAGCTAACCAGCCCTGCCTCTTCCCAGGTTCATCAAGCCCCTACCCTCTTGCTGCTTTTGCATCACTGTCAGGATCCCCTTTCCCAGGAGGCAAGTTCTGCATGGCTACCATGAAAGCCTTTGCTGAACAAAACCACTCACAGGAGAGAGAACACGTTCTTTTTTCCTTCCAACCACTGTACTCTGTTTATAGCATTTTCTCTATCCCACCCTGGGACATGAGGTTTTAAGCAAAAGCTGATTGGGAAAACAAGCTGCAGCAGGAGATTGCAGATTCCCCAGTGAATTCGTGACTGATCCTTAGAATATCCATTTTTCTTCAGTTTTGTTTTGGAGGAAGCAACAAAAGCAGGAAGGAAGGATTTTAAACCTATAAAAAAGAGCCAAGGATGTAAGAGCCCAAGCCTTCAGAGTGGCATCTGTAAAGGTGCATTGGAGAGGAAGGGGTGCTTGTAAGCAGGTGATCTGATCATCAACTAGAAGAAACCGAAGATTTCTGGATGAGAACTGCTTCACTGGTTTTGCTCAGTAACAAATGACACCCAAATATACACCATGGCCCATCTGACCATTTAAAACACAATATGAGGAGGAGTAGGAGACCTAAATTTCGTCTGGTCCCAGGAATTCAGCTAGATAGGGATCAAACCATTCTGAACACCTACGAACTCAACAGGAGATTGAAGAAAAGAATAGC
>NC_138369.1:125292328-125315465 GCF_054177405.1 Leptonychotes weddellii
GTTGCTAGAGCGGTGGGGGGTGGGAGGGATGGGGTGGCTGGGTGATAGACATTGGGGAGGGTATGTGCTATGGTGAGCACTGTGAATTGTGTAAGACTGATGAATCACAGACCTGTACCTCTGAAACAAATAATACATATGTTAAAAAAAAAAAAAAGAAGAGGATGATAGTAGGAAGGGAAGAATGAAGGGGGCGAAATCGGAGGGGGAGATGAACCATGAGAGACTATGGACTCTGAGAAACAAATAGCGTTCTAGAGGGGAGGGGGGCGGGGGGATAGGTTAGCCTGATGATGGGTATTAAAGAGGGCACGTTCTGCATGGAGCACTGGGTGTTATACGCAAACAATGAATCATGGAACACTACATCAAAAACTAATGATGTAATGTATGGTGATTAACGTAACATAATAAAATAAAATTAAAATAAAAAATAAAATGCAATGTGGGAAGAGAAGATCTATTTTTTAGGTCTTCAGGGATCCAACCCTAAACAAATATCACATCAATCCACTGTTCTTAGACCCCAGAGTAGGCTACCTGCTCTGCAACCAGCAAGCAGCAGACCTCAGAAGCTCTCGAATCTGGTCTGTGATTCTCCAGTTAATCCCTGTACACCGTTCCTCTGGCCCATTGTTTCCAGGAGGAGCACTCATCCCACTGTGAGCTAAACCCTCTCTCCCAGATTCCTGGCTCTTTGAATTCAGGGACTGTGCCTTTCAAGCTATGTGTGACCTTGCTCCCACCATCAGTGACTACCTCAATGCTCAGTAAATGTTCATTGAAGATATTAAAAAGCAGAAGGAATGGGGAAGGAATTTCTTTTATCTCTCCTCAACATTTGAACAGCACCAGTTTTTCTTACCCTAAAAAAGTCTCCACCTTCCCTTTACATAGTGATTTACAGTTGGCAACTTCTTTCCCAGCTGTGATTTAACTGGCTTCTTATAAAAGCACCTTGAGGTAGTGAGGGCAAGGAGTGTGAGGCTCAGAGAGATGAATTTCTCAGAATCACTTGAACTAGATTGGAACAAGAAACCAAGCATTTTCATTTCTATGCCCTTTCCACCATACAGTACCATTACTAACCTTGCCTTTTCCGCCAAAGTCCATATATTCACTCAACATTTCGTATGTTTCAGACTTTGTGCTAAATGACATGGTGGGGAAGGCAGGTTAAAAATTAATAAGCCATGATCTCTGCCTCAAGGAGCTTAATGTTCACTCAGTATGATAAAATATACACCATTCAAAACACATGTTTTTTGCACACTGAAGCTTACCTGGAAAATGCAATCATATAAAGAATGGAGTTTTTAAATGAGCATTGTAAAACATTTGTTATAGTTTTAAATAACTAATGAAGCTTGGATTATAGTTTCAAGGGACACTTTCAAAATGGGAAACATGCCAACAGCATGATCCACATGCATCTTTCCAATTCACAAAATACAAACTGGAGATCAAATAAACAAATTAATTAAACAGGATATTTCTAGAACACATTTGCCAAATTTATAGTGGCTATTGAAAATAATCAGCACTATCATATCAAAAATGATCAACACTATAGAACATACCCAAATTCCATTAAATACCCTAAAGTAAAAGAAAAACAAAGAATTTCTTTGGAGGATTAGTAGTGATGGAATTGTATTTTATCTATAGGGGGAAATCACAAATTGGTATCTAACAAATCCCAACCAGTATTTTTATGCTCTATGTTTTCTCATTTCTTAATTTAAAGAAATGTATGTTTTCATCCTGATGAGGTATACAACTGGGATCATAACTTAATTCACTTTCCAACTACCCGACCCTAAATGGAACTGTGTATGGGAGAGATGTTGAAAAGAAACAATGATTATTTAAAGGTTATCAGACGATACAGGAATGGATTAAACACAGCTTTGATTCATTCTGAAATTGAAAAGATTTATTTTTAAAACTCACTATGTTGGGATGCCTGGGGGGCTCAGTTGGTTAAGCTTCTGCCTTGGGTTCAGGTCATGATCCCGGGATCCTGGGATCAAGTCCTGCGTTGGGCTCCCTGCTCAGTGGGGAGCCTGCCTCTCCCTCTGCCTGACACTCTCTCCCTTGTGTCCTCTCTCTCTCTATCTCTGATAAATAAATAAATAAAATCTTTTTAAAAAACCTCATTAAGTAATGAAATAAATGTACATTGAAGAAGATATAATTAATAAATATTGAAATTAATAAGAATCCCTAATGTCAATAAAATGAGGGTAATAGAAGTGGCTCTTGACAAGTATATGCCAAGTCAAGAAGGCATTACTAAGGTTCTCTACTGTAGGAGTTCACTAAGAGCACATTATGCACAAAGGTCCCTAAATTTTGATGGAAGAGTCCCTGGGGAAATAGCCTTAAGATTAAGAAAAAGAAGAAAAACTTTATGTATAAAGTTGCACATGATGATGATATGTGTTAATTACACATATAATTGATTTTTTGAAAATGTAAACAATTTAAATGCTCAACCATAGAACCCACATCATTATACTGGCTTATGAAAAGCCTACAGACGTATGACACACAAGGCCTGTGCTGAGTTTGTGAAGACATGAACTCCTGCTCCTGCGAAATGAAAAGGTGCACGCTGCAACAATCATCAAGTCCCAGGTATATGGGGTGGAATTAGCACCAAAAAGACTAGGAAGGAATATACCAAACTGTTCCAAGTTGTTTCGTCTGGACAATGGAGGATTTCCCTGTTGCTGTTGTCTTCCTTTTGGAATGATCGATATTCTCTATACTGGAAAAGTAAACCTTGTTTCCATTTGCTGAAAAGATTGGCCATTGTTTTATGTTTCAGGAATGAACCCTCCAAGTTTACCCAGTCCTTGGGTAATTGAACATCTCAGATCCCAGGAGTCACACTCACCAGTTGTACATTTGATTTCTTTTTTTTTTTTTAGTTTAAATTCAATTAGCCAAGGTATAGTACATCATTAGTTTTTGATATACTGTTCAGTGATTCATTAGTTGAGTATATCATCCAGGGCTCATCATATTTCTAATGAACATCAGACATCCTGTTAGGCCACCATCATGGGCAGCTCTAACCTGGATGGGTCCTGTGGCAGCCTGCTTCTCAAAGCCACAGACATGATAAGGAGTCACTTGAAAGGATGATGGAAGAGGGAGAAGGGTCTCAGGGGAGAGCTTTAACTCCTTAACTTATCTCAACCAGAGCAACTACTAGTCATCTTTTTATGTGGTTTCCTTTGGCAGAAAGGGTCCCTGCTTTACACATCCGGGTCACAGCTCTTTCCAGCAGATTGGGGATAGGGAGGTACAAGCCCATTTGAATGCAATAAGGAAAGAGTGAGAGGTGTGGAAGTGGGTGCTGGAAATGCCTCAGAGAGGTCTGGCTGTGATGAAGAGAAATGTCCTGGACCTGAAAGGGTAAAGCTTAAGCATCAAATAGGAAAAAAAAAAACAAAACTGTTTTTCTCACTCATTTTCATAATTCTGAAGTTAATGAGAAAAGGCCAAGTCTCCAGTGATTTTTAATCATGGGTTTCCTGGCTAGAGATCATATACATTATTATTAACAGCATATTACAACTTCTATTTGACATAATATAATGCATTTATGTGAGTGTATATTAATGAAAATTCCCTTTGGCATCTAAAATCAAACAGATTAAGTCCCAGTTAAAGAGTATAAACTTCCAGTTATAACATGAGTAAGTTCTGGGGATCTAATGTATAGCATGGTGATTATAGTTAATAATACCGTATTATACACTTGAAAGTTGCTAAGAGAGAAGATCTTAAATGTTCTCACCACAAAAAAGAAATGGTAATTATGTGACATGATGTAGGTGTTAGCTAACTCTATGGTACTAATCATTTTGCAACATATATGTGTATCAAATCAACACCTTAAACTTACACAATGTTATGTCAATTACATCTCAATAAAGCTAGGAAAAACATCCCAATTATTCATTAAAGGCTATGAGAGAATTCTTACACTACAGAATCTTCTGTTAAGGTAAATGTAAATTAGCTGGTTAAGAAGGCATTATAAAAATTCTCTGATGTGAGCCCACTGAAAACCTTAACTTCTCAAGGAAGTACTTGGCATGGCAACGGAAAGAATCCCCAAATTTAAAATATATCATAGAAGTATACAAACAATATAGGTGAAAGCTGAGAATTAACATACATACATGATGTGAACACATGAAGTCCTATGACAGTATTGATAAAATAAACCCCAGATATACTCTGCATTCAGAATTTGTAGGAACAATCTTGAGTAGGATATTTCAGTTTTGCAGACTACACAGAAAAAATTAATAAAGCAGGCCTGAAGCTGCTATCTCTAGAAAGGCTGGCTTACAAAATTAACTTTTGGCTGGCATCTGGGAACTGAGCTTTTGGAGTGTCCCCTCCATCCTCTAACTGAGAAAGGTGGTTCACCGTGCATAGACTGTGTATAAAACAAAATCATTTATGTTGAAAACTTACTTCCTTCTAGGAGTCCAGGATGTTGGTAGTTACTAGGCAGAGATTGCCTTCATGACCAGTCCCACAATAAAATCCTCAGGTGCTACATTTCTAATGGACTTCCCTGGGCAGAAACATGGCAACACTTTATTGCATTTTTCTCTGCTGGAGACAGGAGCACCCTTGGTATGTTCCCTCACAGAAGAGAAAGTGCATTAGAAGCCTGTCCATGGGTTTCGACAGACTCTACCTATCTCTCCCCTTTGATCCTATCAGCTATATGTTGAGTCCTGTGAGTCTTGCTAGTGAATCACAGAATGCATGCAGGTTATTGCGCATCCTTGAAACAGGAACTTAAACACACCTATGCACACTCAGAGACAAAATTAAGCATGTGATGCATCCACATGTATAATGGCTTGGCACCAGAGCCCAACACGCCATCTACCTCCATATGATAGGAGACCAAAAGTTCTTCTATTTACCAAAGGTCCCTTCCTCAGCAGGAGAGGAACAGCAGTCCCTGAGGGCTTTCCTATCATTGATAAATTTCTTTGTCTCTTCTCAATTCAGTCCATAACTGCAATAAAATAATAAGCATGTGTGTGGTGCTTTACAGTTTACACCCAATTTTACCTAATCTTCTTTGTTAATCTTCACAAAATTCCATAAGAAAGGTAGTCACTACTATAGATGAGGAAGGAAATCAGTGCTTTGATTGATTAAAGTTACATTACTTCACATTCACAGAATGTGAAGGAGTTGAAATCAGACCCAGTTCTTCAAATCTTTAGCCCTTGCCTTCCCCTTTACACCAGTATTTCCCCCTAATGCAGTTTGTATTTGGGCATTTACACCAGCAAAGAAGTTGTATTGAAATGAGAAAAAAATAAAGATGTAACATAAAAGAACTCCCATATATTCTTAGTTATGTTCTGTCTTTTTAGGATTAAAATATCTACTCTGTTAGAAACAGTGTTTCTAGTTATAATTTTTATTTTTTGCATAATTATTTGTAACACCTTCCTGGAGCAAAATAAAAGGGAAACAATTCTGTTCAGATCAGCCCCCAAAATGCCTTGGAATTGTTGTGCTATTCGAATTTCAAAGTCTTGGAATCTTTTCCCCTCTGTCATATATGTCTGACAAATTAAATTCAGCCGAACTGGTGTGGCTTCAGCTCCTAATTCTACCACTGATCACCAAGTAGCACAGGGCAGGTCCCTGCACTTCTCTGGGCATCAATTTTCTTATTAACAAAGGGGTTTGCTTAGGTGAATTCTGAGAGATCCTCTACCTTTCTAAAGGTCTATGATTCTGTAATTCCTGAATCTGTTTTCGCTTTGAAAGTTAGTTTCCTGGCCCTACAGGACCTAGAATAAGCCACAGGGTGGCAGCAGAGTCTCACTTTAGCCAGACAGTAAGCCTAGTGGGTGAGTAGGACACCCACAGCTCAGCGCGGAAGGGAAAAACCAGGGAAGATGATGTTGCAGTTACGTTCATTAAGCCAGGAAGCATTCACATACTAGCTGCCTCCCACATGCTATGTCAGGAAACACACCTACTTCACAAAGAAGGTCTGTTTGCTTTTTAAAAGAGAACTACGTGATCGTAAAGACATAGAAGTGGAAAGATGATTGTAAATTCATAGGAATAGAAGCTGATTAATGATTATATACTTTTCTAAAAGATGGGCATACTGTGCACTGCATGCCCAGTGCCCCACTGTTAAGTAATGGCAGAGCTCAAATAGAATAGAGTCCTTCCGACTCCCAGGCCAATATCTTGGACTTTACACAGCAAAGCTTTCTCAGACGATGCGTTTGAACTGAAAATTTGGGGTTCACAGAGAAGTTCTGTGCCTTCAGCCCACTGAACTCTTGGGTCAGGGGACACCAGATGCAAGTAGCCCACTCTGGAGAATGGGCAAAGCTTGACAGGGAGATTCAAAAGGCCCCTTTGAGAGTACACAGGAGACACAGAGTCCTGTGAACAGAGAGGTGGAGGATTCCTATCTGGTGAGTTCAAAGGCAATCCTTTTATTTTTTCTTTTCTTTTTTATTTTGAGCTCATTTTAGATTTATAGAAAAATTGAAAAAGTAGTAGAGTAGTAAAGGCACTCGTATACACTTCATCCAGCTTCCCCTAATGTTACCTTACACACCCACACTACAATTACCAAAACCAGCAAATTAACACTGGTATAATGTTATTCACTGGACTTCCGACCTTTTTCCAAATTTTACCAGATTTCCCACTAATGTCCTTTTTCTATTCCAGAATCCTATTCAGGACCCCAAATTTCATTTAGTTGTTACTTCTCCTTAACCTCCTCCAGCCTGGAACAGTTCCTCAATCTTCCCTTGTCCTTCATGATCTTGACACCTTTGAGGATTATTGATCAGTAATTGTATAGATTGTCCCACAATTTAGACTTTTCTGCTGTTTTTACATGATTAAATTGAGGTTATGCATTTTTTAAAAAAGAAAGCCACAAAAATAATGGTGTGTCCATCTCAGTGCATCATGTCAAGGAATTAATAATGTCAGTGTCTTATTACCAGTGACATTAACTTTGTTCACTTGATTAAGGTCACAGCTTCTGGGTTTCTCTACTGGAAAGAATAAATATCTTGGGGAAGACACTTTGAAACCACACAAATATCCTGTTTCTCCTTGAATATTCACTCACGGATTTTTGCATCCATAGGGCACCTTAGCTGTGGTCATTGTAACTCTGGGGTTTCTTCCTTTCTTCCCTTCCACACTTACTAAAGTTGGAATTCTTCTGTAAGGAAAAGCAATCTTCTCCCCCACCCCCATTTATTTATTTGGTCATTTATTGACAGCCATATGGACTCATGGATACTTATTTTGTCCTACAGACTAAAATCTAATACTATCATTATTTATTTTCCTGCTCCAACTGTGCCAGTGTCGGCCATGAAAAGCCCTTTCAGGTGGGCGCCTGTGTTCTTATGACAAGTTCTCTTTCCTTTCTGAGAACTTCCACAGTTTTTGGTATCACAAGATTTCCAGGCTCATCTTGTATTCTGCCTGCCCAGCCCTGGAATCAAATACTTTTCCAAGGTGTCTGGGCTCCTTTCCCAGAAAAATGTTGTTTAGAAACTAAGATCTGGTTGCTAAGCGTGCTCACGGCACCTGGAGGGCCATTGTTTCTAGAACCTCTCAGCCAAATAGATCTAGGAAGATGGTGTACATTTGCTCACACATGCATATTTACATATCTCTATTTCTTTATTGATGAATCTGTATGTATATTAAATTGTATGAGTCCCTACTGATTGAATACCATAGGGGTGCGTGTTAGCTTTCCTTCTCTGTGTGTATCTTTCTTCCCCAATGATGAGAGAGTGGGCTCTTAGAGGATAATCAACAGCAGAGCCTGGCCTCCACAATCACCTGCTCAGCCAAGAAAAAGCCATGTGTGTTTAGCAAACTGTGTAGATTGTGTAAGATGGAAATAAGGCTTAGCGAAATTAAGTCGTTAAATGTCTTTTGGTTCCAAAATAACCCCTCTGTGCTTTAGCTTCTTGAGGCTCTGAATGACAATAAATTTAATATGACTAAAAGTTTTCGTTTGAAAATTAGTATTTTATTTTACTGGCCCTTTGATTATATCCCTGACTTCTTATACATTGCCTATGTTTATTTTTACCTCAGGTTCGGAAATTAGAAGTAATGACAGTCACCACAGGGTCGTCTGTCGTGGCTAGAACTGAAGGCAGCTCCATCACTGTGAGAATGGAAAGGGAAAATAATACATACAAAAACTGGCCTACTGTGCAATAAAGTAGGCAGGCACACAACAACATGGATAGACCTTGAGCACAGTGCCGCATGAAAATTCAAAAGGAAATGAGTAACAGTAGCATTTGTATAAATTAAAAATGCATACCTACATAGGATACACATCATACAAAGATGCATTTATGTATTTGGTGTATATCTGACCCTGCGTATCATGATGGGAAGGGGCATGGGAGTGAGAATCAAATATAAAGGGGAAAAGTATTTTAGGATTAAAACAAAATGAGAGATGTATTGTCACTGAATCAAGATGATAATGTGTGATGAAATGAAGAGTGTAATTACTTCTAATTTCTGCACCTGAGGTAAAAATAAACATAGGCAATGTATAAGAAGTCAGGGATATAATCAAAGGGCCAGTAAAATAAATTATTAATTTTCAAACTAAAAATTTTAGTCATATTAAATTTATTGTCATTCAGAGCCTCAAGAAGCTAAAGGTTAAGAAAGATTTTTTAAAAATTCAGCACTAAAGACATTTTTACTCAAAATGGCAAGAGACTTTTCTAAATGCATTACAGTACTTTGAAAATCCAACCTTATGTCTATTACGTACACCATTAGCATGTGGAGTTTGATAACTATCATAAACATTCATCATCATCAGAGAGCATCTATTATTCCTCTAGGCTCTAAAAGGCCAGTTTCCTTCTGCAAGACAAAACAAAACCCCTTTTCCCCATGTTCAATCTATTCCAGCCACTGTGGCCTTTCTCTCTCTTTTGGACAAACACAGCCTATCCTCTGTGCATTTCTGCTCCAGCCAACCCTTCTGTCTGGACCGCTCTTCCTCCATATGTTCACATAGCTGGCTTCTCATCAAATGGCACCTCTCCCAAAACCTCACCTGACCCCTTATCTAAACTACCACTCCCCACACCACCACATATCACCCCCATGGTGTTTATTTTGTTTGTGCTCTAGTTTGAAGTGTTTTATTTTACATGATTACTTTCACTCTCTCCCTACTAGAATGTATAGCTCTCCAGCCTTGCTCACAATCCTAATGCCATTGTAGGAACAGTGCCCAGCAAGGACTGGATGTTCCAAAAATGCTTTGCTCGAGTTCCAGAGATGGACTCCGCAGGGAAGGTTTTACTCAGATGCACAGTCTCCCTCCCTGGGACAGAGCTTGCCCTGAGTCCCTGCCTCTATTCCTAGTTTCGGGAGCCAGGTAGTGATATAACCAACACATGTGGTACCCAGAGCAGGTTATTTTAAAAAATTTCCCTCCTATATGCCACAAAATTATACTTAGTAGTAATAATAATAGAAAAAAAAGCAAATGGCCAAAAAAATCTATTTGATTGACCCCTATTTGTAATCAAGCCAGTAACAATATAAAAGTAATACCATAATAAAAGATAAAATAATTACATTAATGTACTATTTTAAAAAGGGGGAAAATGTAAACCATGGTTTGTATTCTTTTTCACTGTTTCAAAGAACCTCCCTTGTACGCCTCTCTTGCTATCCCATTGTGTAGGCTCAAATATTTAGAATGAAAGTTTGTGTCTCCTGTGATAACACTCTCTCTTTCCTGTGGAATTCAATGCCATCCCGTGTTGTTGCCTGGCTTCTAACTCTGATTCCTACCAGCTCCTAAAGTCTAAAGGTCCCCAAAAGCCCACAGTCCCAGAGCTTCCAAAATAAAAGCTTGAAAATTTAAAATCTCCCAGACACTCCAAGGACAATAACCTAAAACTTCTAAAGAACATCCAGCTGTTCCAAAGGAGGGAAGGAGGAGAGGGAGAATAATTACTCTCCCTGCTCCAAGAAGGGAAATGATCTCATTTTCTCTAGCTCTCTTGCTCTCATCTGTTTGGCTCCTCAGTTTGGTCTCTTCATGCCTCCCAAGGCTATTAAAAACAGACAAAAAAGTCTGCGTCTCTATAATTTCAAGTTCTTACTTGCTATTCCACTATTCAGTACTTCCTAAGCATAAATTCAATTTCTACCTAAATATTTTCTACTCATTATTCACAATTCTTCTCAAGCCTCACCTGTTCCAGGAAGTCTCTCCCTGTGTCCATGCCTTCCCTTCATGCCAGGCTCCAGAGAGAGGTAGTTATTTTCCCCTTAATTTCCATACTTGACAAAATTTCTATAATTTACATACTTTTCACTTTACTTCTGTGATTTCTTTCAGTACCACACCTATGAGTGTACTCATCTTTGTAATCCTAACTCTTACCATGTGTTCCATAAGTGAATTATTGTTTAACTGAACAATGAAATTAAAGACAAGGGATACCTTGTAGGGCCAACTGAAACAGCATTAGAGAGAAATTCTCAGCCACCTCATCTTCAAACCATAGAGGTTTGACTTAAATCTTAGGAATGGCTAAAACTGATTGGTGTATGCTTTTACTGATTTATTCCCATGCCTACTTGCCAATAAGTTTTCTAGACCAGCTAACATTACTTGAAATCCTGCATCATGAATAGATTATTATGAGGTAACCAAAGACATAGTAGTCATCAAAGCCTGCTTATGTGGGTGGTGAATCCAGGAAACGAAATACAGAAGTAACATTGGTAGGCCAACTACACTCATTTAATTTCCATCTACTATAAAGAAAAGTAATTGCAATTACTAATTACCTACCAATATTTCTTTTTTTTCAAACACACACAAAATGAATAAGAGTGAAAACCCAATATTGCTTTGTAAAGTATAGTAGTTTGAGTTATTGTCCTTAATCATTTGTTCCCTTTCTATAATAAGATACTACATCTCTACTCATTGTCACGTGATATGTCATACATTCTGTGGGAAAAGAGAGCTTGACCATGTGACATGCATTGGCCAAAAGAATTGTGAGCCAATGTTTGCAATGATTAAGCAGAAACTTTCAACATAAAGCGTGGTTTGGCTCAAGCTTTCTTGCTCTTGCCCTCCAACATGAAAATATGATGTATTAGGTAGAGGTTACTCTTTCAGCATGAGTTCCTTAATGGAAAGATATATGGAACAGAGCTAAACTCCAGGATTCATGATCTTTAGTACTCATGGAATGCAAGTATGAATTAAATATCTGTCATTGTAAGCCACTGAGGTGTATGGTTGTTACACACCACATGGAAGAAAAGCTGGCTAATACATAGGGTAAGTTATTAAAAATGTATTTTTTAAATTTAAGGGTAGAGAACATCATATTTATCTTTTTATTATCTGGCACATAAAAAGTACTAAATAAATATTTTTGAATGAATATAACTCTGCAATAAGGTAAAACAGGTGTTGTTTAATTATGTAGAAATTAAAACTCAAAAATTAATTCCCCTTTGTGCATTGGACATCTGTTGTTTTTGTCAGTTCAGAATATCCTCTCCTATTTCCAGCAACAACAGCTATCCCTTTTGGGGGTAAGTGATTCTCATAAAATTTCCAATCATAGGAACTGGCCTCCCAGGCTATACGAGTAGGCATATAATACAGATTTGGCCAATTACAGCACTCCATTTTCTCTGTTACAGTGATTGGTGTATAGTCAGGATTATGAGCCAAGATGAGCCTTTTCTTGCATTTTCATATACTGAACTGGTTAGAGAAAACTCTCATCATTTTTGTTCTAGGTTCACAGCTGTAGGCATCCGCAGCCATGCCCAAACAGCATGAGAAAAGAGAGAGAACAAAGCCAACAGAGAGAAGGAATAGTAGAAGCGACATAATGTTCTGAGGGCTCTTGAGTCTTTTTCCCAGTCACCGAAATCTTATATCGAATCTCATTCATGCAGCTCTTACTGTGAGCAATCCTAGTGTCCTAATAAAAATTCCCTCTTTACTTAAATAAATTCAAATTGAGTTGCTGCATCTGTAACTAAAGAAATGCTATTGACTACAACTCGAATGAAAGTAGCTTTCAATAATTGGTTTTATACACAAAAACAGAGCAAAACATTAAATTGATCCAGTCTAAGAACTGGAGTTGGAAAACATGATGTTCGTGTGAGCATGCCGGAGAACCCTAAATCAATGGCCTGTTCTAACCTGAAGTTAGTGAAGACTGAGGATGGGTTGTTCCAGAGCACTTTCAGAGCTTCCACCCACACCCAGAGAAGATGACATTTTTCCTGTCCACCTGTAAACTGAATGATCAGGACACAAAAGGCTGATAAGTTAAATGATGCGTTTATAAAGGTGCAACTTGTGTGGATGCCAATAAAGTCAATAAGGGAGTACAAAGAACATAGTTGCAAACTTTAGAGGACCTGCAATATTAGCCTATTCCCAGACTTTGTTTCCAGAAATACTGAAAGAAATGCAAGAAATGCAGAAAATATGAGGGAAGTACAAATTCAAAGACTTTTTTACTCATTGATGGTAGGTTGTAAAGTTAAAATAATAGAAAAAGCCAGAATTCCTAAAGTGATTATGGATTACAGTATCATTAGGACAGGCCCAGGTTTGCTAAACCCAATATTCTCATTTCATGATTCTTTAATGGCAAAAAATTGGAAGGATTACAAATCATTGCAGAAGCTGTTCATATGACAGGGAAGCTTGGAGGGACAGAACACAGCTCCTAATGTATCTGAAATCCTGATTGAACTGCCATACATGTAAGACTAAAATTATTAAACTAAATAGCTAGCTAGACAGAAAGACAGATATAGAGAAAAATCCTGCTGAGAAATGGCCTAGGCAAGTCATCAAATAATGTTACAGTTTATGAACTCCCCAAGCTATCATCAAACAGAAGAGAAATTAAATTCTTTGATCCCCATGAAAGCCTAGAGCTCAAGGTGAGGTGACACCTGATTTTGTCACTCAACTGGACAAAAACCTTCCGCACATGACCTAAACATTGGTTTCAGGGCTCATGTGGGAGGTTCTATACTTCAAAAGGTAGAAAAATATAAAAGTAATAATGATGGCTACAATTTTAGAGGCACCTGGGTGGCTCAATTGGTTAAGCATCTGCCTTCAGCTCAGGTCATGATCCTGGGGTCCCGAGATCGAGCCCCATGTTGGGCTCCCTGCTCAGTGAGAAGCCTGCTTCTCCCTCTGCCTTTGCCCTTCCCCGCTGCCCCCTGCTCATGCTCACTCTCTCTCTCGCTGTCTCTCTCTTTCAAATAAATAAAATCTTTTAAAAAATAATGATAGCTACAATTTTGATGCTTTCTTTTCTATATCCATTAATTAAAAAGGCTCAACACAGTGACTATTTCATCCATGCCTCATAGCAATTTGTGAGGAAAATATTCTCTTTGTTTACAGATGAGAAAATAGAGCTCAGAGGCCCTCAGCTAGTAAGTAGAAGAATCCAGATATAAACTCCCATTGTCTGCCTCCAAAGCCTGACTCACCCCCACTCCCCACGACCCCTAATGAGTTACTCATCATTTTATCACAACGAACAGGAAGTACTTGATAAAGAATTGATTAATGAATGAATCAATGGCATTAAGTCTACAGTCCTCAGAGCCACCTGCCGTATGCTCCCTATTTTGGCACTATTAAATTCCAATGGCACCTTTTCATGGAACTACCACCGCAAGTATTGCCATCCTGTGGAAATGCTAGAAAGAAGCTTAAAGTTTAGGATCTGAGAACAGAGGGATAAAGTGACTCCCGAAGGGACTTACTGAGGATTGAAGTACTGGTAGTCAAGTTTTGTTAGAATAGAGGGTATCTGGAGGAGGTTAATGAAAGTAAAGAAGGAAAGACTGATTATAGCCAAATTGTGAATGGGCTTGGATGCCTTTTATTCTGAAAGCAACGGGCAGACAATGAAGTGCTCTTGGCTCCTGAAGGAAGGAGTAACACATTGGAGCCATAGACAAGCACGTGTCCAAGAAATGCTTTTGAATAACTGAGGTTGGTGTCAGACTGGATCCCAAAAGGAAACACATGGATGGCATTCCTAAATCAGGATAACTTGAGGAGCATTTATTTACAGAAGTACCAATTAAAGAAGGGACAGCAAGGTGGAGGGACACCACAAGGAAAGTGTGGAACTAGCAGAGCTCTGCTAGCTTGATGAGACAAGAAGGAGGGGTGACTAAAACCAAGAGGAGAGAAGGCTGTGCAACTCATGCTACCCAGAAATAAGTGGTGACACTCGGTCCTAGAGGTGGCTTCACAGAGAAGGAACTAGAGGAAAAAATACTCTGATCTCACTCTCTTACCTGTTCATTGACCGCCAAGGCTCCCCATGGGACAAATCCAATAAAGAGCCAGACTATATAAGAACCCCTTGAAGAATTCACACAGGCCAATCTCCCAGGTAGAAAGCAGAGGTAGGAGAGTGGACGGGGGATCTGGAAGCACAAGGAGAAGATATCTGGTTCAAAGTCTTCCAAATAATGAAGAAGATTCTATTGCAGTATGGTTTACGGACAAATGTTAGTCATGTGCATTAGCAGAGATGAAAAGGGAGAAGAAACAATTACAGAATAACTGCAATTATTACCAGTACACAAGATACTTTATTCCCAGAGGTTAAATAACATAACTATATTTATTTTGAACACTAGACTCATTTATATTGTATTTCAAGTCTCATATGCATACCAGCTATTCAGGTGGAAGGTACTAGGGGAGATGGGGAAGAGTCAAGACTGGTTCAGAAGCATATGCAAGATAATTTGCTCTAGTGTGAACAATTGGCTAAAAATTATTCTTGGTAGACAACTGAGCATGAATATTTAAGAATTAACTTCACTTGAGGCTACATATTGATAATAGTTTAATATGCTGTTTGATCAATTATATCTCTTTCAAGTTCATGACAGAAAAAGAAAACTCCCATAAACAGAAATTTTGGTGCTTCCTAATCAGAGGCTAAGTGATTGCACTTTACATCATTTAATTAGATACTTGATTCAATTCCTGAGACGCTGTTTTTGCACATGGGCAACCATAGGTTATACCTCATGCCACTGATAAGCACACTGGCTTTGTGAAAAATGTAGGCCAAAGTTCAACATTCACCTCTGCCAAAAATGTATAAAATTAAAATACCCTTGGTAGGCAGGAGGCCTGAGTCCTAGTCCCATTTCAGTTCTCTGATCTTGGGCAACTCTTTTGACTTTTTCAGCTAATATCTTTGCCCTATCTCAGAGAAACTATACATGGAGCACTTAATGTTTTCCAAGTACCATGTTTATGTCCCTTACTTATCACAACAACCCAAGAAATAGATACTCCCGTTATTGCCATTTTACCAGTGAGAAAAACTAAGTCTTGCTAACTTAGTTTAAGTAATGTACATGTAGTGTTGCGGCTAGTAAGTGACAAAGTGAGGATTTGAACTCAGACCCTTGCCTGACTCAAAACTACATGCTAAAACACTAGGTCCCCCTACCCTTTAATAGTCTCTCTGGGTTCCAAAGAAAGAGAATATTTTAAAGTACTTTGCAAAGTATTATATGAATGTAATAGTTCTGTAAATAAGATTTTTGTTTCAAAATTCTGACATTATCACCACTCCCTAAGTATAACTTTTCAAAGAGATTATTCTATTCACCATTCACATAATTATCTTTATCATATATGAATGGTTTTCAGCCTTCCTGTGATTGGGGTGAATTTTTCAAATACTAGATTGTGTGACACCATATTTAAAGTAATTAAAAGGTATATCTGGCTGAAAGTAAAAGGAAGTTTAGAAAACTAAAATAATATGCCCTTTCCAGTAATATCATAGTATTTATTTAGTTGCTCTTCAGAATTAAGTCACTGTTTCAATATAGCTGTTGACTTGCATAAACTAAAAGAAATATTTTCTCACTTGGGTAGCATGCAACATTGCAATGGCATTATCTCCACATTATGCTTTGTGTCTGAATTCTTATTACAAATTTTCTCTGCCCAGAACCTGCCCAGCCCACTTTCCTGTAGAACAAACAATGTAAAACAGAATAAATCCCTAGTTGCACGCATTGATAAAATATCGATGTCTAAAGAAGCACGCTGTTTGAAAAGCACTGTCAAACATCATGCAGATACGTGTTCTCACATAACGTTCAATTCTGCTTTCCTTCTAGTTCTGCTTTTGCTGGGTACAGGAAATGCATTTCCTTTTGAACAGGCAATGCGCCTGGGCCTCCCTTTTTCTCCTCATATCAAAGGGAATTATTATATTTCCAAGCCTCTTCCTGGGCCATAGAAGACTACACCAGCGCTGTCTGGCTGAGAGTCCCACACTCCCAGCCTGGCTGGCATTATGTCAGGAGACAGAGAGGTGGGAGAGGTCCCCAAACAGAGGTCCCCAAACTTGCAATAACATCTGACCTAGATGGAGACAGACTTAGGGCGGATGTTATTGCAATATGTGACCCTATAAAGTCACATGTGATCCCATAAAGACCCCATAGCTTTAGTCAACTTCTTTATTTCAGTTGTCCAACTCGAACAAACAAACACAAAAGCCTACAAATGTTCCTGTCTCCCACTGACAAACCAAAACAAAGACATATTCCTTGCTCCTGAATGGGGGGTGTGAGTAAGATGGGAGGAAAAATAGAATAAATTATTAATCTAGCCTGGTTCAACAAAATCATGTTTTATGTTATCATAATAATACTGCCTGGCTCATTCAGTTCCTTTTAATTCAGTGTCTCCTATGTATCCAGTTCTGGGGATTATAAAATTTAAATTACGTTTCCCATCCCCTAGAATATTAAAGTGCTTAATGTTTACAAAAAAAAAAAAAAAGAGCAATATGGGTTAGGCTAAAGAATAAAAACTATGTGGGCGCCTGGGTGGCTCAGTTGGTTAAGCGACTGCCTTCGGCTCAGGTCATGATCCTGGAGTCCCGGGATCGAGTCCCACATCGGGCTCCCTGCTCAGCGGGGGGTCTGCTTCTCCCTCTGCCCTCTTCCCTCTCGTGCTCTGTCTCTCATTCTCTCTCTCTCAAATAAATAAATAAAATCTTTAAAAAAAAAAAAGAATAAAAACTATGCGTGATGAAGACCCTAAAGACTATAGAAATACATTTACGGATTCATTGTGGCCCAAAGTACTAGGGAAGAGTTTGTAGCATAGGCGTGAGCCAGCCTGGGTTTAAGAGACAGATAGGATTTGGATTGGGAACGAGAAGGGAGAAGGATTTTCTGGGTGTCATGCAGATGGTGGAAAGATAATAGCATAGAGGATATCAGAACCTTGGGAATATTCAGCTGGCACCACCATGTAGAATTACTTTCTATGTGGTGGGATAAAGAAAGGAAGTCTAGGAATCTAATGATGGCCCCAGTGAAGCAATCTCAGTGTTAAATGTTAATGGGGATAAAGACAGAATGAAAAGGAAAGAAATAATCAGTCACGAGACTTAGTAAAGGAACCTCGCCATTCTTCCCACTCTTGTCCATAAGACCCAATCTTTCCCTAACATTCCGTTTGGGATCCTAACATTCGATTTCGGATCATCACACTTTAAATCTCAACATTAAATTCCTTCCATTCTCCTCTAGATATAATTATAATATTGAATGTCAGTACGAGAGCCCATGACTAATTCCAGGGAGTTACTCAGTGTAGAAAAGCTGTATGATTGCTGTGCTCTCCAGTGGGAAAAAGATGTACTGATTAAGAGAGAAGATCATTCTCTCTTCCAAGAGGATGCTGAGGTAATTGGTGCTGCTGTAGATAGAAATAATAAAAGAAAAAGGTATTTTACAAATAAAGTTGCCAACTGAGTGGAGTAATTGCTAAATACAGAAAGCAAATATCTCACAATGGGGAAACATTAAGCGATCTCTTTCAACTCTTTCCAAATTGAACCAAAATAAAAAGTTCTTGCCCAAAGTTCCAATCGCTAGCAATATGGGGCACAGCAAAAGTCATCCGGAGTCGTATGCCATGTATGTTACAAAACAAAAAATAGTTGGTCAGTACATTTTGAAACTTAGAAGGGAATGCAAATCAGCTTAACATCTGCCAAATTGCTATTGATTGATCAAAGTGTTTTCTTAGTCTCCAAATTGAGCTAACACAGATTAATTATTCCAGTATTCACTTAAAAATTAAATCAAAGGAGACTGAATTATAAATGGTTAGATCTAATCATGGAAGCAGGGAAGAGAGTAGCACTGGTTAATGCTCCATATGCTTAATTTATTTTTTCTAAAAGAACATGCTGTATTTAACCTCCCCCCAAAAATGAAGTAACTATAATGCTGACAGATGAATTTTTTCATTCACTGCATGTCTTGCTCAGAACACTATATATAACAGAAATTTCACTTCAAAGGCCTCTAGGGTTTGCTGAGTAATGGCTTCATCAGCAGTCCCCAAAATAAATTTCAGATAAAGGTATGTTGACATAAATTAAAAAGAAAACTCTTTGAAATTGGAAAAAGCATAAATGGCTTCAAGAATATCATTTACCCTGATGTACAGTAGATACTGTTTCTTTCTTTTCAGTCTCCACTGGACAGCAGCCATTTTGTTTTGATCAGAATTACCAGTATACCAGCTCTAGAGGTAGGTCCTAATTACTCTACATTAGTCAAGGTAATCCCACCTAAACTGTTTAACTAAGGTTAACATTTGTAAACTATGTCTGTAGCAATGTACGAATGATAATTCTCTGGCACGAAGATTTTTTTAAATTTGTATTCAGTGGTAGGCTATCTATCCCACTGGGTCTAGTCCAAGTTTGTTTCAGGAAACATCCTATCTATGGCCACAAGTGAAACCAGTCTAAGAAGGAAGCTAACAACACTGTAGATGGCTGAGCAAAAGATGAAGAGAAATCAAAATCTTGGATAAGACAGTGGTACCACTTAACC
The DNA here is from genome assembly GCF_054177405.1 of Leptonychotes weddellii. Classification (NCBI taxonomy): domain Eukaryota; kingdom Metazoa; phylum Chordata; class Mammalia; order Carnivora; family Phocidae; genus Leptonychotes; species Leptonychotes weddellii. The sequence continues at coordinate 125,311,382 of NC_138369.1, forward strand.
AACCAACCTTGAAGTTTGGACCACCTTTGGATTTCCCAGTAAAACGAGCCAGATCATCTTCTTAGCAATTAAGCCACACTGAGTCATATTTTCTATAAATTCTAGTCAAAAGCATTCTTATCACTATACCATGTGTGTTGCTCAATTCTTCTCAGATCCTGTACTTGGGTCAGAGACCAAGACAATGCTAAAGCCTGCTGAAAATATATTTATTTGCCCAAATACAAGGAGCTGAAGAAGCCATCTGAAGAAGGTAGGATGATTTTTAGAAGTTGCAACTAATGAGGTCCCCTGGGCCCAAGAGTTTAATATTATGTCATTACTACATACCAACCTCATCACTGCGGAGAATGGTAAGGAAGCTATACTTCATTAAAGGGATCATTATGAGCTTACAAATTTGGGTCTTGAACCTCAATCATACAAGAGATTGTACCCTTAGTGTTTCAGTACCTGAAAAGAACTAAGCAAAATGCATGTGAGAAAAATAACACATATAAACATATTTACATATTATTTAATTTTTATATTAAATGAGGATCAAAGCTTTTATTGGAAAACTAAAATTCCAACTGAGAAAAAGATACATGGTAAAGAAGGAAAGCATGGAGTATGAATCTTAAGACACACGGTTAAATTCCTGACTCTGTGCCTTTTAGCTGTGACCTTGTGCAGATTACTTAAACTTTCTGGGACTTACTCTCCTTGGCAGTAAAAGACAAGGCTAATGATATAATTTTCAAAGGTATTGAGAGGATGATGTTAGATAATGTGAAAGAACTTAATAATTCTTTATAATTTACATTATATCTTCCTCAAAATGAATAGCATTAAGGAGGGCACGTATTGCATGGAGCCTTGGGTATTATATGCAAACAATGAATCATGGAACACTACATCAAAAACTAATGATGTACTGTATGGTAACTAACATAACATAATAAAAAAAGTTATAAAAAAATTTTAAAAAATAAAGCCACAAAAAATTGAATAGCATCTAACTCAGTTGCAAAGACAAAATGTGCATGGTCAAATACTGATTGATTCATTTCTGTGATCAAAGCATTCAACTTTCCATTGTCTAAAGAATAAAGTCTAAACACTTTAGTATAGAATTTATAATCTGTACAACTGACAACCTGTCTTCAATTTATGTTTCTGGTCTCAGCTCCAACTACTTATCTTTACAAGCTCCACTTGCCAAAGAACTTGCAGTCTTGCATTCCTGGACACCCAGGTGTCCTCTGCATCCCACCTGTTGCCACTCACATGTTATTGTTCTTGTTATTTATCCTCTAAGAATGCTCCCTTTCTGCCTACCTAAAATCTACCCATGTCTCAAAGCTCAGTTCAAATGCCACCTCCTTCCTGGGGATTCACATATTCCCACTAATTACAACCTCTCCTTTTCAAAACTCCTATAACTCTTTATATGTAACTTACTTACCCTTAGATTTTTTTTTTTATTTTTGTGAGGGAGAGAGAAAGAGAGAGAGAGAGACAGAAAGAATGAGCAGGGGGAGGGGCAGAGGGAAAAGCAGACATCCCGCTGAGCTGGGAGCCCGATGCGGGACTCGATCCCAGATCCCCAGACTCCAAGATCATGACCTGAGCAGAAGGCAGCCACTTAACCGACTGAGCTACCCAGACGACCACTTGCTCACCCTTAAAAGCAAAATGAAACTTTATATAATGGTTGCACATAAAGATACCTTATTTTTCTTACTGGATTTTGAATACCTCTTGTGGGCAGAATTACGTCTGATATGGTCTATTTCCATAAGATGCTAAAATGAGGTAAGTCACAAATAAGAACTTAGTAAATATCAGTTCAATTAAAATGAGCAAGTAATAGAAGAAAATGACTCAATATACAGGGATGAATTAGTGTGATAAGCTATGTATGTAAATGATAAGTCACACCAAGGAATCATCATTCTAATGTCAATTGCCAACACAGAGAAGTGTGGTTGAGGCACAGCTTGAGAAAAGGATAACATTTGGAATAATTGAGAAAAACTTAAAGGGATTCCAGTAGAAAAAATATATATATAAATGTAGCCTAGAGGAAAAATGAGTTTTGTATGTGCCAAAGACAGAGAAGTAATCCATGTAGCAATCACATGGGCTATTCTGGATAGCAGTAGGTAATAAGAATTGTAAGACCAAACTGAATAAGTGCAAAGCTTAAGGTACTGGCCTTTCTACTGTAGATATGAGGGAGCCATTACATTCTTGTGAAGCTCTTGTAGCATAATATATGTTGTAAGGAAAAAAGTGGTAATGATATGTGCCTTATCAACAGCAAAGAAAATAAAGTGAAGTATTAAGGTAAATCCAAGAATTTGAGACTAGAAGATTAGAGAACTGATTATATCCCTAATAGCAATGAAGGATACCCACAGGTGGCCCAGTTAAGTAGATAAGATGGCAAACTCTATTTTGGTCTTGCTGAACTGGAGAGGAAGGGCATCTTGAGGAGAACTGATACTGTGACAAGTGCAAGTGCCTCCCCGAGAGAGCACTCTCCATCACTACCCTGATGTGCAAAGATTTTGATCTCCATGCAAAAGAACACCCAACCATCAGATAGTCTTTTAATCCAAAGGAGATCATTCTATTCCCCTAAAAAGAAGAGATATTGTTTTATTGATCTAGAACTTGCTCTAGAACCTAATGTAAATATAGAATCTGAAACACCACACAAACCCTTCAATCCAGGCTTGCATATGATAAAATATATGCGATGCTGACCACCTCTCATATCTCGCCATGAAAAGCAAAACACAGCTTGTTATTCAACTTTCATTACTCCATGATGCAAAATTTCATTATATGCACAAGTCAACATTTAGAATATGAATACCTCTATGTCAGGGAATTCTCATATAAACTAATACCAAAGAGATAGTTGGCTGTGAAGCCTAGAATGGGGAAAATGCAGGTTTCTCCAAGCGGCAGGAGACGACAGTTGCCACAGAAACAGATGGAAGGTTATGTACTGTCCCACTGCTGAATGGGCAGGTGCACACCACACAGCTCCAGGGAACACTAGTCATATTGCATTTATGTGAATGGCATCTTCAGGAGAAGCACAATTCCAGAAAACCCTATGAATGGGGTACCCAGAACGGGTGAACCTTCCCCAGACCAGAACTGAGTTCAAAGACAACAATATGTTACTAGAGAGAGATTCATCTTCCTATTTGTATTTTTATTTTAAGCCTACATGTTTCAAGTCTGGCTAGAGCCTCACCTTCCATAGCCACTGCCTAGGCTTTCGAAAGTTAAAACGTAGTTGGGTCTTTTAATACAGTTTCTCCAATTAGGTAAGGAGCAAGGTAGGGAATGTCCATGGGAATTTAAATTTTAAATTTTATATGTATACATACACAAACATATATACACCCATACATATCATAAATTAAAATGTGTGTGTATATGTGTATGCTTACTTAGGTATTTGCAGGTCGACATATTCTGGGGCATCTGGATGATGACTTTATAACTGATTGTTGACACAAAATTTGGAACCAATAGTTCTGTTTTTGATTATGATATGTTTCAAAGTGGAAGTCAGATGAAACCACCATTGTTTGTGGTAGGAAACACAGGAAGACAGAGTAATCATCTGACTTTTGAAAACTCAAAAGTACTTGTGCCTCAGTGCTAAGAAGACACATTAATGCAGTGGATGTAATACAGAAAGCCCAGATCTGAGCATACCATTACTGCAACAACTCAGTCATGGTAAGAATAAATAGCAAATGTGCAGTTAGAAATATCTCTGTTCCCAATTCTAACAACTAGTTCACATAACATTTTAATGTAGTTTTCAGTAATGTTGACTTATAAAGTTAATAAATCAAGTGAAAGAAAATCATTTTGGAATGACATGTATTAAAGTTAACATTTTAGGATTTCTAGCAGGCAAAGATTTAGTTAAGTGTTAGGCCAAATATCCTCAATTAACAAACAAAGCCAATAAATTATTAATTCTATTCAATATGCTTATGTGAACAGGTATTCTCTGCATAATTATTATTGATATTAAAGCAGAGAAACATTAAATATGGAACTGCAT
>NC_138369.1:125315965-125332822 GCF_054177405.1 Leptonychotes weddellii
CTAATGATGTAATGTATGGGGATTAACATAAGAATAAAAAAAATTAAAAAAATAAAAAATAAAAAATAAAAAAAACAAAGATAAATAGATGAAAAAAAACTAACAAAATTTAACAGCTATTTGTGATATATGGCAAATCCTTAACAAATGAGAAATAGAAGCGAACTCACAAAATCATATGAAAAACAAGTACAGAAACCTCATAACAAACATCATAAAAAAAACTGCTTTTGTAAGACTGGTTTACAAATTAATTTATAAATTATCTAGTTTTACAATTTTATAAGAGCTATAAACAAGAGAAGTTTATGCCTAGATTTACATATACATATTATATGTAATAAAAATAATTTAAATTGCACTGGATAGCTATAATGCAGTTTTTCATTAGAAGAGATGAGTATCTTACCTAAATTTGAGAAATAGTTCTAGAAGATCTAGATCCAGAGAATTCGGCACCAAATCAACATAAGAAAGAAACAAATCTTTCAAATCCTTTCTGCAGTGATCCATTCATTCATATTTATTGAATGCCTACTGTGCGTTAGACACTGAAGTTATATCAGTGATCAAGATGGACAGATTCCCTACCCTCAGGAGCCTATAATCAAATGCATGAGACAGATAATTAACATGTGAACAAATAATTTTGTTTTAAAAATTCCAATTGCATTCAGTGTATGGTATGAGGGAAATAACGAGCATCTTATGACAAATGGAATAACATGGAGGACCAGATGAGACTAGATGATAAGCGGGGGCCTCTTACGCATATCTTAAGAATATCGTTGAAGATTCCCAGATAAAAGAATGAGCCATCCAAACACATAGTAGACATGGGCAGCGAAGGGAATTATTCCAGAAGAGAGAATAAAACACTATAAACTTCTAAAGTAAGAAAAGTTTGTCATGTTCTAGGAAATAGAATAATAATGTGTGTGGGAAATAGTGAGCCTAGGGAAGAACGAAATGAGGTTGCACAGGTAGGCGGGTGCATCATTCAGAGCCTTAAAAGATGTATTAGGTTTATTTTATTCTGAATTGAATAGGAAGCCGTTGAGGAGTACAAGCAGTAGAAAACATGATCTAGTTTATATTTTTAAAAAATGAGGCTGAAGAGGGTAAAATACCTAAATATTCCATTAACAACACACCAAAGGTTCACAGATGGACAAGGATGTAGCATCCCTAGCTCAGGACCAAAACCATCTTAAAAGGAACTGGAACCAAGACAGTGTTTTTAAGTGTGTTTTATGCTTTAATTTGAAATGTTAACATTATTAAAATTATGAGATTTCACCTCAAATATCTGGATTTTCTGCATCTCTGGATTTTTTTTTTTTTCCTAGAAAATCCAGGAACAATAAGCCTGCATTCCTTCTTGGAACCAATTGGCTGGAGCTGAGTAGCAGCTGCTCCATTTTCCCTTTTGGAAAGTGCTGTCACTTTCTTTTTATCAGAGTTCTCTCTCACTGCCTGCTTCACTTGCTTTTCTCACCTGTTGGATGTATCTAGATGCATGTATTTTGTCACCTCCTCTGAGGGACTACAGGGACCACACAGTCACAGCCCTTGGGAACTGTCCCTAATGCTGACTCAAAATCTTAGTATAGATTATGCCCAATGATCTTTTTTTCTAGCCCTGACCCTTGTTCATTGATCGACTCCAGTTCTTTGTCCATTTGTCTCTGCAAGACCATACCTACACACGAAACACTGACTTATCCTGTGTTTGTGCTCATCCATAGTCTAGTCCTTAGCTTCAGTTCTGTGGGCGATTACCCTCAGGCTCAAGCTCACCTATTTGACCATGCTTTATTCTGAAGATCTTCACACATGGACTCCGCACTATTTATATCTACTGTTCAAGTCACTGTTGAGTCTTTAGAATGGTGTTAAACTGTATGTACAATCAAGTGTTGTAGGACAAAATATATGCTGCTCAAAGTGCTTTATTTATAATTTCATTATAAATCTAAAAATAAGGAATGTACAATTCACATTGTACATCCGACGCAACCTCTTGGGTTGAGATTAACTGAAGCCTGTTTCTAGTCTTCTCTTTTCTTTCATCTGCTTGGAAAGCATGGCAATTTGGTTAAGTTGTGAAAATGCCATGAAAAATACATGCTTCCATAAGGATGCAGGAACAATTGATCAGATATCTTAATTTGTCCATTGCTCTACCTCTAGCACCTAGAACAGTGACCCATGGTAAGCTTCTCAGTTAATACTCTGTTGAATTAGCGCATGAATGTCAGGCTATCGTACACTCAGCCCAATATTGTGCTTCAGACATATGAGGTTACAAAATGAAAAAACATCCTTGTACTTTGTGATAAACTATCCAAAATAATAAGACTATAGACCCTACCTCTTACTTCCCCAAATACCCCCAATTACTTAACTATAATTAATTAAAAAAAAAAGCTAAGGGTCGCCTGGGTGGCTCAGTCGTTAAGTGTCTGCCTTCGGCTCAGGTCATGATCTCAGGGTACTGGGATCGAGCCCCGCATCGGGCTCCCTGCTCAGCGGGAAGCCCGCTTCTCCCTCTCCCACTCCCCTTGCTTGTGTTCCCTCTCTCACTGTGTCTCTCTCTGTCAAATAAATAAATAAAATCTTTAAAAAAAAAAAAAGCAAAGGCTTTTAGCTCACCTACTATTTTTCTAAGGCTATTTACATTCTGAATCTTTAGCATCCTTCAGAATAATGAAATTTGCCCATCAATTACCTCCTGATAAAAACAACACTTGCACTGGTTCTACCTATAGTTTTGAAACAGACCAATAGACACTATAATTATGAAACTATGAAACAATCTGGGGAATGTTTCCTAATACGGAAACATTCTGCTCATCACTGCTAATCATATATGAAAACAGAGTTACCCAAAAGTTGCTAAGCCCAAGTCTGAACCGGGTCTTCCAATCACACTCACATTCCTTCCCTTTTCTTCCTCTCCCTGAATAAAACTTCTAGGACAGAACACTCATCACAGTGTGATATGAAAGTCTCTCAGTCCATTAGCTCTGCCTTTGTCAATATCACATGGGAGATGACACAGTTGAGAGCCTGTTCTTTCTCTTTAGTTCTACCCAATACAGAAACCTTTACCCTTGCTAAGTTAGTAATGCCACCATAACATCAAACAAGATAATAAACAACCACTAGAGACAGAAATATGTTTTGTGAACTTTAATTGAATAAGCACCTTATTTTGCTGCTGGTAGGGAATAAATTATCAGGAAACGGAATTTATTGACTGACCTGATTTCTAAGACTTGCTTAAAACAAAACAAAACAAAAATTCCTAGGACCATTTTTCTCCCTTTAGAGCAATACATGAGTTTTTGAAAGATCTGAATCAATGTTCTGTCCTTCTATGCACTAACTCAACTTATTTCATGACAAATTAATTTGTCAGAAATCAACAACTGCAGGTTTGAGATAGAAATAGTCACATGAGGGACCAAACTGAGGCTATTTTGGACCTGTTAGCCTTATGATGGGATGTTTTAATTTATGCATCATGGAAATCTCTTTACACCACTCCACTTGTAATTGCAGCAGCTCACGGATGCTTGTATGCTCGTTGGTTTCACTTTATTCTAAAAAATCTGGTAAAAAGTCACTTTGTGACTGATAATTTGCTAGGGCAAACTCACTTTAAGAGATGTTATCTGATTATTTTTTACCATATTATCTCACTAACAACAAAAAACCAATAGTAATAATAAAAAGCTCTGATGAGTTGTAAATTATCTAATGGAATGATATATTAATTTTCTCTATAAAAACTCTCAATTTTCTTATGTGAACATAAACTTGCACATTACATAAAACCCTTTCCCCTGACCTATTATTTACTCCAAGGACATCATTGTTATGGAAGATCCATTTGACCACCTACCTCATATCCATTTCCTTTTCTTCTCTGCAAAGAGGGTTCTAGTGTTCCTTGGGGCAACAATATGCTTAGATGAGGGCAAGGGATGGTAATTGATACAAGCCAATCTTAAATAATATTATGCCCCAATATACCAGCCTCTTACTTTCAGCCATTTTTGCTAATGAGACTTGGGAGGAAATCTCTGGGGAGATGTTCGGGAAACTTGGACTCTCTTGATGAAAGACTGATATGGCTGACATCACCGACACTCTTTGCTTTGACTTTAGACTTGATCTCTAGAGCTACAGCAACTATCTTGAGACTGTAAAGCAGCAAGTAAGAATATGAATGGCAACATGCTAAGAATGCCACAGTAAAAAAGACTCTGGATCCTGGATCCTAGATCCTGGATGGCTTAGTTGAGTTTTGAGTGAAAGCCAGCAAAAGGCTTACTTCCAGACTTCTTAGTATTTGAGAAAAATCAAACCATCTGATTAAGACACTTCCTCTTTGTCAACAGATGAATGGATAAAGAAGATGTGGTCCATATATACAATGGAATATTACTCAGCCATCAGAAAAGATGAATACCCAACTTTTACATCAAAATGGATGGGACTGGAGGAGATTATGCTAAGTGAAATAAGTCAAGCAGAGAAAGTCAATTATCATATGGTTTCACTTATTTGTGGAACATAAGGAATAGCCTGGAGGACATTAGGAGAAGGAAGGGAAAAATGAGGGGGTGGGGGGAATCAGAGGGAGAGATGAACCATGAGAGACTATGGACTCTGAGAAACAAACAGGGTTTTAGAGGGGACTCGTTAGCCCGGTGATGGGTATTAAGGAGGGCATGTACTGCATGGAACACTGAGTGTTATACAAAAACAATGGACTGTGGATCATCACATCAAAAACTAATGATGTATTGTATGGTGACTAAAATAACATAATAAAATTTTAAAAATTAAAAAAAAAAGACACTTCCTTAAGTCTTCTGTGACTTGCAGCTGAATGCCTAATACAATTATTTTTCTGTGAAATAGCTCAGGCATTCTCAAAACTCTTCCCTTTTTCCTTGTCTCTTTTTCCAAATCTACATTCCACAGTAGCTCTCAAACACAGTATATTCCTGCCATCTGAACTGCTCATTAGTCTCTGAATTCTCTCTTCTATCTATCATGGGTCTTTGTAAATGATTCCTCCTCTACCAGTGAAGTCCTTTGTCATCCTTATTCCTCATGAAAAGCTATGTTAGTATAAGCATATTCCATGACTCAGAAAATCCATTTCTAGGGCTAGCCCCAACAAAAATGCATAGACACCTTCACAAAAAGACAGGTACAAGATTGTTCATAGCAGCATTATTCACGATGACTACACACTGGAAAAAGTGACCATCAGTAGTTGAATGGATAATAAATGTGTGGTATATTTACAGTAACAAAAATGAGCAAACTACAACTCCAGCTATATGCAACAATATGGATAGATCTTACAAATGTAAGTTTTAACATAGTTTTAAAGCAGAAAAACTATAATGTCAGAGAAAGGTAAATGCTGCCCTTGGGGAAAGTAGTGACTGGAAGGAGAGTTACCAGGATGCTGGCAGTGTTCTGTTTCTAATCTATGTGATGGTTACTTGGTTGTGCTCACTTTGTGAAACTACACCAAGTTGTAAATGTGTCATTTATGTACTTCTCTATGTATAATATTTAAATTAAAAGGTTTTAAAAACAAAGTTTACCTATGTCAAAAAGAATCATTAAGATAATCATATTTCTTCCATAATGCTTTCTCTGATTTCATTTCAATTTAAACTTTTTTTTATTCTTCCATAGAATTTTGTCTATACCCACCTTATAACTCATATCCCAGGCTGCTCTGTTTTCAGATGTTGTCATATGTAACTTCCCCTGCCCTCATAAGACTGTGATCTCCCTGAAGGCAAGGTTCACATCTCTGTCATCTCATACAGCAATGTACAAATTAAGTCAGAAAACCTCTTTGAAGAGAATTTTATTTTTTTTAAGATTTATTTATTTATGAGAGAGAGAGTACACACACAAGAGTGGGGGGCTGGGGGACAGAGGGAGAGAGAGAGAAAGTCTTTAGCAGATTCCATGCTGAGCATGGAGCTGATGCTGGGCTTGATGCTATGACCCCGAGATCAAGACCTGAACTGAAACCAAGAGTCAGATGCTTAACCAACTGTGCCACCCAGGTGCCCCTGAAGAGAATTTTAATTCAAAACAGCTTCCTATGAAAAATATATACCAAAGATCAGTTGCTTGTGTTTTTGAGTTTTAATAATCTAATAATACAAAAATTTGAAAATCTGAAGGCAGCTGTAGCATAGAAGATTCATTGGATTAAAAATATAACAACTTTTAAGTCTTCACTTGCTACCCATTTAAACTGTGGAAATTTACACAAATAACTGTGTCTTTCAGATCTGTAGTTTCCTCCTCTGAAATATGGGGAAAACAACATTTACTTCATGGAAGTGCTATGTGTCTCAAGACAGCTGATGCACATGAGTGTTTTCTAAACTCCGAAGCACCATAAATACTAGAGGTTTTGTTCTTCATTATCTAGTATTTGTTATTCTTTTTCACATCATAAACAAGGCACACCTGGAAAATTACAATTATTATACCATGCTAGAGTGAAATGAAAGTCTCCTTAGGGCTAGAGGACACTAGTCATGCACACTGTTTAAAAAGCCATCAGTTCGTTAGAATTAAAAATTCTGGCTCAGATGGGATCAAGTCTTTTTGTCTTCTTCCGTGGAGGTCTCCACTGGCAAACTGAGCTCAGTCACAGAAAGTAGACCTGTGAAAGAGACCGTCCCAAGCATCTGAAACCAAATGGGAGCGTCAGCCGTCACATAAAAGCATTCCTGTCACAAACACAAATTCCCAAAACTGAATTTACAATGCTGGGTCTATGCTTCTGCGGACCTTTTGGTGTCACTACAGGGAGAAAAATTTTGCAATCAGCCTTTACCTATACCTTCTATCTCTAATGAGAATCTGTAAGCAAGTGATCAAAATTTCAGCAGGAAGGAAATACTCATTTCACACACTTCCTTAATCACCCTTTCTAGTGAGGAGGGAGATCCTCATCATTAGTTCATGTATGAATGTAACCTGATTCATGCATTTCCAATGAATTATTTATTTCTTCCCTCCACAATTCCTCCACTCTGATGGAGAGAAGTGTGTGTGTGTGTGTGTGTGTGTGTATGTGTGAACAAGGATAGGATTTGGTGTTCTTTCTCTTAAATTACTGAAATATCCATAGTAGTGCAGGGAGGGTAGAGAAGAAGATGGGCCATCATCTATTACATGAGCAGAAAGTTTGTTGAAATAGTCTCACTTTTTTAATATCTCCTAAAGCGTGGTATGCAAAATGATTTTAAGAGACAACCAGAAAAAAAAAAAAAAAAGACAACCAGATAAAACCTTTAAAAAATTATGGTTGGGGCCCTGCATGGCTCAGTCAATTAAGTGTCTGACTTTGACTTAGATCATAATCTCAGGGTCCTGGGATCAGGCTCCTGGCTAGAGGGGAGTCTGCTTGTCCCTCTGACCCTCCCCCCACTCATTCTTACTCTCTCTCAAATAAATAAATAAAATCTTCTTAAAAATTACGGTTATTTTTAAAAAACTATTTTTATATTGGGAAAAAACCCCACCATATTAAACTTGTAATTCTGCAGATATAATTGCTACAACAGACTTTTTAAATTTTTTAACTTTTTAATTGACTTTTTTTAAGTGTGTTGATTCAAAGAAAAATTAATAACAGGAACACACAGATGTAGTAAAATTACACAGGAGGTGCATGAATGTCCAGAGTTCAGGCTACTGGGTTAGTTGATATTTGCTCCTTACATATCATTATCTCCTTAAGGAGACTTTCTTCTGAGTTAATTCCAAAAGATTACTCTAATTCACATACAGAATGGTAGAAATAAGAAATGACGCTGTAAGATGAAATTATTTCCAGTAAAGTTGAAAAATAACCATCTCAACATGTGGCGATGGGGATTACCACGGAAGTGTGAACAGTATAAACACACCTCGGACTATGGGTAGCATGAGTCAAGGGCCACAGTCTCAGTTCTGAGAGTATGTGCCCATTAGCACTTTCCCTCCTCGAACCCCAGCTTGCTCTCTATAGAAGGACTAAACTGTCTCTAAGGTTCCTTCCAGCAACATCAACCTATGAGTCAAAGTAGAAAACAATTAACTCTGCATTAGGAGCACAGTGAGCTGTTAAGTATGTCAAATGGACTTCTTATTACCTAAGTGAGCCATAAATTAAATTGTTGCTTCTTCCACTCAGTGTACCCACTTATTCAGAGCTATGTGTTAAAGGGCCTTATTATTTTACAGTGAATTTTACCCCTGAAGGAGGACATGAAGAGGCTGATATTTTCTCTTGTCATTTAGAAGAGATCAAGCTGCACACCAGTGACACTGCTCTGACCTCTTGGATTAGAACAGAATGACCAGACAACATGCACCCAGGGATTTACCTAAAGACTTGAGAATTGAAAGGACAAGTTTTGTATTCCTAGGCGCCTTCTGAACTCAATCAAAATCTTTCTGTTGCTTAGGATAACCTACCACTTCTCATCTCTGTCTTCCTCTGTAACCTTCTCCCAGCCTCCATTAGAGCTCAGAAAATTCACTAGCTCTTCCCCATATAGAGTCTCAGATTTGACACAGAGCATTAGAGCTAGAAAAGACTCCATAGGTCATCTCTTTCTGGTTCGTATCAGATGTTTAAATCCCTCTGCAATGCCTCAGCAGTCACACAGCATCTGCCTGTATGGTAACAGCAATTGGAGAGTCATAAGCTGCCAAAGCACTCAGTGTGTGTTCACCACAGTCGTAGTCCCTGTACTTCATGTTCAGCCCAGAGCTGCCTTTCAAACTCAGTCCATCAAACCTGCTTCTACTTCCTTGAAGTCCCTGGAATACTAAATTATACTTCAGTCTTCTGGTCTCTTCTCTGGGTTAAACACCTTTATGGCCTTCATCTGCTCCTAAGAAGTCATGATTTCTAAATCCTATTAATAATCCTGGTCATCATCTACTAGATGTACTCTAATGTATATTATCCCTTTGGAAGCATGTTTTCCACAGCCAGATAGGATCTCCCCCTTTCCACTTCCAAGTGTTTTGTGACCAGCATGGGGTACAATGGTAAAACCTGCAGTATTATTCTATTCCCTCTCGCATAATCATGATCCCAAAATTATCCTAATCTCTGAGGAAATCTAATAAAAACAATACTGATCAAAGATAGACACATATATACACATTTTAATCAGCTTCACTTTGCATCACAAATGGTTGTGAGGTATGAATAGTCACTTTTCTAAGATATCTGTGTCATGTAGTGTAAAACTATTAAAAAGCTGTTTTTCACAATTCACATAAAAACTATATATGTGTATACACACACACACACATCTGTAAGACTTCAACAATCATGAAATACTTTCCACTCATTTGATCTTCATAACTCTAGGACAGAGGCAGGGAAAGATTACAAAAGATTACAAAATTCACATAGTTTATAAATTACAGAGCCTTCAGATTTCAGATCCAATCTCCCTTCACAGTATTATTCACTTTAAATAATCAAGTGTCAGAGCACCTAACTGGGTGCTAAGACTCAATATATTAGGTGTAAATTTTAATGATCCACTTTAACCCAATTTCTTTTACATGCTTGTGCTACATTCGGCTGTTTCATGGCTATTGCTATGTATTCCTACAAGAGAGGAAAGCAAATGGCCATCATTGTTCAGTAAGTAACTATTTGCTTAAAATCTTAATCAAAGTGTTTCTAATCACAAACTGTGAGAACCAGACACTTCCATTCATAGCCCTGTAGAAATACCACATAGGCTCCAGAAACCATTAGCAGCCTCCAGTCACTAATGCTAATAGCATTCTTAGGAGGAGAAATCCCAAAACAAGAAAAGCCAAAGCTAAGAGATTAAAGATTTATAAAAAGTCAAAATTTAGGGGTGCCTGGGTGTCTCAGTTGGTTAAGTAGCTGACTCTTGATTTTGGCTCAGGTCATGATCTCAGTGTCCTGGGATTGAGCCTCGAATCAGGTTCCACGCTCAGTGGGGAGTCTGCTTGAGGATTCTCTCTCCCTCTCCCTCTGCCCCACCCCCCGCTCATGTGTTCTCTCTATCTTTCTCTTTCTCTCAAATAAATAAATAAACCTTTTAAAAAAATGTCAACATTTGCAGCCTCATCTCTGCCACTCCAAGTCAATGGATTCTTGACACCACTGTAAATACATGGTGTTGCCTAAAACAAAAGTTCCCATATCTAGCTCTATACTACAATTACTGGTGGAGCTTTTTAAAAATATAAGCACATAGGCCTTTCTGACACTTAGGCAGTCTAGCGTAGAACAATCTGTTTTTGTGGTTGCTGCTGTTGTTGTTATTGTTGTTTTTAAACGAGAGTCTGGTGTGCCTAGAATGTAGCTGTTCCAAGCCTGGAATTTGTTAAAAAGGGGAAGCCACTTCTCTTGTATTATCCCCATCTCTCCTGCAGCAACAGCATTCCTTTTTCTAGTCAATCCTTCTCATCAGCATGGGCCATAATATTTCTCATAAAAACGGTGTTCCCTGATCCCTCCCACATTCCCTCATTTGCCTATATAACTTTACTGCAAAACTCCTACAAAGATTTTTTTTTATAATCATTGTCTCTATTAACTCTCCTTTTAGTCTCTTGAGCCCATTCCAATCAGACTTTCACACCCATGTCTCCATTGAAACTGCTTGTCCAGGTGAGTGATGACCCCCTACATCTCCCAATCTGAAGATCCATTCTCAGTCTGTTAACTACAGATCTCTCGTCAGCATGTGACCCACCTGGTCCTTCCTTCTTGCCACTTTTTCACTTAATTCCTGTTGTCACGCTCCCTGAATTGCCTCCACTCCTCAAGCTTCTCCTTTGGAGTCTCTTCGGTAACATTTACTCCTAAAGGCTAAATATAGGAGACCTTCAGGCTTAGTCCTTAAATCTCTTCTTTTTCATATCAGCACTAACTCCTTATGTGACTGAATACAGTTCTGGGGTTCTAAATACCACCTACATGCTGATGAATCACATTTCATATCTCTGGCCATGGACTCCCCTAAATTTCAGACTTTTATCTTTCTACCTCTATCTTTCTATCTTTCTGCCTCTACTCTAATTCTAGGTCCTATTTAAGGAAAACAGATCATTTGAATCTATCCTTCGAAGCAGTTCTGCCCTTCTTTTTGCCCAGCTCAATCAAAGATCTCTCTCTTTGCCTAGTTGCTCAAGCATAATTACTTGAGCCACTTTGGACTTCTCTTTTTCTCTCAATCAATTAGCAAATCCTGTCAGCTCTACCTCAAAATATATCCCAAATCAGACCAAGTCTTACCACCTAACACATTATGACTCTATCCCAATCCTCTCACCAGAAATACTGTAATAGCCGCCTAAATAGTCTCCTTGATACAGTCTATTTTCATACTGCAGCCAGAGTGATCTATTTAAAATGTAAATGGCTTATCACACCCCTGTTCAAAACTCTTTCACGACTTCCCATAATCCTCAAAATAAATTCCAAAATATTTGTCACAGCCTACAAGGCCAGAAACAATCTCCTTTCCTACCATTTTTCCTCACTTTGCTCTGGCCACACTGCCCTTCTTGCTCCTCCTAATATATCAAGCCTATTCCTGCTTCAGGACCTTTGCACTTGCTGTTCCTTCCAACTAGAGCAAGTTTTCCCTCAGTACTTGCTCCCTTGAAAAGCCATTCCCTCAGAGAAGACTGCTGTCTCTAAAGAGATCTTCTTTTCACTCCCTATCACCTTAATACATTTATTTTTCTTTATAGCACTTGCCACCATCTCACATTTATTATATGCACGCTAGTTGTTTATTTATTTATTAGTTTACTTCTGCACTAGAAAGTAAGCTCTTAAAACAGACATTGTTTTGCTCACCACTAAATCCCCAGAAATTAGAAAAGTACCTGGTGAAGAGTAGACCATCGATAAATGACTGAGAGAATGGAGGAAAGAATGAGCAAATTTAGCCTGAAACACATGCTCTTTCTTGGCCCCATGCCTTAGTGCATATTTTCCCCTTTACCCAAAATGCCCTTCCTCATCATTTCCTATGCGATGTGGATGCCTATTTATTCTTCAAAAAGCAACTTGGGTAGCATATTCCCCTAAAGCCTTCCCAGATAAGCCTCCCTGACTACACACACACACACACACACACACACACACATACATACACACACACACACATATCACCGAGCAGAGGGAACTGCTCTTATCTCTCTCTGCATCCAAGATAAATTGTTCCTACCTTTAGTCTAGCACCTACCTTTAAAGATGTCTTCTTTATATCTTTTTTCTCTTAGATTTTTTTTCTCTTGCCATACTGTGAATTCCTTGGGGCAGGAGTTGCTGTATCTCTATATGCCCCTGCCAAACACATACTAGGAACCCAATTGTGTCTAAAATATGTCTGGTTGCTAGCCCTCACATGAGTTTTTACTATTTCTTCCTGCCTGTGCTAAGTTATTTTTATTAGAAGCTGCTGTTCATTAATGTGATTAATACACCTAAAAGTAGCTCATTTGTCCTCTCTGCCTCAGAGACAAAAGTGCCTGTAAATCCCAGGAATTAAACTCTAATATAGTTTAGATTTGCTCACCATTGACTGAGAACTAAGTGATGCAAGCCTTCAATAATAGAACTTTGCCTGCATGTCGGAGAACATTTCCACACCCTTTGCAAGACTCTAGTCATTAATCATCAGCAAAAAGAATTTAAAGGAAGCTTAAATCAACAAAATGCCCTAACCTTTATCATGTTGTCCCACTTCACAATGCAGAAGGAAAAGGTTCGATACCATTGTTGGGAACAGCATCCTCTTCGAGCAGCATTATAATAGGGTACACCACAAAACTTTGTGTGTAACAAGATGTGATAGCTGTTGGAAGCTATGATTCTTATTCCAAAGAAGCTATAAATTTCATGTTGATAAAACTGGCTTCTACCAAGTTTCTTCTGTTTTTCCAAGACAATATAAAATGGAGCTTTATTTTATCTGCAATATAGCCTTGTGTCATAAATGCATCAAACATAATAACCATAGTAATAATAAATAAGTTATATCTGTATTATGCCCTTTAGATTTTGCCACTTTGCATGCATACTGTTTCATCTGACCTTCAGACGCTGCTTTGATGGAGGCAAGAATGATTATACACACCTTACAGATGAGTATTTTGAGGGTCACAGAGGTTAAAAAAATAAAAACTTGCCTAAGGTCAAGAAATGAGTGAATGAAAGAAACAGACTCCAAATTAGCATCTAAATCCTGAGTATACTAAGAGTATAGCTTCCAAAGATCCAGCCACTTTACACAGACATGGGGCTCTGAACAACTGCCTCAAGTTTGCTGGGCCTCTTTCCTCATTGGCCACATAAAAGTGTGTATCCAATTCCTACAGTTGTTGCTGAGACCCGAATATCCTGATTCTACATTTTGAATAACTTATGCTCCATGCATAACATAATAATTGGTCCCTTCTCATTAGAAGATTACAACACAGGAATTATGTTTGTTTCCTAATATCTGTGTTGTTAGAATGACAGCAAGGTTCATTAGGGTCGTGAAGTCTGGTCATGCCAAAAAGCTTCGTGAGGTGGGGAGAGCAATCAAAACAAAGCCTCATTTCAGTTTCAATGTATGCCTTAGAAATGCCCTTCCATCTTTTTGAGAAAGCTGGTTCTTTTCAGCTAGGAGGAAGGTGCTAAGGAGGCCCAGGTGGTTCGGGAAGTAGCGCTGACATAGATCTGAGGTCACCGGACAATCTCAGCTCCATCTAGTCTTTCACTTGTTTTTCTCTGAAACCTCCAGAGGGATGTGCTTCAGTGGCAAGTGCTCATTCTAC
This sequence comes from Leptonychotes weddellii, assembly GCF_054177405.1. Classification (NCBI taxonomy): domain Eukaryota; kingdom Metazoa; phylum Chordata; class Mammalia; order Carnivora; family Phocidae; genus Leptonychotes; species Leptonychotes weddellii. The sequence continues at coordinate 125,329,856 of NC_138369.1, forward strand.
ATCCAGCTCAACGAGCAGCCACTCCCTCTTAGTTCAAAAGGTGAGATAACAGGGTGCCTGGGTGGCTCAGTTGATTAAGCGACTGCCTTCGGCTCAGGTCATGATCCTGGAGTCCCGGGATCAAGTCCCGCATTGGGCTCCCTGCTCAGCAGGGAGTCTGCTTCTCTCTCTGACCCTCCTCCCTCTCATGCTCTCTGTCTCTCATTCTCTCTCAAATAAATAAATAAAATCTTAAAAAAAAAAAAAGGTGAGATGACAAAGCTCAGCTACTTATAATTCTGGAGAGAGCAGAGGGGAGGGTGTAGCTTACAACCACAGGGAAATGGAACTGGACTTCACACCATTCTCAGTTGTCCCTGCAGCCCCACTGATACAATGAAACCACCCTCCCAAGTGATAAGGCAATTCTTCAGCAGACGCCGCGCAATCCTTTGATGACAGCCCACTGTGCAGCTGCTGCCATCAGAAGATGATTATTATCTTACTGACTCACTAAATTCTCCAGCTTAGGTGAACTTCCCCTTCAGCCCCACTCAATGCCCAATTACCTCTGACAGGAAGCCAGCCCTGGACACAGGTTTTTTTCTAGTTAGCATGGTGCCAGATGTAAAAAATCAGGGAATATTAGCCAAGCAAGGCTACTCCTCTTACTATGAGTCAATACACATTCCCAAAGAAACATATAGATAAGAAAATACTTACACGGCACTCAATGTCCGACTATTCTAAAAGCTTCATCTATATTAATTCATTTTACTCCTCATCACATCTCTATAAAGTATGGGTTATTGTTAGTACCAATTTACACAGGAGGACACTGATGCCCTGGGGGGTGGGGCGGGCAGTGAAGAAACGTGTCCAAAGTCACAGGACTGGTAAGTCTGAGTCACGTCAAACTCAGGCAATGTCGCTCCACAGTCTGCTCTCAGCTACTCCAGGAGACTCGCCCACACCACGATATATGTTTCTGAGCTTGATAAATTTGTATTAACAGAGGTGAATTTCAAAAACAAAAAACGGAGTGAAAAAACAAGATGCAGAGAGGTAAGTACAGTTCAAGACCATTTATATAAATTTTAGAAACCCTCAAAACAATATCATACATGATATATATTAAGAATATAAATCCATGGACTGGAGGGACACATACTGAAGTCATTTTAGTTTCACACCTGAAAGAGGAAGACACTCTGGAATGGAGCTAGGGACAATTCTAAGAAATTTTAGTTTTATCAATAATAATTTGACCTCTTTATTTAAAAAAAATCTGAAATACATAAGGCATAATGTGAACAATTTGTTCATTCTGATCATAGGTATATTAATGTGTGTTATATTAATCTCTGGTCATTTCTGTATTTTCATTTTAAAAACAAATTATATATATTTTCTCCCCTATTTCTTCTTGTGTCCTTCCAAACTCCAAAGCCATCAATATCATTTCCAGTTGAGGTAACGGAATCCATAGTGGACTGTGTTTTAGAAAACAAAATTGTAATGATGATTCATCCAGGGCTAGTTGCCTAATGTTAACTACAGCTACATATTTCCAGTTTAGAGTGATAAAAACAAATTAACAACCACTCTATTCAACTAGAACTTGAACTGAGCACATATAAACAATCGAATCAGCAAATAGTAATTATCAGAGAAGATAACCTAAAAACAAAAAACACTGGGGAGAATTTATCTCTGCCACAACCATACCAGTCCCTTCTAGAATAATGACAATGGTAACTAAGAATGACCCACTATAGACATTGTTAATAATTGGGATTATTTATGCTCATGTACTGTCTCCCTTATCAAAGTATGGAGTTATCTCAGAATAGGATTCATGCAGGGTGCCTGGGTGGCTCAGTCAGCTGGGCATCTGCCTTCGGCCCAGGTCATGATCCTGAAGTCCTGGGATCGAATCCTGCATCGGGCTCCCTGCTCAGTGGAGTCTGCTTCTCCCTTTGCCCCTCACCCCGCTCGTGCTCTCTTGCTCTCTCTCTCTCTCACTCTCTCTCTCTCTCACTCTCTCTATAGCCCTCTCAAATAAATAAACAAAATCTTTAAAAAAAAATAGGGTTCATGCAGGTCCACTGCTTGGCTCATAATGTGGGTCTCTGTAAAGGCTGGCTGAATCAATATATAAATGAAGTGATGTTCCATAATGTCTTTGCTCTGACAAACCTAAAATCTTCAACTCTTTAAGCAAAAGGGTAGGCAATGAGGCTGAATATTAAAATTCTTATACCTAGATGGATAACATTTTGGGAGAGAGTAATTTTTGCCCCATCGGATAAAAATTAGAATTTCCCTTTATCATAGAAACTCCTCTATTTTCAGAGGGACTACCTTTCCAGGCTTTCTCATTATACCAATGTGAGTCAGTTTCCTAGCTTCTATGCTATAAAATCTCTCCAACCATTAAAGCAGATTTTCCCATCTAAATATTTTGTTTAGTAACTTGGATTTGAGATATTTTGAGCAGAACCAAGTTCATACAGAATTTTTCCCTACATTTAGGCTTCTGTATTGGAAAATTCTTGTTTAATTTCAGAAGGCTTGTCTTATTTGTCCCAAGAATTTGTGGAAGAGATCATGCGAAGAAGAGAATGCCAGGACTAAACTCTTCTACAAGATACTTTGAGAGAAAGATGGAGGGAAGGGGTACGTGCACCCCGATGTTTATAGCAGCAATGTCCACAACAGCCAAACTGTGGAAAGAGCCAAGATGTCCATCGACAGATGAATGGATAAAGAAGATATGGTATATATATACAATGGAATATTATGCAGCCATCAAAAAGAATGAAATCTTGCCATTAGCAACGACATAGAAGGAACTGGAGGGTATTATGCTGAGCAAAATAAGTCAATCAGAGAAAGACATGTATCGTATGACCTCAATAATATGAGGAATTCTTAATCTCAGGAAACAAACTAAGGGTTGCTGGAGTGGTGGGGGGTGGGAGGGAT
>NC_138369.1:125333322-125414809 GCF_054177405.1 Leptonychotes weddellii
GATGGGTATTAAGGAGGGCACGTACTGCGTGGAGCACTGGGTGTTATACGAAAACAATGGATCGTGGGTCACTACATCAAAAACTAATGATGTATTGTATGGTGACTAACATAACATAATAAAATTTAAAAAAAAAAGAATTGCTGTGATGTCATGCTAATGGTACAAGTCACATAAATGAAATCATGTTAAAATGGAACACAATAATAATAATATCTAAAATATACTGAGCACATTATATATGGAAGACTCAAAGTTCTTAGACTGATGCCTGGTATATAGTTAGAGCTCAAAGTATTTTTAGCTATTACCAATTCATTTCATCTTTACCACAACGTATGAGGTAAGTACTATTACCATAGCAATTAACATGTATGAATAAATTGAGGAACAGCAAGGTCATGTATGTTATCCAAGATCATAAGCTAAGGAAGGCCACAATCAAACAAAAGCAATGTAGTGCCCAGAAATAATCTCTTAGTAATTCTGTATAATACCTCTGGCTGTGAAAGGGTGTGAGGGAACCTTCATCTTCACTACTTGTGACCATACCATTTTACAAGAATTCCCCTAGAGTGATCATCCTCTAAAATACCAACTGACACACTAAATAAAAAAGCATATATAAAAATAAAGTACAACAGTTTTCAAGGGATTACATGTTAAATCTAGGATTAAATAAGATATAAGAACCAGGCTAGAGCTATTATTTCCACTTTTTTCAGATAAAAATGCTGAATTTAAAAGATTCTTAGTAATTTTATTGAGACTCCTTTATAACTACGTCTTCTGACTCTAAGTCCCATGATTTTGCAACAACCTATCCTTCCTCATCACATATAACTTCTATTTGGATTTGTTACTATATGAGAGACTGACTCTGCATGTAAATTAATGTGTTACCTAATTTTACATGAGGTAGAGCCCTATCTTTATTACACACCGTACATACTTAACCTTTTTCCACATCTAGGAAACATATATCCAATTTGCAATATATTCATGTTTTATTTAATGTAGACAAGGAAAATTGAAGTAACATCAACATACATCTCAAATGGCTTTCTGAGATATGTATTTTCAAAATACAAAACCTCAACATCAAACATATTAATCTAGAATACAGCAGTTGGATATCTTTTAGCACTTATAAATATGGTGGCAAAAAAAGACTGTGTAAATAATCTTATGAATTGAACAAAAGTAAAAATGAAAGATCTCATTGCTGATTTATTTCAAAAGTGTATTCTTGTATTTCACATAGAGTTAAATTACCTAATTAGTTTTTTTTTAAAATAGTTCTACTTTTCATTTAGAGTGGTGAGTAATCAGAAAGTCAAAGTTTTAGAAAAAATGAATGTAATCTATATATATTCTAATCTTTCCAAATATATTCTTCATAGCTCTAGAACAGGGTGAAAATAGGTATGTAACCAAATGAATCAGATCCCCCAGAATAGTATATGAAGTTTTAAACATGAAACCTATTATAATATCATTAAAATATTGATTATTAAAGTTACATGCAATTTATGTACAAAAAAATTAGTTTACAAAGAGACACTTACTTAGACATAATAGGGGCACCTCTCCTCTCTCCTCACACCCCCCCTTTTGTAGAGAGAAAACCAAAAGACACAAAAATTGGATTAGCACTTGCAAGGTTAATAGACATAATCACTTTAAAGGATACACCTTAAAAAAAGAGAGAGATGCACAACACAAAGTGGTGAAACAGCACCGCGTACGGCTTCAGCAGAAAAGAATTTCACTTACTTGATTTTAGTTTAGTATTTTTTTCATTTAAATTTTTAATTTCGCAGGTCATTAAAAGGGTCTGATTTTCTTTCTTTCCCTCACTGGGCCTTTTGAGGGACCTGGTTGGTTAAACCCAGGGCTAATTGGGACTCTCCTGTTTCAGCACCGAGGACAGAAAATGCTTGATCTCCAGGGCAAAGCTATTCTCCGACGAGGGCCAGAAGTCTACCTCTCTGACCAAGCAAGAAAAATAAAAGATACCTGACTCGCCAGCCACCTGTTTAAAAGTCCCCTCTCCTGCCGAACGCACCAGCAACTTCTCAAGAGGAGACACTGAGCAACTCCAAGTCGCACGCCGCCCTCACAAGTCACAAGGAGAGAGCCGCGAAGAAGTGCGAAAGCAGGTCACTGTATAAGCACCCCTCGGAAAGAGACCCGCGATTCCAGTTCAGGCGCTCGGCGAGAGCTAGAGCGTTCTACAAAGCGCAGATGACTTCAAGGATTAGGAAAAAAAACAAAACAAAACAAAAAAAACAACAACAACACAAACACCCTCCAAAGACAGAATCGGCGGCGGGGCCATTCTCTCGCCCCAGTGGGGAAACGACTTCCTTCTACCACTGACAGAGCAGAATAAAGGAGGGGTGGGAGGCGCAGGGCGCCAGGGGGAGGAAGGGGTGGGTGTATGGGGGCATCTGCAGCCTTCGGGTCTGAGGAAAGAACATTTTCTCACCACTTAGGCTGTTGCTGGACCTCAGGCTCCTTCCACAGAGACACTGCAGCATATGCACTCCTTTCTTCAAAGAAAGCTCAAGAATCTTCATGGAGAGGCGCGTGTGTGGGGTTCGTCAACTCCCCGCCCACCTCCGCTAATTGTCCAACCAAAAGGCGGCCTGTCTTCGGCAGCCGGGTCCCGAGTCCATGGTGGGCGCGTCCCAGGTGGACAGGGAGCCGCGCGCGGGGTAGGAGCGCGGCGTGCGCCGCGGCCGGGCAGGGAGAGAGAAGGAAGTGCCGCTCCGCTGGGGGCAGCCCCGGGGGAGCCGGCGGCGCGGCCACACCCCAGTAAGCTCGCACGTCTCTTTGGGACTTCCCGAAGGAAGTGGCAGGGCTGCGGGCGGGAGGGTGAGTGGACGGGCCACGCGGGGGACGTCGCCGTGGGTCGGTGCCCCTTTCCAGGGGCCCGCGCCCGGAGGGACGAGGACGGGGTCCCGAGCCGGCCCTGGCCCTCTAGGTCTGGCGGTGAGCCCGCGGCGCCCTCCCGCCTCAGTGTCCCCGCCGTGCAAGGCTTCGGGGCGCCGAGAAGGGCTCCGCGGGGCCCGGCCGAGCTAGCCCGGAAGGGAGCGCTCCCGCGGGCTGCGCGCCTGCCGAGGGCGACTCCGGCGTGGGAATCCGGCGGAAGAGAAGCGCCCGCAGGAAGGGCTGGACCCAGGAGGCTGCGGAGCGTCAGAAGCGACTCCAGGGAACCGGGTAGGGAGGGAGTCGGGGGTGGGGGGGCTGGGGAGGCGGGGATGTGGAATAAAGAAAGCTCTTGGGTGCGGGCCAAGAGAGCGAAGGTGTGCCTAGGCGCAGCGCGGATGTGGGAGTCTGGACACCTGGATTTTCTGATCAGGGCTCTGTGACCTTGGGTAAGTCACATACCACTCTCGGCTCAGAGCCGGGAAGAGGGTGTGGAATAGAGAACTAGCAACTTCCTGATTGTCTCCTTGGCTTCCAGTCTCCTGAAAAAGCTTAGCACAGGTGCAGTGCGGAGGCAGGGGCTGCGAGGGGCGAGGGGGCTGGGGCGGGGGGCGGAGGGGGTAAAGGGAGGCCAGAAGGAAGGGAAGGCCGCAGGTGGGGACGGAGAGGCAGGTGAGGTGGGAAATCTGAAAACAAAAGCACTTTGTTCTGGTGCGATATTCTGGCAGGTTGTTTCTGCCAACTGGCCCCAAAGATGACCAGTGAGCTTCCCTGTGGGTCTACAGGTCTCGATTTTTTTCTTCTGTCAGCAACCTCTTTGGCTTTGTTTTGTTTGTTTGTGTATTCATTATCAGAGGCCATCAATGCCCTTTTGGAAGACTTGTGATTGAAGCATACAAAGAATGCTGACTATGGGACCAGACTCCACTCTATCTGGAATCTCAGGGCAAGAAGAGACCTTAGAGGACAGCGATACAGCAAGTGGTTAAAAGCATAAATGCTGGAGACAGCAGCCCATGTTCAAATTCCCACTAGCTGTGTGACCTTGAACAAATTATTTAACCTCTCTGTGCCTCAATTTCCTCATCAATAAGAGAGTTAATAATAGCACCTACCTTGTTGAAGATTAAAAAAAAAAGAAAACTTGATATAAAGTAAGTGCTATAATAGTGTTAGGAATTATTATTACTTAGCCCCCGACCTGTAGGGTTTTTGATAACTTTCACTTTTCAACGAACACCAGTGTGCATACCAATGTGAGCATTTCTTCTTGAATGGTTCAGGTAATAGAGAACAACCAGCTCCCCAGATAGTTCATTGCACAAATCCTGTTAGAAGGTTTACCCTGACATTGAGCCAAAAACTTAAATTCATTTTCTTTCCACCCATTGCCCCAAGGCCACTAGCTAGTTACCTCCTGCAAAGGAGTGAAAATGGTTTTCATCATCCCTTTCTTCTTTCCCTTCTCTAGGCTAAACCTTCACAGTTCCTGTGATGTTCCCTAAAGGTTGAAGCTTAAGGTTGAGGTTCCTTGGAGAAATACTCATTCAGAAGTCTCTTCCTTTTTCTTCTCAAAGATAGTAGAAGAAAGCCAGATAATCTGGAGGGCCTTTTGAGCCCACAGCCACTGCTGGCTCCACATTCTCTAAACTCTTTTCAGAATTGAGCTCCAGGCAAAGTTATTTGGAGTGGTTCTAAGACTCAAGGAGATATATTCAGGCCTTCCTTCTAGTCGCCTCTAAGCCCTGTTGTTCAGTGGGATCACCAAAGCTCTGTGGACTCCCAGGTCCTTGATGATCTTGCTAAAGCCACGGAACTGTGATCACTGGGGAGGTTCTGAGGCCCAGGCAACCTGGGCTGTGGCCTTTGTCTTTCCAGTTTCTTCGGGAATTAGTGAGAAACTTGGCTCATCTGGGGATTCTGCCCATAGAAATTCCCCGTGGAGGGAGAGGCAATTAGCAAAAGGAAAACATCTAAAAATAGCTCTTCATGCTGCAAGTAGAGGCAGAGAGTTTTCCGGAAGAGCTCTCCTGTTCTGGAACCCAATGCCTAGAGTGGTTTCTTTACTTTGACAGAAATGCTATTCGTTGAAATGTAGCAAAGGAATAGGATAAGGCTTTGGTTCCCACAAGGAACTTGAGCAGAGTGAGCAGGTTCATGTGTGATTTTAAAACACACATGACCTCTGGAGCAGCAATTTTCATATTTATTATGAGCCTCTCTACCTTCCTGGCAAAGCTATTGCAAGGATTCTGTGAGGTAAAACATATGAAAGTGCTTTGGATATTTTATCATCTTTGTAAGACCAGGTTCTATCATCAAATGCCCTGGGTTCTAGGTGCTCCTTAATGGTCTAACATAGTGGCTCTGTGAATCTTCCCTCTCCTCAGTAGAATTGCAGACTCTTAGAAAGCAAGACAGGAAAGCCAACTCTGTTACAATTAATATTCAAATGGCCTGGGGCTATCTTGTTTAAATGGCAGTCACAGTGATTCTTACCGTGAAGCATATTCATCACAAAGAAAATGGATCATCACAGTATTTGAAAAAAAACAAACTTGGGATTGGGTTTATAGATTTTTCATCTATTACAGAACTCTCAGATGAGCTCAGATGAAACCAAAGAAAGCATGTAACATTTTAATGCAAAATATTTTCCTATTATATATTATGGACATTGATCAAAGTAGGTATAAAAGGGAATGGATCACTAGAGTTTTATCACTGAGACTTAGTTTTAAAAAAAATTAAGTTTCTTCCCCTTATAAGGACTTCGATGTACATACTTGTTAAAGCAACTCCTAAGGTGAAATCAAGTTCCAGTTAGGCACATAGATATAGTCTTCCTAATGTATCTTGGGAAGTACTTAAGGAGAACTCATTTCTACAAGTACCATAACATCCCAAAACAGGACAAAACAAAACAAAGAGTAGCCAGGAGCACAATGGATGGTAGGAAAGTGGCACATTTTAGGGTAAGGAAACCTGTTAAATTTTCTGCTATGTATTATTACACAAGCCCAAATCAAATTTTACTTGCAATTATATTTTTATTTTAAATTCAAGATATATTATTACACAATGACCAAATTTTAAATTATGTTATCTGCTTCTAATAAGATTCTTAAAGTTAGGCATTCTTTCTATTTTCTTATTGACTTTGGGCCAACTCTGGCAAGTGACTCACCAGTGTGGTTTCAAAATGAAACAATTCACCACTTTCTGAGAAGGATTGGAAAATCTGATACATAATGATAGGTGAACTTGTTTAAATTCTTAGTATCTAAATTTTTCCTTTTTGTAGTTATTTACTCACAGTTTGTAGGAGTTCATAATTGTATGAGGTAGTTCTGAGATTTTTAAGTGGTGATTCCTCTGAGATACTTTTTGTTCATATTAAGTAGGAATCTATTGACTCTTGGCATCAGCTGTGTAATTAATCAGTATATTTATCCTCTTGGAAGCCTACCTTCAATCAGTAATAACATATTCAGAATTTTGCCGGGCCCCAAAATTTTAATGAGTATATTAATGGCAAAATGTCTTTTGAATGGAAAGCAATTTTATTTTCACAGAAAACCAACACAAAAAAGTAAAAGATAAAGACCCGTATAGATAGCTAACATAGTATCATTGTTCTATGTTCTATGTACAGTCCACTAACTGTCAGGGTAAAAACCAGGCCTGTATCTCATGTCTTAGAAATATCTTCAAACCCAATTTTGATAAGCAACACCATAGACTAAATGTTTTCATCCCCACCCCCTAAATTCATATGTTGAAATCTAACCCCCAAGGTATTGGGAAATGGAAGGTTTGGGGAGGCTTTACCCTCATGCATGGGATTAAGGCTTTATAAAATAGACCTTGGGGAGCTCCCTCTCCCCTTTCACCAGGTGAGGACATAGTTAGAAGACAGCCATCTGTGAGCTAGGATGTAGGGCTTCACCAGACAGCAGATATGGTGGTGACCTTGCCAGCTTGTGAGAAATAAATGTTTGTCATATAAGCCACCTAGTATATGGTATTTTCTTGTTAGAACCAACCTTATTAGATAATGTGGCAAAACCAGTCACTAGCAGCTAGCTTACCTAATTAATGACATACATCATCCAAATAACTTTTAACTATTTTTACAAGATCACATACATTGGGTTTTTATTTGTATTATCTTCTTCCTCTTGCTCTTTTTTTATTTCTTCTCCAAACTTTTATTTTGAAATAAATTTAGACTTCTAAAAAAGTTGCAAAATAGTTGAGTTCCTGTATACTCTTCACCCAACTTCTTTTAATGTTAATAACTCACATAACCAGTGTACAATTATCACAGCTAGTAAACTCACACTGGTACCATACTATTAAATAAACTGCAAAATTTTGAAATTTCACCAGGTGCTTTGTTTTGTTTTTCCTTAATACCCTTTTTCTGTTCCAGGATCCAACTTGGATCCACTTTGCATTTAATGTGTCTTCTTAGTCTCCTTCCATTTATGACAGTCTCTCAGCCTCTTCTTGCCTTTCAGGACTTTGACACTTCTAATTAATATTATACAAATATTTTGTGGAATTTCATTCAATTTGGGTTTGACTGATACTTCCTAATGATTCCTATAAGGCTATTCATTTTGGCAAGAAAGCCACATTAACCATGTTCTTTCCTTCTTAGTGCATCGTTACGTGATGTCAACTAATGATACAGTATTGATGACTTGGTTAAGGTAGTGGCTGCTAAGTTTCTATACTATAAAGTTACTTTTTTTTCATTTATGCTTGATAAATCTCTTCTTGGGGGGGGAGGGGCAGAGAGAGAGAGAGAATCTTAAGCAGGCTCCACACCCAACAAGGAGTCCGTCTGACTCGGGGCTCAATCTCACAACCCTGAGATGATGACCTGAGCCGAAATCAAGAGTGGGATGCTTAACCAACTGATCCACCCAGGTGTCACCAGTTGATAAATCTCTTGAGAAGAAACTTTGAGGCTATGTTAGTATCCTCTTTCTCCTCACACTTTCATCCATTGATTTTAGCATCATTTGGTAGATCTTGCTTGTAGCAATTATCATTGTGCTGTTTTCCTATTAGTGACTTTGTATTTTCCTCATTCCTACTATAATGGGAATTCTTCTACAGGGGTTGTACCTTCTCCTCCACTTATTTATTTATTCCATTACTTATTTATATCAGTGTGGCCTCACGGATATTTATTCTATGGGTCATAATCCAATACTATCATTATTTTGTGCCTCAAATTGTCCCAGCTTTAGCCATTGGGAGGTCCTTCTGGTTGGCTCTTGTGTCCTTTTGTTGAACAATTCCTTAATTTTATGGCACCACAAGGTGTTCCAGGTTTATCTTTTACTTTTCCTGCCCCAGCTCTGGAATCAACTAATTTTCTAATGAGTCCTAGTTCTTCTTATTGGAGAATAGTATTTAGGGACCAAAATCTGGGTGGTAAATGTGCTATTGTTACTGGCATGTCATTGCTCCCAGGCTCTCTTGGTGGAAAGAGCTAGGAAATATATGTATGTACAAACCCACACATACTCATACATCCTATTTGTTGAAATATCTACCTCTCTCTATAAATGAATGGAGATATCTATATGTATCTATATGTGGACATATTTATATATAGGTGCATCTATATGTTGTTATATAATAGGTAGATATCTACAGATAGGTATAGAAATAGGACAGAGAGAGAGATAGAAATAACAATCACTAATACCTATGATTCCAATCAAACACAAGTTTTGTTTTATTCTTTGCCCTTTCCTTATTAGTAATTTCTTTTTCTAACCATGAAAAACCTGGCTTTTATTATTTATAATATATTCACTTATTTATTCAATCCTAGAATACACTTAAAGTGGTTATAGAATTCCTAACCAATACTTGGTGAGAAATGGATCATAGCCAGAGTACAGTATTTATGTACAGTTATTTTTGTCTTTAACCTTACAGTATCCAGTCAAAATATTATTTTCATACAAATCAAAACCACAATGAGATACCACCTTACACTGGTCAGAATGGCTAAAATTAACTCAGGAAACAACAGATGTTGGCAAGGATGCAGAGAAAGGGAAACCCTCTTACATAGTTGGTGGGAATGCAAACTGGTGCAGCCACTCTGGAAAACAGTATGGAAGTTCCTCAAAAAGTTAAAAAGAGAACTACCCTATGTCTCAGCTATTGCACTACTAGGTATTTATCCAAAAAATACAAAAATAGTGATTCAGAGGGGCACATGTGCCCCAGTGTTTATAGCAGCAATGTCTGCAATAGTGAAAATGTGGAAAGAGCCCAGATGTCCATCGACAGATTAATGGATCAAGAAGATGTGGTATATATATATATACAATGGAATATCACTCCACCATCAAAAAGAATGAAATCTTGCCATTTGCAATAACATGGATGGAACTAGAGGGTATTATGATAAATGAAATAAGTCAGTCAGGGAAAGACAAATACCATATGATTTCACTCATATGTGGAATTTAAGAAACAAAACAGATGAATATAGGGGAAGGGAAGGAAAAATAAAATAAGATAAAAACAGAGAGGGAGGCAAACCATGAGAGATTCTTAACTATAGGGAACAAACTGAGGGTTGCTGGAGGGGAGGAAGTGGGGGGATGGGGTAATTGGGTGATGGGCATTAAGAAGGGCACTTGATGTAATGAGTACTGGGTGTTATATGCAACTGATGAATCATTAAATTCTACCCCTGAAACTAATAATACACTATATGATAACTAAATTGAGTTAAATTTAAAAATTTTAAAAAAACAGCCCCATTAAAAAAATAATGTTGTAATAACATCATATGCCAACAGATGGTGACTACACTTACCTTGGTGAGCACTGTGTAATGTATAGAATTGTTGAATCACTATGTTGTACACCTGGAAGTAATATAATATTGTGTGTCAACTACACTTCAACTAAAAAAAGAAAAAAAAAAAAAAAAAAGACTTGAGGGAAACATGCCGGACAGCAAATAGGAGAGATCTCTGCACATTTGCAATAAATGTAATTTTTACTTTCTGCTTTGTGATTGTATTTTTCTGGTTTTCTTCAAGGAGAATGTTTTTGTTTTCAGGAAGAAAAGTATTTTAGTTGGTTTACTTTAAAAAAGATAAACAACTTTCATACATTAAAAAAAATTATTTCCCAAAGTGACGTAGGTTAGTTCTTTTCTTCCTCATCCTTTTCAGTATGGATTAGTCATTCATTTATAATCCAGTTAGGTTCATTTGTTATTGCTTGTATTCCATGCTGGCTGATTTTAATTACTTAATCAAAATTAATTAACTTTAATTATTTCTTTCTTATTTGAATATGTAAAACATTGGTATGGTTCTAAGAGCCAAAACTTTACCAAAAAAGTATGCTCCAATATGTGTCACTCTCTCATCCCTCCTCTCCTGTCCTGTCCTGTTCTCATTCCCCATTCTTTCCACTCCTTTCCCACCCATCCCCTATAGGTAACTGGTCCCTTTAATTTCTGGTTTATCTTCTCTATGCTTTTGCACAACTGAGCAGATACTTTCATATATAGTGACCTTTAGATTATTTCTAACATTTTGCTATTACAAACAGTACTGCAATAAATATGTACATATGTCCATATTGTTGGAGGGTAGAGTCTTGTTAACAATGTGATTTTTTTTTTTTTTTTAGTTTTTGTTTAAATTCCAGTTAGTTAACATACAGTGTAATATTAGTTTCAGGTACACAATTTAGTGATTCAGCACTTCCATACATCACCCAGTGCTCATCACAAGTGCCCTCCTTATTCCCCATCACCTATTTAACCCATCCTCCCACCCACCTTCCTCTGGTAATCATCAGTTTGTCCTCTATGGTTAAGAGTTTGTTTCTTGGTTTTCCTCTCTCTTTTTCCCCATGATCATTTGTTTGCAACAATATGATTCTTAGGAATGGGAATGCTCGGTCAAAAAGTAAGTGTATAGGTAGTTTTGTTTGGTATTGCCAAGTTTCCCTTCAAAAGGCTTTCATGAATTTGAATTCCTACCAGCGATATATGAGAGTGCCAGTTTCCCCACAGCCTCATCAACAGAATGCACTGTCCTCCTTTTTTTCTTTTTGTCAGTTTGTTTGCAATGTTGTCTTAATTTGCATGTCTCTATTTTTGTGAGGAATTGCCTGTTCTGGTTATTTTCCCATTTTTCTATTGGGAAAAAAACCCACTTTTCAAAGACCAATATTTACTGCCAGGGAGGGCACTGAAATTAAACTAATTATATTAAATTAAAATTTTTAGAAATGTTGAAAAACATGATGAGGTAGGAATTCAGAACAAGGTCATTGTCATTGGGAAAACAGGGTAAAGTTTCCAGACAACTTTTAATCCATTCATTCACTCATCCATCCATCCTCCCCACAAATATTTAGAAACTAAAATTAACTCCCTGCCCTAAAAAGCCAGTAAAGGAAGGGAGATATATAAAACATAAGTATAACATAGCTTTGCAGTAGTGGGAGCACTGCAGATTTCAGTAAAGTTACAAAGAAGGGATAGTTCATTCTGTCTTCTGAAGGTAAGAAGTAAGCAGTTAGAGAAACCTTCATATAGATTAAGAAACTTGAGCTGAACTGAAGGAGATAACTCTCATTGAAATACAATGTCCAATGCTTAACAAATGCTGCTACTTTACTTTCTAGCCACACTGAATAGGTACCACCTCCACTAAAGAACAGACTCTGCTTGGAAAAGAACAACACCCAGAATTCAGACTGTATTTACCTCCACCCCTGGCCTATGTCCCATCACATCACTATTAGTTACAGGGCACTTTCCATAGATACATCTTGTCTTACCAGACTCAACAGGCCATGAACAATATTACTTTTGCAGTACTTTTCTGATAAAACCAGCTGAGATCAGATTAATGATTAAGACTTCCAGGTATTTTCTCCCAAACTTCCCACCCACAGAACCCATCTTCAAATAAATAATACTTCAAGATTTGCTGCTACAATCAGACATTTTCCATTTTCTTCTAACAACTCTTTAACAAGTTGTTTTGAATAAATGCAGAATTTGTCATCTATAAGAAAACTTTAAAGATGAGCTATCTGAGTCACAGAGAAGGAAAATATTTCTACCTTATCATAGCCAAGTATGAGTTGTTTATTGTGAGAATCAGTCAATCCAAGATAATTAATACTGGGAAATTTCAAGAAAGTACCATTTGCTTATTAATCAAAACTCAATACCAAAACAAGGGCACAGTTCCAAATGGGTATTCTCACTCCCGTCACCTGAACACTTCTCTAAACCTAAAAATCCCACACATTCTTTCAGACCCACCACAAATGCCACAGTGTTCTCTCAGGGAAATTTTTCCTGAACACTATAGTTCCTCTACCATAAAATTTACTTTATTTTGCCTCCACATATATATCTTCTCTAAGAGATTATGAGCCCCTTTATCTATAAATGTAGGTATCTATAACTTTCATTTTTTAATATCTTTAATACCTAAAATATGTAATAAATAATTTATTTACTACATATTTATTGAATGAAATTAATATTAAATATTAATGTCTATTAAATATTGATGAAGTAAAATAAAAAGGGGATGGTTTTTATGGATTTTCCATCTGGGAAAACTGTACATTAAATTAAATTAAAACACAGTACCCCACAAAGAATTTAGAGTAAGGTTATGAACTATACATGAGATTTAATTCAATTTTAAACATGTGAAAAGTCACACAATTCACTCATAATAAGACAACTACAAAATATATCAATAAAGTACCATTCAATTATTCAAATTTCAAGGATGAAAATGTTTGCTAACCCAAGGTACTAGAGAAAATGTAAAGGAAATGAAAATTTTAAATTCTTGCTAAGAGTACACATTGATTGCCTTGATGGATGGCCATTTGTCTCTATCTTTTGAAATTTAAAAAAGCCACTTCTCCCAAATACCTTTTCTAGATATTAACTTCCAGATAGAGTTGCACAGGGTACAACCAGTGACAACCACACAAGGTACCAATACAACACTGTTGCTAATGCTATTTGCATTATATAAATATAAATCATATGACCAACTGTGATACAAGGCAGGATGTGATAAGTTCCTCAACTTCTCCTGGTTCTTCCAACTAGATTAACCCCCACCCCTACTTTAGACACTATAGCACCGTGCACTTCTCTCCTTTTTCCACTTACCGCAGTTGCAACTGTTTGTGTGATTATTTGGCTGAATTTTCAACAGTACTTTGGTTCCCTTGTAACTTGAGGAACTTATCACATCCTGCCTTGTATCACAGTTGGTCATATGATTTATATTTATCTCATCTCCCTCCCTCTCCCCCTCTCTCTCTCTCTCTCTCTCACACACACACACTTTATTCCCTTTCATGGCAATTCTGAGGTTCATTCATCATGAAATACCACCACTTACCTCCTCCATACACAGACGCTGTTCAAACATAGGAAATGGCCAACAAATAGCTACTGAATTGACGAGCTGCAGAATAGTTCTAAGATTCTGCTTCTTTCAAAATTGAGTTAACCACAAAATTCATCTGCAGATAATCCTTAATCAAATGTATTAGACCCACACGTGGCTGTTTTATACAAAAGCAACACCTATTGTGTCTTTCCTGAAAATCAATGACACACATGCCAGATGGTTTCAGGTATGCTAAAAATAAAGGTCTTGACAGTAGCAGAAAGAAATTCAAGCCAGGAGAAAAGAAGTGTTTTGAACTCTTCCCCTGACCAGTCTAGCATAATGATCCCGGAAGACAAGCAGACAAAGACCTAGGAGAAGAGGTTTCCATAGTACCAACCTGAAAGGTTTCGTGCTTCCTGACTTTGCAATTGTTTCCAATTCTGATTTGATAGTTTAATTATCAAACAAAGGAAGGACCTTTATGCAAGTGTACACAGTAAGTATCCAATTGTACGGGTATGTAAATCATTGGGATAAAGCTTCCGGGAGCTAGCACCAGGCAACCTTCTTCAGCATCGTGGGCTGATGTAAGTTTTCCATTCGGATTCAAATGTTGGTTTCATTTTAGATCTATATTTTCTTTTGAGCATTTCCTCTCACTTGGTGGAAAGCTCAGTGGTTAAGATCTGTGCTTTCAAATCAAACTAGACCTGGGTTTACTTCTTAACCGTGACACTTAATAGGTGACTTCACTTCTCCAAACTTCAATTTTCTTGTTTGTGCAATGGTGTGGGTACTAACAACTACTTAACAGGATTGTTGTCAAAATTAAATGAAATGGAGTATCTCAATAGAGTGCTTGCCAGAGAGTAAGTGCTAAATTCATGGTAGTAATGATGATAGTGGCAGGGAGGGGGGCGGATTTATTGACATTGATAACTTTGGGGAAAGTCTTCCATTAATAATCCTTTTCATACATAAAGATATATTTAACAACAGCAACATCAATCGTTATGTTAGATTATTTTATAACTTCTCTCTTTCATCTATAAAAATAACTAGGAACCATTTTTGTTTGACGAAAGAATCTAAGAAAGTTGGATTTTTAGAAGAAAGATTTTGAAGATTTTCTCTTCATCAAAACTGGGCAAGAAGTGACTGCTAATGGGTATGGAGTTTTTTGGGGGGCTGAAAATGTTCTGGAACTGGTGGTGATGATTGCACAGCTTTGTGAATATACAAAAACCATTCAACTGCATACTTTAAAAGGGTGAATTTTATGACATATGAATTGTATCTCAATTCAACTTTTAAAACTTCTGTAAGAAAAATAATTGGGCTTTAGTAAATTGGTGTACAACCAAAAATTGGTTTAGATAGTGATTTCTTCTTTTTCTCTTTCCATTTTACTTGCCTTTCCTATTTGGATGGAGTCATCTCCAGGTCTTAATATTATGATTGTCCAACTCTCAGGTGACATCATAGGAAATATATAGAACTTTAGAGCTGTACATTCCTGAGTTCAAATCCCGGTGTTACTAGTTATTAGCTGTATGTGTTCACGAATGAATTTCTTAACTTCTTTGAGTTTCATTTTTCTCATTTGCAAAATGATGCTACTGACCAGCCTTGGAGAATTGTTGTGGCAATAAAATATGGGGAAAAAAGGAAAATGAAATGTTTCATGCAGAGTTTATCACTTATAGATTCCCCACAAATAAGTTTTTTTTTTTCTGTATTGAAGTATAGTTGACATACAATATTATCTTAGGCGTACAGCATAGTCATTGCACAATTATATACACTATGAAATTCTCACCCTAAGTGTAGTCACCCTCTGACACCACACAACATTATTACAATATTATAGACTATATTCCCTATGCTGTACTCTTTATCACGATGACTTATGGTATAACTGGAACTTTGTACCTCTTAATCCCCTTAAAGAATTTCTTGTCTCCTTTTTCCCAAGATCTGTGGTCCACTTACCAAGGACTAGGACATTTTTAAGAGAGCCGTCTTTAAAAAAAAAAAAAAAAAAGTCAGGACATGGTATAAATCACCCACTGGCCATTCCTGTACTTAAAATTTATAATCTGTAAATGCAAATGGAAATATCATTCTTAAAGTCGGATTCTAAAACTTTCAGGTTATTAACAATGTTTGGGATTCTTACATTGGAAAGAAAGGATATGAAGATAGAATTTGGAAAATTGTCTCTCTTTCATTTTCTACCACATGCCTGATGCCGTCACTGACACCTCGAGCTGAGGAATCTAAGTAGCTTTTGCTTGGGAGGACGTGTTAGCATGATGCCTGCTTGTTTGGAGAGTGTTGTTTGTTTGTTTGTACTTTGTTTTGAATCCAAGTAAATTACCTAGACACTCACCATTAGGGCTGCATTCCAGAATAGCTGGTACCAAGATCATGCCTCAGTCATTTTATTAGTTATAGGTTCCACTATCAAAAAGGCCAATATTGGAGGTAAAAACAACAACAACAACAACAACAACAACAAAAACAGCCTGCACTAGGATTTCAATTAAAATTACTTGAATTTAAAAATAAATTTTATTAACTGATTTTAAAAATAAATACATGTGGGGGCACCTGAGTGGCTCAGTTGTTAAGTGTCTGCCTTCGGCTCAGGTCATGATCCCAGGGTCCTGGTATCGAGCCCCGCATCGGGCTCCCTGCTCCGCGGGAAGCCTGCTTCTCCCTCTCCCACTCCCCCTGCTTGTGTTCCCTCTCTTGCCGTGTCTCTCTCTGTCAAATAAATAAATAAAATCTTTAAAAAATAAATAAATACATACATACATACATACATGCATGTGGGGGAAAAGACCAAAACCATCTACATAAAAATGCAACAGCGGCTATTTCTTGCTGATTTTGTGGTGGTTATTGGAGGTTGAGGGAAGGCAAGGGTGTGCGGATGTTCAATGCATGAACGCCAGTGCAGAAGCTGGACCTCCCGGGCTTCCCCTCCGCTCTCCCACTTGCTGGCATGACCGCTTTGTGCATGTCACCTAACTCTCCCGCTGTCAGCCTCTATTTATATGGAATGGGAACAATAATGACCGCAGGGTAAGGTTTTACCGAGACAACGTACAGAAAGCATGAGGTACAGTGCCTGTGGAACACAAAAACATGCAAGAGCTATGGTCGTCAATTTCTGTTCCTGAATTTGTGTATTTTTAAATTCCCTACAATTAATGTTGGATACTTTCAAAATCAGAAATAAATACTATTTGCTTTTTAAAATATCAGCATTTTGGGGGCTCAGTCGGTTAAGCATCTGCCTTCAGCTCAGGTCCTACTCCCAGGGTCCTGGGATCAACTCCCGCATCAGGCTTCTTACTCAGCAGGGAGTCTGCTTCTTCTCTCCCTCTGCCTCTCCCCTCTGCTTGTGTGAGCTCTCTCTCTCCTCTCTCTCTCTCTCTCTGACAAATAAATAAAATCTTTAAAAAACATATCAGCATTTTCATAAGTGATTTTTTAAAAAAACATAGGAATGCCAAGTCCTCAGACTGTCTATAACTCTTGAGGTTACAGTGTCAAAAAATTCTTGTTCCATGGCCCTAGTCCAAGTGCTTCATCCTTGGACTCCAGTGAAAGCTGTAAAATGTTTGTGAACATGCTGTTATCATGCACACTTCAAACGGAGAGATTTTCAGGAAAAGCATAAGCTATGAATTGGATGGAGCTCTTGGATTCCCTGTACAGACCTCTAGGGATTGAAATACCACATGTAGGGAGTGGATTTAGTAATATCCCCAAGGCAGCTACCAAATACCCTGTTGGAAAAGTGTACCAATTCACAGTTTTATTACCTGTATCTACCTCTGTTTCCAACCCCTCAACTGATACTTTTTAAAATGAAAATAAAATGTATTTTTACTCCTGAGTTCCCATGATCAATTAATACAAGCTTGGGAAAAGTGAGAGACTAACTAACCATCCAGGTATTCCAAGAAAGGAAAACTGAGGTGGGTACATTCCAGAGTCAGTTTTCTAATTCCCAAACTCTTGCTGCCTGTTTCCAATGGCAGTGTTAGGAGTTAGTTGGACAGTTAGGTAGTCAGGGCCGGGGTCCCCAACAAGAAAATATGGAGTCAGGACAGCTAAAATAAAATAGAACTGACATCCTGTTTTGCAGCTTAGAACTGCACTGACATTCTGCTTTGCAGCCTTTGCAGAAATGATTTCTGCAAAATGTCCTAAAATAACACAATTAACCACAAAAGCATTTGTCAGTATCATGGGCAAGGGGCAGTTAAGACCTAAGCTCCCAGAAGTCAGCAAAAAAAAAAAGATCATGAACATGTGGACATTAACCTAATAGGTAGACAGATACGTGACTGAAGCCCTGATTGGCATGACTCAGCACACCCTGATTGCTTAAGAAAGTTCCGCAAAAGAGCTAATAAAAACCCCTAAACTTAGAAACTCTGAGGGCAACCCACTTGGGCCCCCCCTCCCTCTCCGGGAGCTTTGTACTCTTGCTTAATAAACTTTGCTTTGCTGCCCACCACTCTTCATCTTGTCTACCTCTTCATTCTTCGAAGTAGTGTGACCAAGAAGCCCGGCACTAAGGGGACACAAATCCTGTAACAGCGGAGTTTAAGAACTTACCACAAGTCTCTCTCTCGCTCGCTCTCTCTCTTTCACCACCACCACCATCTTTAATTTTTCAGTTAATTTTCTTTATCTAATTAGAATAAAATTATTTTGAAGGGAATGGGAACAAAAATGAAATAAATTACTGTTTCTTGTGGGTTTTGCTTGTTTATTTTTCCTTCCAGGAAGCAATTCTTGCATTTTCAAAGCAAAGTCATTTGGGGACATCAAACCCTGACCATATTATCTGGTCTGACACTTAGCAAGCTGCCAACAAAACCTAAAATTGCTTTCTCTATCCTTATTTCTCCCACACAGCTTCACAAGGAAACAAATGATGGATGTAAATATCTATTTTCAACAGGTATCTCATCTAACATCATTATCTGTTACTCAAGGAAAACTATCCTGGGTTTTACAATTGTTTGGGGAAAGAAATTTAAAATAGTGTGTGCTCAGGAACACAAACTAATTTTGATAAAACATTGCTGAATACTTCACTCACTTCTTCAAGAGCCTGTAATGGTTTCTTTACAGCCTAAAGTAGAATTTCCAACATCTTTAATGTGGAATTCAAGAACTGGCACAATTTTACCTAGCTTTCTGACCATCATTTCCACAATATCCCATCACCTGTAATTACCGCAGGTACACAATCCCCTATCCGAAACACCTGGGGCTAGATGTGTACTGTAATTCAGGTTTGGGGGGCACAGTGGTGTTTTTAAAAAGTAATAGAGTTCATGTATAAAATATGAGCAAAATCTCTGTGTGTTGGGGAAGCACCTATAATAAAAAACATTAATATTTCTGCAACAGTATCTACAAATATTCTCGTAAGTGGAATGAAGAAAGATTATAATCAGCCTCACATCAATTCAGGTCATCTTGTGCCACCAAATAAGTTTGCTGCAAACTACAAAAGACAACAAAAAAAATAGTTTTTAGAGTTTCTTGGATTCAGAAACTTATTAAAAAAATGGATTGTGAATCTGCACTTACTTTTCCTGAAAATAGACTTTTGAATTTGTGAGCCTTGTTTCATTTTCTTTCATTAGCCAAGAATGTCTTCTGCATCTCTTCTAGTTTACTAAACTCTATCACGGGCAGTCCAAATGTCACCTCTTCGTGTATCCTGAAGTCAGAAGCACCCGTCCTTCCTCAGTTGTCTGCATGTTTATCCCTCCCTCTAGACTAGAAACTCCTTGAGGAACAACACTGTGTCTGCTCTGCCTTTGTGTACTGTGACTCCTCATAGTGTGTTTTCCTCAAAATAATAAAAAAATTGAATGAAGCGAGCCTACGGAAAACAAAATACTGACCAAAGTCTTTAGTGTCATATCTCCATACTCTATGAACATGGATTTTTACAAGATGACAGATTTTGTTCTCTTTTGTTTCTTAACTAGTTTTACTCAGGATTTACCTTTTCCTGTCAAATACTTTCTAGCAATGCTAAGAAAAATGATAAGCTGCACAGTTACTAGCTTTCTTTGCAGTTCAACACTCTGAGCAGACTTCCAAGAGACCAGTTGTAGGTTATTGCAGTGCTCAGGAAGTAAGAGTTAAAAAATTAACTTTCTCATATATTGCACTCTTCATTCTTTTCCAATTATTTAACCATATTTGTATTATTATTATTTGTATTATTTCTAGGCACAGGTTTTAAGCTCCTCGATGGATTAGAAATGTATCTTCTTTTATATTCTTTGCAGTGCTTTGTGCAGACAATTGAGTTGCTAAATGAATTAATATAGGACTAATAATTGTGGATAAGGTAAATCATTTTTATATTAAATATTTAGGTGAATGGAAGAACTATTTTTCTGATATTGGAGATTAGATGACATATCTCCATATAGAAACACCAGCCTATTATTTATAAGTTAGAGGAGATACAATGTAGTTCCTTTGAGTCTAAGCTTAACTTTTACCTTATGCTGTTTATAGTCTTATATTTTATTTCTATAATTTAGCTGACTGTCATATGAAATATTTTGACTCCTTTCATAAGAAAATCATTAGGATATTTAAAAAGCAAATCCACCAGAAATAAATAAAATCCTTCCTATAATGAGAATAATAGAAACAGCATATTGGGTGTATTTTGGCTATGAAGACTGAAGAACAACCTTAAATAATTCCTAAATCACAAAATTAACTCTAATAAGCCAAATACAGGTTTTCCACATTTGCTTTCCTGCAATATTAGTCCAAACTTGAAGTACTGAATAATGCCTGTCTAGCCATCCATACATCCATACATCCCATGATTCATCTAAACATCCATAAGGGAAAATATTTCACACAAAATTTTAATTCCCTTCTTAGGAGGATGATTCAACTAAAGGAGAAGAGGTCCTTTTTATTCAGCAGAGCACCTTGGTGGATTAGAAAATGAACAGTGGATTCAGAGGAGTTTGGGAGTAAGGGTGGAGAAAATGGAATTAATTTGCATAATAAAGTTAGACAAATTTGGAGTTCCTGGGGCCATCCAGAAGGGACTGTGGAAAGCTGAGAAACACAGTAGGAGGCTGGAGTCTGAGATGTAAAAATGGCCAAGAAATTTTTTAGAACAGGGATATCCAAACAATCTCTACACTGACTTAATTGGAAGTAGAAGTAGAATTCAGAGCCAGAGGTGACCATAAAAAATATGACCTCACCGTGAAATTTGCATATACTTGGTGGTATTGGTGGAGGATACTGAACCTTCCAAATTTGATAGAATAGAGATAAAACTAATCTTATCTAGGTCTTAATTGGTACAGTGACTTCAGTTCTCTAACTGAGATAACATAAATACAGATGCACACATTCACATGAAGCAAGTGTACCTGGAGGTCATTTGTCCAATAACCTCAAATATCTGCAATGTAGACACAAACCTGAAAAAAGATGCAAAGAAGGGAGAAAGGGAAGGAAAGACATCTAAGTACCCCAAAACACTATCATAAAATTATGGCACAAAATTTTGTACATTTTGTTTGTGTGAGCACATTAAGTTCTTACACAACATTTATTTACTTTTTTAAAAAAAATCTATTTACTTTTTTTTTTTTTTTTTTACGTATTACTCTACATAACTATTTCAGCACACTCAACAATCTAGAACAGGGTGGTAAACCATGGCCCACAGCAGTTAGGACCCACTGCCTATTTTTGAAAATAAAGTTTTATTGGAACACAGCCATGCCCACTCATCTGTGTGCTGTCTACGACTGTTGCACGCTGCAGCTGCAGAGTTGAGTGGTTGTGACACAGAACCGTGTGGTCCACAAAGGAAAAGTATTTCCTACAGGAAAAGTTTGCTGACCTCTAGTCTAGAAGGGAAAAAAAAGAAATTGAAAGAGATTTTTTTAAAGTGAGAAGTGACAATTTTAGGAGAAAAGTAGAAACACAACAAACCAAAAAAATATCATGTTATTAAAGGATCTTTAGTGTGGGTATAAAGAGTGTCAGGCACCTTAACAAGACTCTGAGAAGAACTGTGCCATTTCACTAAAATATGATTATTAATATTAATAATAATGATGCTGAGAAATCAAAGTTATAAAATATGTTCACAATCTTCTAAGAAATAGACTTGAAAAATACATTTTAAAAAATGATAAGAAATAAGGATTTTGCTTTTTTTATTTTTTAGAAGAAGCTTTATAGTAAAAAAAAAGCAAGCTTTATACTAAAAAAAAGGTAAGCTTTATATCTGGAAAATTCAGTGATGTAAATTATTTTATTTTATTTTTCTGAGAATTTCACTATAAATTTAAACAATCTCAGCATTAAATATCTCTAAAAGAGCGACTGAACACATATCAAAACATGTAGGATTTTTTTCCTAATAATTTTCAGTTTTATAGGGGTTTTTTTCATGTTATTTGTCATATAGTCTGTACTCAGTAAATACCTGTTCAAACACGAATGACTAAATGAATAGTTTTGCTTGCACTATACCTGATAACATGAGGATTGTCAGACACTGGGGCAAGGTGAAGGCAGCACCCAGATTCTAGCTCAGCCTCCCCAAATATTCCTTAGAAATACCCAACTCTCTCTGTAATGATTATGCATATTCCAAAAAAGCATATGATGACTATGTTGGTTTTCCACGAACTATACATGAAACCCTTTGTAGGAAACAGACTGGTAATTTCCAGTGGCAGTGGAGCAAGAGAGGTCTCTCCCAGCCCAAATGTACCCAGTGACATCTGACTTACTAAATGTTGTTTCTTTTGTGTCAGTCACCATGAATCAATCTTCCTGAGGCCAGTCACCCTGGAGAACTCCCTGATCAATCTAAACAGGGTTCTCAACTCACCCAAGTTCACTATTGTCTTCACAATACCTCTGCTCCCCAGCAAACCTCCAGGCTCTCCCTTTTCATCTCCTTGACTGTGCCAACTCATTTAGGGGAAAGTCATGTCTAATTAATCATGATTGTACTTAATAATAGGCTAAAGTATATGCAAAGGTATATTGTAACTGACAAACCTTTGTCTTTATACAAATTATAGCTTACACTGCAGTAAAATTGGCCACATGGAAATGGTAATCGATTCTAAACAGATTGCTGAATACTAAACTAAATTTGAGAACAACAGGAAACATTCTCCAACCTATATAGTTCTTCAGAATAGTTGATCTAGGTACATAAGACCAGCACTTACTCACTGAACTAGCATTCTGACTAGTCAGAGTTATCTCTTGGTCACTGCTTTTCCAATCACCTTTTTCTTCTCTATAGCCTCTGACACTTCTACTTCAACATATAGCCAGGTGCGGATGCTGTATTTCTTTGAAAATACTTCCCAAATACTAGCTAGAAAATTTACTGGAGGCCTCTGTAGGTTCAGAAGGTTGATAACTAGAACCAGAAGTAAAATTAAAAAATGAACTGAGATAAGAAAGAAAATTTCAAATGATTACAGGATTTGGGCATGACTTCCTTAGCTATACTTCTAAGTGAGTAATTTTGAGTGATATCCCAAAACACACAAATTCCCTGTTTTGTAAGTGTTAGGATATGCTGGGGGAGAGAAGAGGAGGTTGGTCTCTAATGCAGAGAGAGACCCTAGAGCTCTTGTCAGTTGGACTGATGACAATAGATAACATTAAGCAATTTAAAGGCCCTAATTCCCAAAACACTGATACACATTTAAAATATAAAGTATGAAGTGGAAATATTTTTAAAATTCCAAATTCAAGTAAGAATATTAAAAATTACAGAGATTTCAGATATTACACAGTCCAATGCCTTCATTGTACAAATGGAAAAAACTGAAGCCCAGAGAAGAAAAATGAATCACTCAGGATAATTGACAACTAGCAATGCTGTGGCCAAACTTGGAGCAGATTTCAGGCCTTTCATTTCTAAATCCCTTTCCAAAGGATTTTGTTTCATTTCCTCCCGTTTTCCAACTGTGTGGCTATCACCTGTATTCTCCTTGGTACTACCATGACTCATCCACCATACTTAACATAAAGGTCAATTAATTCATCAAAGTATGCATTAGCCAGATTCTGAGCATTAGTATTAATTCTGATGGTAGCTATTCTCCAATAATGTCACCATTCTGTGCCAGAAACAGATTGAAAGACAGGCGTGTATTTACAGAGCTGTCATGTTACATGCCTCCAAACACATGTACTGATATTCTTACTCATCAATAACAACAAACAGTATTTTTGAAAAACTGGCACTATTAACCTAAAAATCAGAAAGGAAAACTAATTCCCATAACTGGCCTAAAAAACGTTCCTATGGGAATAACTCATTAAATTACTATTTTTCTTGAAACATGAAAAAAAAGTTTACTTGGTTTGCTTCTATTGAAAGAGACTTTCATAAATCTTTATGTCACTTCCTTATTACAAACCACTAGTGTTTTTCTGAATAGGCAGAACTGGGCGTTTTAGGTTATGCTTCCCTAAACTGTACCATGGAAGATAACTAAGAGTTGGACAGACTAAGAAACCTTGACTTTTTAATCGTGTCAAAGCCACTGAAAGATTTTCATTCGGAACTTGTTATAATTAAATGTGTTTCTTTCTTTTTTTTAAATTATGTTATGTTCATCACCATACATTACATCATTAGCTTTTGATGTAGTGTTCCATGATTCATTGTTTGTGTATAACACCCAGTGCTCCATGCAGAATGTGCCCTCTTTAATACCCATCACCAGGCTAAACCATTCCCCCCCTCCCCTCTAGAACCCTCAGTTTGTTTCTCAAAGGGATTATTCTGGTACCAGTACAGAGATGGAAAAGACCAGGTTGTTCTGACAAGAAACTGTCAGGCCTGAACTATGGCAAATTCAGTGGAGATAAAGATAAGACAGTAGATTCAGATGCTTAGGACTTGTGACTGAGAGAACTTGGTAACTGATTAAATATGAGAAGTACAAGAATGGAAGAAGAAATGATGCCCAAGTTCCTGGCATTATGCTAAGTATAAAAGGAGCTCAAAATCAAAAAGGAGACTGTTGAAGACACTTTCTTTTTGTGATAAAATAATGACTATTCTCAGTAGAATATGTGAAGTACCATATATGGGATCAAATTAAAAGGAGGGTAAAGTAACATTTGAAAATATATAAGAAAATGAATCATAAGGAATGTAGTATGTCATGTTCGCTAGGGTTTGTGTTTGAAAGAACAAATAGTTCAACACAACTAGAGCATCAGGTTAGACAGTGTAGGAGGTAAGAGCAGAAAGGTAGGGTGGAGCTACACAATGGAGGATTTATGATACGTAGCTTAAAAGTTCAGAGTCAGTTCAAGAAAAAAATAGAAATCAATGAGGCTTTTGTAATGGATTTGACAAAATGAAATGAAAAAAGTACATTAAAATATTTCAAGTATTTTAAATAACATAAACATCTTCTTTTTTCTCTAAAAACAAAAGCTTGCTTTTTTTTTTTTTTTTAACTCTACTGACTTAGCTTCCTCTTCCTGAAATGCATGTAACTGTGAGATTTAGAAAGCCACCTAGAACGGAATCCCTAGCGGCCAAGAATGGATTGTGTGTGCCATATTAAATTAAAAAAAAAAAATGGATAAAGTTCTAGAACTTCTGCTTCTAGTCATGGCAGAGTAACTAGTATCAGACTTACCTTCTTAACATAAATAATAAAACTGGACAAAACCTCTTAGGAAACTATTTCTAGGTATTGAATCACAGACAGCACAGAACTGTGATTCCTGAGAGAAAGAGAAAATATGAAGTGAGTTCCACATTAATTCCAGCTTTCCACCTGTGGCAATTTTCCAGGGGCAGCATGGAAACCAGAGCCCAAATGGAGAATGCCAATCTTACTGAGGTAAGGAAACATAAATTGGAGTTTGGAGGCTGCTGAGGTGGCTGGAGTTCGTGGGACAGAGTACTGGGTAGAGGTAGCTGCACAGAGTAGGGGCAGTGAGAAATCTTTACAGAGGTTGCCCTCGGGTCCTTGGCCAAAGTATACTACTCATAAAGACTCTGTGAGACCCTCTAAAGAGCAGCCACAGCAATGCTAAGTCTTATGTTCATCTGAATAGAGGTACAAGACATTAATTAGCCAATGCTCAGAGACGTCTGAATTCTAACCCATCCAGAGTGAAAAGCCTTGCTGAGCAATTCAGACATTGGATTGAGATGCTAAAAAGATCATGCCTAGGAGTAAAGATCACATCCTACAGTAAGAGTAATGCCAAAGACTAAAGATAAAATGGAAATAAAACCTAAGATCAAGTTTAACAAAATCTAGAGAAACCACCAATATTTTAACCACTTGCCAGAACAAAACTAAACACTATTCAAAGAAAAATAACATACTCTAAGTTCCCTACAATTATCATCCAAAATACCTAGCATAAAATCAAGTATTACTAGACATGCAAAGAAGTAGGAAAAATGCAGTCAAAGGTAAAAGGAGTTAATATAAATAGATCCCAAGATGACACAGATGTTGAAATTAGGAGACAAGGACTTTAAAACAGCTATTATACATATGATTGTGAATTTAAAGAAAAATATAAACATAATGTATACACAATACTGAGGTGGGAAATCTCAACAGAGAAGTGAAATCTGTAAGAAAGAACTAAATGAGAGTTCTAGAATGGAAAAATGCTGTACCTGAACAAATTCACTGCATAGTCTGTATAGGAGATTGGACACTGCAAAAGAAAGGGTCAATATCCTTGAAGACATGAATAGAAATCAACCAATTCAAAGACAGAGGCGGGGAGAAAAGAACAAAAGAAGAACTGAGTACTTCAGGCAATCTAATTTAATGTAATTTAAATCCCTGAAAGAAAGGAGGTGTGTGTATATGTATGTGTGACAGAGAGAGAGAGAGAGAAACTGAAAAATTCCAAAGTTGTTTTTAAAAATCATCCTCTATAGGGCGCCTGGGTAGCTCAGTTGGTTAAGCAACTGCCTTCAGCTCAGGTCATGATCCTGGAGTCCCAGGATGGAGTCCCGCATCAGGCTCCCTGCTCAGCGGGGAGTCTGCTTCACCCTCTGATTCTCTCCCCTCTCATGCTCTTTCTCACTCTCTCTCCCTAAAATAAAAAAATAAATAAAATCTTAAAAATCATCCTATATATTACCTTCATAGTCAACCCTAAGCCATATAAATAGAAAAAAGAAAAAAAAACTTCAACTAGGTACACTATAATCAAACTGTAGAAGGCAATGATAAAAAGAAAATCTGAAAGCAGCCATTAAATAAATAAATAAATAAATAAATAAATAAATAAATAAATAATGCAGGAAAACAGTAAGATGACTGATTTCTCACCAAAAATAAATAAATAAATCCCAGAAAATCATGGAACAATAGCTTTAAAGTGCTGAAATTAAAAGAAAACAAAAACAAAAAACAGTCATTCCAGGGGTGCCTGGGTGGCTCGGTTGTTTGCACATCCAACTCTTAGTTTCTGCTCAGGTTGTGGTCTCATGGTGGAGGGATCAAGCCCTGTGTAGGTTTCTGTGCTCAGCATGGAGTCTGCTTCGGATTCTTTCTCCCCCTCCCTCCCCCTCAATTCCTCCCTGCTCTTGCGTGCATGTGTGCGCACATATGCGTGCTCTCTCTCTCTCACTAAAATAAATAAAATCTTTAAAATAAATAAATAATAGCATCCCAGAATTTTATCTCATAGAAATAATATTTAAAAAACAAGGATGAAATAAAGAATTTTTTTAATAAATGCAAGCTAAGAGAATTTGTCACCAACAGAAAGTGCACTACAAGAAATGGTAAGCATCTATGTGCAGATTTTTGTGTAGACATAAATTTTCAATTCATTTGGATAAATATCAAGGAGCATGATTGTGTAGTATGTTTAGTTCTGTAAGAAACTGACAAACTGTCTTCCGAAGTGGCTGTGCTATTTTATATTCTCACCAGCCATGAGTGAGATGTTTATAGTTCTTTTTAAGATTGTATTTATTTATTTGAGAGAGAGAGAAAGAGCACAAGCCAGGGAAAGGGCAGAGGGAGAAGGAGAAGCAAATTCCCCCACTCAGCAGGGAGTGTGACTTGGGGCTGGATCCCAGGACTCTGAGATCATGACCTGAGCTGAGGTCAGATGCTTAACTGACTAAGCCACCCAGGGGCCCCTATAGTAGCTTTTTTATTTTTTAAGATTTATTTATTTATTTTAGAGAGAGAGAAAGTGCGTGAGCAGGGGGAGGGATAAGGGGAGAGGGAGAAGAAGAGAAGCAGACTCTCTGCTGAGTGTGGAGCCTGACTGGGGGCTCCATCCCACAACCCTGAAATCATGACCTGAGCTGAAATCAAGAGTGGTATGCTTAACCGACTGAGCTACCCGGGTGCTCCTATAATAGCTTTATTCATAACTGCCAAAACTTAAAAGCAACCAAGATGTCTTTCAGTAGGTGAATGGATAAATTCCCTGTTAAAAAGAAATGAGCTACCAAGTCATGAAAAGGCATGGAGAAAAAACTTAAATACATACTATGGAGTGAAAGAAGCCAATCTGAAAAGGCTACACATACTTTATAATTTCAACTAGATGACATTCTAGAAAAGGCAGAACTATGGAGAGAGTAAAAAGATGGTTGCCAGGACTTAGGGGGAAGAAAAGATAAGTAGAGCACAGAGGATTTTTTAGTCAGTGAAAATTCTCTTTTTCATACTATAATGATAAATACGTCATATACTTGTCCAAACCAATAGAATGTGCAACATCAAAAGTGGACACTAATATAAACTTTGGAGCTTGGGTGATATTGATGTGTCAGTGTAGGTTGGTCAGTTATAACCAATGTGCTACTGTGGTGGGGGATGTTGACAATGGGGGAGGCTGTGCATGTGTAGGGGAGGAGAATCCTTGCAGTACCTGTGTACCTTCCTCTTAATTTTGCTGTGAACCTAAAACTGCTCTAAACAATAAATTTATTAATTATTTAATAATTTATTAATTAATAAATTATTAATTATTTAAAAAGTCAGTAAGAAAAGACAAGATTTGGGCACTAACTCAATCATTTTGACATAACTGATGTTTATAATACCCTACTACGAGAATTGCAGAATAAACATCTTTTTTAAATTCTTACAATATTCAAGATAAATTTGTGATTGGCCATAAAATAAATCTCAATAATAAAAAAATTTAGGGGTGCCTGAGTGGCTCAGTGGGTTAAGCACCTGTCTTCAGCTCAGGAGCATGATCTCAGGGTCTCCGGAGCAGCCCCATGTCTGGCTCCCTGCTCAGCGGGGAGCCTGCTTCTCCCTCTGTCCTTCCCCCACTCGTGCTCCCATGCCAGCTCTCTCTCTGTCTCAAATAAATAAATAAAATCTTCAAAAAAATTTAAATCTTACAGTGTATGTAATACCACAATGGTATTAAGTTAGAATCCACTAACAGTAAGATGAAACAAGTTTTCAATATTTTGAAACTTAATAGCACACTTATAAATAACACAAGTAAACAAGGGAATCACAAGGGGAAGTAGAAAATATTTGAGAATATGTGTTAATGAAAACAAAACACTATACATTTGTGTGATCCAGCTTAAACAGCTTTTAGGAATAAATAATATAAGCTTTAAATTTGCATATTAGAAAAGATCATTTTTAAATCAATAATCTAAAGTTTCACCTTAAAAGGACATAAAAATGTAGAGCAAATTAAACCCAAATAAATCAAAGAAAGAAAATATTAAGGAGCAGAAATCAATGAAATATAGAATAAACAATATAGAAAATTAACAAAGCCAATTTTTTTGTATAAAAGTAATAAAATTGTTAAACCCTACTACAGTTAAGTAGATAAAAGGTGATGAAACACTATTTACAAATACGAGGAATAAAATATGGTATATTACTATAAATCCTATAGGCATACAACATGAGTATAAACAGAATATTAAGAACAGTCTCATGCCAATATATTCAAATTAGGTAAAATAGCTGAATTTTTTTAATAGCATGAATTCAAAATTGACAAAAGAAGAAAATGTGTCTTATCCTATGTCTGATGAAGAATTTTAATTTGTAAATAAAAATGGTCAACAGAGAAACCTTCCCACAAGCCCAGCTGGTTTCACTGATAAACTCTATCAAACTCTATTAGGAAGGAAGAGTACCATGTAGGAAGGAACAATACTATTTTGGATCACATCTTTTGTAAGTTAGAGGAGTGGAAAAAAAAAAAAAAAACTTCCCCCAAACTGACAAAACTATTACTGAAAAGAAAGTGCAAATCAATATCCTCATAAACATAGGTGCAAAAAAAATCATTAATAAAATTCCAGCAAATCAAACATAGTAAAATGTAAAAAAAAAAAAAAAAAAGGATAAACAAAATGTAGTATTTTCATACAAGGGAATATTCAGCCACAAAAAGGAATGAGGTATTGATCCATGCTCCAACATGAGCAAACCTTGAAATGTTATGCTAAATGAAAGAAGCTGTTCATAAAAAAAAAAACAAAAAAAACCCAGATATTTATGATTCCTTTAATATGACATGCTCAGAATAGACAAATCTATAGAGACTGAAAGATCCATGGTTTCTAGTTCTACAAATTTGGTTCTACAAATCAAATCAATAATAGAAAAACAATCCAAATTTTAAAATATGCAAAATATTTGAATAGTCACTTCAAAAACAAAATTATACATATGGTCAATAAGCACATGAAAAGGTTTTCAACATCATTAGTCAGGAGAGAAATGCAAATTAAAATAATGATGAGATGCTACTCCATTTTTAAAAGGCTGAAAACACTATATATTGGAGTTTGGTGAGGATGTGGACCAACTGGAACTCTCATACATTGGGAGTGTAGTATGCTACAAATGATTGGAAAATAATACTTCTGAAAATCACTCACAATAGCATTCAATTATTTAGAAAGCATTCAGCAGTTTGTTATGAAGTTAAGCATACACTTGCACTATGACCTGACACTTTCCACTCCTAGGTTTTACACAAGTGAAAACATAGCACAGAAGTATTTGTACATGAGTGTTTCTATCAGCTCCACTCCAAATAATCAAAAACTGGAAATAATTGAAATGTCTTACAAAATAAAAATGGATAAATAAATTGTGGGATATGCATAGAAGAGTACCCCAAAATTAAAAAAGAATAAACTACTGATACCCAATAACATGGATGGATCTCAAAAATATTATGTAGGGGCAGGCACCTGGCTGGCTCAGTAGATAGAGCATGTGACTGTTGATCTCAGGGTTGCGGGTTTGAGCCCCATGTTGGGTGTAGAGATTGCTTGAAAATATAGTCTTTTTTTTTTAAAGATTTTATTTATTTATTTGAGAGAGAGAGAGAGTGAGAGAGAGAGCGCAAGAGGGGGTAGGGTTAGAGGGAGAAGCAGGCTCCCCGCCGAGCAGGGAGCCCGATGTGGGACTCGATCCCGGGAGTCCGGGATCATGACCTGAGCCGAAGGCAGTCACTTAACCAACTGAGCCACCCAGGCACCCGAAAATATAGTCTTTAAAAAAAATACTATGTTGAACAAAAGAAGTCAGATACAAAATCATATATATGTATGATTCCATTTACATGAAATTCAAGATCAGGCCAAACTAATCTATGATAAAAAAAAAATTGGAAGATTGGTTGTATATGGAGGAGTGGGGGTAACTGACTGGAAGGGGTGTATGAAAAAGTTTTCTTGAGTGATGGAAATGTTATATGTCTTGATTGATATGCTGGTTACATGAGTTCCATTTGTCAAATGTCAGTGAATTATGTAAGATTTTTATTCATTATAGGGCGGCTGGGTGGCTTAGTCAGTCAGGCGACCGACCCTTGATCTTGTTGTGGGTCAAGATCTCAGGGTCATGAGATCAAGTCCCATGTCAGGTTCCACACTGAGCATGGAGCCTGTTTGGGACTTTTTCTTCCCCTCTCCCTTTGCCTCTCCCCCTCCTAAAAAAAAAAGATTATTCTTCATTATATTAATGTATGTATTTAATATTTTTGTTTCACCCATTTGAAATTTTATCTTAATTAAACAATAAGAAACAAAGAATGTATGCATTTTTACTTCATGAAAGTCTACCAAAATGATGAACTAGAATTGTACTGGACGTGGCTCTTACTAATAAACAAACAAAATTTACATAAGCTCTTAGTAACAAACAAACAAAATTTACATCTTGTCACCATGGGATAAATAATTGGCTTTCAAACAATGAATCATGGAACACTACATCAAAAACTAATGATGTATGGTGATTAATATAACATAATAAAAAAATTATATATTACTTTCTTTTTTTTTTAAACTTTCTTTTTTTTTTTTTTAAAGATTTTATTTATTTATTCATGAGAGAGAGAGAGGCAGAGGGAGGAGCAGGCTCCCAAGGAGCAGGGAGCCCGATGCGGGACTCGATCCCAGGACCCTGAGATCATGACCTGAGCCGAAGGCAGATGCTTAACCATCTGAGCCACCCAGGCACCCTATATATTACTTTCAATAAAACATATTGCCATCAGCAAATGGGTGTACCATTCATTATGTCAAATAGTATACAAATTTGGGGAAATAAGATATATTTTGGGTGATATTGACACTACCTGCAAGAGGCTTACTAGCCACTAACCTTTTCTTGCAAACAACTGTCTCTTTTGTTCACTTGATTCTTGTTTTAAACAGTCTCCATCAAACACTCACACAGAGCTCCCACACTGAAACCCATGCTATTTAGCTGACAAACTCATGGATACAGTGTTCTCCACAGGAGGAACTTCACGCTAAAGGACCAGGGTGATGAGGACACTCAAAGTCCTGTCACAGAAACACTCCAAGGAGCTTGGGAACTGAAGATCCATGCCAGACACATCAGTGGCCTTTGCATGCTGTGTGTACCTGGGTTGGACTTGTTGATGTGATCCCAGGAATTTTAGAATTGGGACCTGTGGTTGACGTTGAAAGTAAAAAGATTTCAGTTCAAAATAACAAAGTTAGATCTTTCCCAGATTCGTGGAATATGTCAAGAGGTGGCATAAGCTGAAAATGATGACATAGACATTATTCAATTATCTGATGACGGATGAAATAACCCAAACTTTAAGGTCACTCCCATCTCAAGATTATATGATTCTAGAATCTGAAGCTTCACCAGAGGGGTGAGGGAGTTCTGTGGGGTCTCTTTACACACTGCCCCCAAGCTCAACAACCCACACGTTCAGCACTTGATCACACAATTATGACTTTGTTCATGCAATCCCATCTTCCCCCCAGCTTGCTTCCAGCTACAGTCAGTGGTTCAATTTTAGAGACTATGAAGTGCCAGATTATTTCCAATTTTTACTACTTTCTAAAGAGGAAAAATCAAGATAAAAACCAAATAGGAAGAATGATGATGTTCAAGGATGGCATCTTGAATAGGACTTGGCAAGTTCAAATGTGTGAATACAATAACATCCAAATAGAAAAACTACATAATTGTTCAATATTTAACTCTGCTATTATCAATAGATAAATTTAGTGATAGGTAGAATACCTTAACAGTTGAAGCATGGACTTTGGAGCCAGCCCACATGGTTTGGAATTCTAACCTTTCTATGCCTCAGTTTTCTTATCTGAAAAAATAAGGATGATAAGAGTATGTATATCATAGAGTTGTTTCAAGGATTAAATGAATTAATTCATCTCAAGCCTAAGAACCATGTATAACAAGGTACGTGTGTTTGGTTATTATTATTAATAGATGATTACCATTTAGTGTGCCTGCATTTTTCAAAGTTCAAATTTTCTGTATATGGCAGGGAAAAATGTTAGTGTAATAAGAAGAAAAGCTTTCTTAAGAAGACAACTTTTGTTTTTATTAGGATTATACTTCCAAAGGCAACTGAGGATAGGGTCCTAAAGGAGTGAAGAGACATGAAAAGAAAGAATAGTGTCTGTCTTAGCCCAGACTGCTATAAACAAAATACCACAGACTGGGTAGCTTATAGAAAACAGGAAATTATTTCTCAGAGTTCTCTGAAGATTAGGAAGTCCAAGATCAGGCGCCACCATGGCTGAGTTCTGGGGAAGACTCCCTTCCTTGTTCACAGCTGGTGCTTTCTCACTGTGTCCTCACAGGGTGGAAGGGGTAAGGGAGTTCTGTAGGGTCTCTTTTGTAAGAGCATGAATCCCATTCACGAGGGCTCCATCCTCAGGACATAATCACCTCCCAAAGTCCCCATTTCCTATTAGCACTACCTTGGACACTAGGTTTTCAACATGAATGGGGGGGTGGGAGTGGGGAGGAACACGAATATTCAGACTACAGCAGAGTCCCAACATTATGTAGTGTTTAACTAAATCCTGAAGAGAAAAGAGGCCAATGAGAAATTCCTTGTGGTAAGTTGGTGAAAGTAACTTGTGAATATAAGCCTCTCCCATTCCCCCCAAATCCTCAACAAAATTTGGCTGCATTCTTAGTCTCATGTCAGTGATACTTGGGTAAAGTAAAGGAATGAAATAGTGACCAACAAGTAGAAAGAATGGGTAAAAAAAAAAAAAAGGGGGGGGTCCAGTTGGTTAAGTGTCCAACTCTTGATTTTGGCTCAGGTCATGATCTCAGGGTCTTGGGATTAAGCCCTGTGTCAGGCTCCATGCTGGGAATGAAGCCTGCTTAGGATTCTCTCTCTCCCTTTCCCTCTGCCCCTCTCCCCCACTTGTGTGTGCTCTCTCCCTCTCTAAAGAAAGAAATACAATACAATACGATATATTTAACATATTTAATATTTAATATTCCCGGTGACATGTGGCACCATCTTCTGTATAGTCGTTGATCATACATAGCTTTGAATAAACTCCAAATGCATGAATAAATGAGAGGACTATTATGTGCAGTAAGGTGTTAGGATTTCCTTTAAGGAATGCTTGGGGAAGACACAATCTCTATGACAGCTTAATGTTCCTTGAATTTAGAAGACGTTTAATAATTATTTATAGGATGGATAATTGGGTATACCATAAAAATTGGTACCTGTGGGTAAAAAAAAAAAAATCAGGACCATGGGACCAAGTCTGAAAACTAGCCCTTGTTCAGTCTTTTTGGAACACCAGGAAACTCAGGCTGCCCCTCTTTCCTCAGGGAATTTTTTTTTTTTTCCAGCACAAGTCTGCTTTGTGCTTCAGGGTCCCAAAATTCTGGGGAAACCTTTCTGACAGTAGTTGGAGCAGGAGGTGGTTTGTGGTACGTGAGACAAGATGCTATTGGAATGCAATCATTGTTTTACTTACTGCAACAAACAGAATTCCTTGGCCCTTGTGGCCTCCAGACCATCTCCACAATTAAAACAATCCAAGTACAACAGAAGCCAGTGACCATAGATCATTATCCCAGAGAGCACTGTCCACAGAATAGACCATTGCAAGTCGAGGCCTGGTGCAGCATGAATACCGTGCTGAGCTTGGCGCTCTGCATGCCACTGGGTTTGGAATTTTTTTTAAAGATTTTATTTATTTATTTGAGAGTGAGAGAAGAAGAGAGCACGAGCAGGGGGCGAGGAGCAGAGGGAGAAGGAGAAGCAGACTTCCGCCTGAGCAGGGAGTCCTACTCAGGGCTCCATCCCAGGACCCTGGGATCATGACCTGAGCCAAAGGCAGAAGCTTAACTGACTGAGCCACCCAGGTGCCCTGGAATTTTTTTTTTTAATATTTTCTGTGTTTTGATGTTCAGAAACAACACCCCAGAATTGAAACCAGGCATTAAAGAAGGATGTATTTATGGCACAGAGATCACTTAAGAATGTGAACTCTTGAGACAAAATGCATTGCTTCTAACCTAGTTTCCTCTTCTTACCTGCTGTGGAACTTCCCCACACCTTTATTTCCTCTATATAAAATGGGAATGCGGACAACAGTACCGATCTCAAAGGTTTTGTAT
Source organism: Leptonychotes weddellii (assembly GCF_054177405.1). Classification (NCBI taxonomy): domain Eukaryota; kingdom Metazoa; phylum Chordata; class Mammalia; order Carnivora; family Phocidae; genus Leptonychotes; species Leptonychotes weddellii. The sequence goes on from NC_138369.1 coordinate 125,368,700, forward strand.
TAAGGTTTTCCATATAAAGCATTTTGAACATAGCTTATCACATAGTGGATGCTCAATAAATGTGAATCGCTGTTTATTAACTATAAATACAGCAAGTTTTAAATTTTTCTGTATATTTTTTGAAAACGGCAGTGTGGCTTTAGGCATTTTCCAATAATATAATGTGAGTTACCAGAAGTGAACTGAATGTACCATCAAAAGCTTAGTGCTCCTTCGCCTGTATAACCAAAAATATTCTCAAATGACTACAATGTAAAAGTGATATGTGGATTCAAAGACACAAACACAAATCAAAGACAGTCTTGTATTCAAGGAAGGGCTAATAATAGCAAATATTAATTAGACATTAACTAAATGCCAGGCACTTTGATGTGGATTAGCTCATTTAACCTTTCTCATAAACACATGACAGAGGAACCAGGAGCACGGTCACGACACAGATGAGGAAACTGAAATGCCGTGTGCTTAAGTAACCTGCCCCAGGGTATCCAGCTATGAACCGAGCTGATGGAGCTGGGACTTCAAAGGCCAGCAGTCTGGCTCCAGATCTTACTCTATACCATTCTGTACTGTTTCTAGAGTGCTGCAGGAAGGTTAATCTAGAGCAGTGTGCAAGCTGAAAACAAGAGGGGAGATGATGGAGATAGGGAGACTGGGTATTGAAATGGTCCGGACAAGAATTAACAAGGACCAGAAATACACAAGAGCCATGAGGCTGGAGACTACCAAAGAAATGAAAGAGATACTGGAGAAAAGGAGCTAGCAGGACATGGTGGGGAAGCCAGGAATATAGGAACTCTTACTTTATGTGCAACAAATGTTGGCATTCCAACAACAGTACCTGGTGGACTCCTCCTGGGCAGGATAAGTACTTCCATCTCTCTAAAGTCCACAACACTGTCCATTGTCTCTCTGACCAGCCTGAGTCTTTTCATCTCTAGATTTATTTGCCATAATTTTTCAAATGATATGTCCAAGCCTTGTCTCCTAACATCTGTCACATAAGAACATAAAAAGACACTAAATATTTCAAAATTGTATTCTCCATCTTCCTTGTAAGAAGGAAGGTAAAATCACTGTTTAAAAAAAAAATCTCTGAAACTTTATAATTAGAAAAATCATAGCTAAAATCATGGACCATAAAAACCAAGAACAATGACAATTATTGGAAAGAACACAAGATGGCAGCAAAGTATAGTGTAAAATCAGCCTAAGCATGAGTCAGAGGATGCCTTGTATTAAATACTTCCAGATTTCATATATTTTGTATTTTGTACATATTATCAACAGCTATAACATTAATGAAATCACCTCCACCTAGCACCTCACAGTTTACAGAACTACCACAAATTCTTTCTCTCATCTGACCCTCACTGTCCCTCGGTGAAGTCCGTAAGACAAGGATCATGACTTGAGTGGAGAAAAAGGAGCAGTTTTACCCCAGGTATCAGAAGTCTCTCAGAGGCCCAAAAGTGAGAGGAAGCTCAAAATTTTGTTGTTGTTTCCATGAACGTGTGCCGCAGGGGAAAACGCATATGAATGGGGATAGCTTCAACTTCAATGGGGAAAAAAAATCTAAGGTTTTTTTTTTGTTGTTTTTTTTTTTTTTATATAACTGAGGCTGTTTTAAGGGATTGAGGGCTAAAAAGACTTCCTCACCATAATTGGAGGGAAAAGGGGAAAAAAGAAGGAAAAAGAAAGGACTTTCATTTTTTTAAATAAGAAAGACTAAAACTTTTCTCAAAGACTATCATAGAAAGCATAACTGGAAAGAAATATGCCCGGGGTGGGCAGGGGGCAGAGAAATATATTTATTCTGCAAATGATACTTGTATTAGTTTCCCAGGGGAGCTGTAACAACCTTGAAACAACAGTTCAAGTTCAGAGGCTAAGAGCCCCAAATCAAGGTGTCCGCAGGGCTGTGCTCTCTCCAGAGCTCTAGGGGAGAATCTCCCTTGCCTCTTCAGCTTCTGATGGCTCCAGACATCCAATCTCTGCCTCCATCCCCCCGTGGCATTCTCCTCTCTGTGTCTTTTATAAGGACACTTGTCATTGGATTAAAGGCCCACCCAGATAATATCATTACGATGGTATCTCAAGAATTACAACTGCAAAGATTCTTTTTTCAAATAAAGTCACATTTGCTGGTACTGAGGGTTAAGACTTAGACATACATTTTGGGGGCCACCATTTAACCCACTACAATAATCTCATGGCTTTATTTCCACTCACCTGTGAGTGAGCTCACAAATATACATATTATGGACTCCCTGACCCTTCCACATTTAGTTATTACAGAGCAATAATATTTATTTCTGCCCCAGAGTCTGTCACTATCATGCAGGGCCACCTGTGTCCTCTCCTTGGGTTTGGGCTCCTCATCTGTAAAGTAGGAAAGTTAGACCAGTCAATGGTGACTAAGTCAAAAGCGTGCTGAGTGTGAAAAGTAATGGAGAACTGAGGGGCTTCAGGAAAACGAGAGCATTTTTACTTTATTCCAGTCACTTGTCATATTACAGCAGAATTGTTTCTTATTTCCTCACTAGTTTTGAGACTGCATTAGTTTATCTTTACATTTTATTAAATATCTACTTTGTGGCAGACACTGTTCTAGGGTCTGAGGACTGTAGAGATGAAGAAGACAGAGTCTTTTTCTCAGAAAGCCCACAAGCCAGTAGGACGGAGAGACAGAATGAGATCAGTGTAGTGTGGAAGTGCTAAGGAGAGGTCGTCTGCAGGGAAGCCAAGCGCCCACCTCTGGGCTGTGGGTGGAGCAGGCTCCAGGAAAGCCTCCGCAGGGGTCACAGGTAAGTTGGCTTTTGAGGGTTGAGTCAATTTCATCCGATGAGCAGGACTGTGGCAAACAGTGCATGCAGAGTAATCAGAATGTCTAAAGATGCTCAGATGTGATCAGAAAAGATGAATACCTACCATTTGCATCAACATGGATGGAACTGGAGGGTATTATGCTAAGTGAAATAAGTCAATCAGAGAAAGACAATTATCCTATGGTTTCACTCATGTGTGGAATACAATAGTTCAGAGGACCATAGGGGAAGGAAGGGAAAACTGAATGGGAAGAAATCAGAGAGGGAGACAAACCATGAGAGACTCCTGACTCAGGGAAACAAACTGAGGGTTGTGGAAAGGGAGGTGGGTGGGGGGATGGGGTAACTGGGATCATGATGCGCATTAAGGAGGGCACGGGATATGATGAGCACTGGTTGTTATGCAAACTAATGAATCATTGAACACTACATCAAAAACTAAAAATAAATAAATAAATAAATAAATAAATAAATAAATAAATAAAACAGTATTTCTCTTAAAAAAAAAAAAATGATGCCCAGATGTGAAACACCAAGTGGGCAGGTGTCTCTGGGATAAAGTCTGCTGATGTAACAAAATGAGAAGAAAAATGGTCTTGTCTGGAAAGCCGGAAAGGTGGCCGTGGTTACTGGACTGCTCCCATCACCTGACCACTTGCTTTGTGCCAAGCTCCGCAACAGATGCCATCACACACTATACAATTCTCATAGCCATAGGGAAGCCGTCAGTTTAGGCTAAGCTGCACTGAGGTAACAACTCTCAGATCTCAGTTGCTTCATCCCAGTGAGTGTTTGTTTCTCATCCACACACAGTCTGTTGGGATCTGGGTCATTCCCCAGGGCAGCTGTTCTACCTGTGTTGGCTTGGCTTTCAGTTCTTATCCTTACAGCATCTCCCCATCAGCACGCGTTTGCACATTCACCGGAGGAAGAAGTGGGCTGGAGAGACCAGTGCCAGTAATCGAATACCTCCACACACACGTGACGCAGACCACTTCCGCTTACATATCTTTACTTCCGTTTACATATCTTTAGCGGAGCAGGTCGCTTGGGCACACCTAACTTCAAGGGAGAGCGAAGGGTAACGCCCAGAAACAGAGGAGAAGCAGGTATTAGGGAAAAGAAGTAGGGCTTACAAGACGCAGAGAAGATACTCAACCTCACACAATTGGTAGGTGGCAGAGCCAAGATTTGAACTCAGATCTGACTCCAGACCCCGCACTTCTCTTTACTGAGAGATGCATATGCCATACAAATGAGTTTGGACTTTATCCCACGGGTAATGTGACAGGGAGTTATTGGAAGATTATAAAAGGGAGACTACAAATCACATTTGTATTTTAGAAAGATTGTGTGGAAACAGTGACTGGGGAGGGACAAGACCGAGGGTGTGAGGCCAACAGAACTTCTATGACAGTTTTCAGAAGGGAAATGATAAGGCCCTGAACTGAGCAGGGCCCAGCTGAGGAAGGGGATCTAAAGGCAACTAGGAATCAAAGCATATAGATTTTAAGAAGTAAGTGGACATAAAGCATGATAAAAAAGGAAGGAGGGACAGAATATGAGGGTCCTGGCTTAGGCAACAAGAGGACAGGGGTGCCATTTACCAAGACAGGGATGTAAGATAAGCATCACATTGATTGTATTTACTTTTGTTTTCAATGGGGAGAGGTACGTGGGTGGTTCAAATTTGAACATGTTGAATTCGGGTTGCCTGTGGAAATTCAAGTAGAGAGCTCCAGCAGATATTTAGACATAAGTATGTTAAATTTATCAAAAAAGGTTTTAGTTACAGATAAAATATTTGGGGGGAAATGCAAAAGCGGTAGTCTAAATCACATGATTGATAAAATTGCCAGGGGAGGGAGAGAGAGAGAGAGAAGAGCGAACGATGGAGCAACCTCTATGCAATACAGGGGTTTAAGATGTCTCTGAAGGTAGGGACTTCATTATGGTCACCTTTGATCACTCCACCTCATTCAAGACTGAATCCAGAAGATTTTCCCAAGTATGGTTGGCTAAACTCATGAAACAAAAATGCACCAGAGTGTACACTCCCTGGAAGTAAGATTAAGATCCACTGCATCCATAGGACCGTACTGTCTACATCTAGGAGGAAGAAGGTCCCCAAACTTCACAGTCCTAGAAATCAAGACACAGGCACATAGCATTTTTATCTTTCTATAAAATATTTTATTGGCTTTGGCTTATTTCCAAAAGAATGTATGTTTATTGTAAGTAATAGTAATAATATGTGTAAGAAAAAGAAAGTCAAACTGGTTGTAATCATAGAACATCCCTTCTTAATAACCATTCTCTGCTGGAAGCTCACATTTTGGATTGCATCTGAAGAAGGCTAAGAAAACAAATGACATAGCAAGGGAAAGGGGAGGGGGAAAAGACGGGGGGTTCTATTCATTTAGGGTTCCATGATTCCATTAACCTTCTGATGCTTGAGAGCCTCCACACCTTCCAAATTAGTCTCCACTTTCATTTCCACCATTGAAAAAAATAGAATGCATCTTATTAATCACCCATAAACATCTTCCATTAAACTGCTCTGAAGCTATTACTGTTGTTAACACAATTAATGGACTGTCAATGTCAAATGTGAAACCTTTTCCTGCTGGAGAGGCAGCAATGACTTCGTGAAACTGTTTTCTGTGCTCTAGCAGAAAGGGAGGCATTCTGGAAAGTCACTCATTCTGCAAACATCGCGGCCTGTGAAATCTGCCCAAAAAAGAGCTGATCATATGCCTGTTATCCCAAAATAGCACCTTCCTCCATTATGCCGAGGTTCAGCGCAAAACTGACTCATGCAGCTCCAGGACCGCTGCCAGAGCAGAGCGGCCAGCAGCAGCCGGACTGCAGCAACAGGCAGGCGCGACACCTGGCGGGACGGTGCACGGGTCCCCAGCCAGGACAGTCAGAGCTTCCCGTATCCTCCTCAGGAAAGGAGAGACAGCTTACTAGGGTTCTTGGGGTATTACAAGAAATCTGTCACATTCAGATTCTGCCTCTGAATCTGTTCCCTGTTCGAGGTTGCCCCCCCTGGACCATCATTTAGCTTCTGCACATGCCTGCACTTGTTTCTCCACGCCAAGCAACACACTTAGCTTCTGGGTCCACACCCAGCGCCAGATCCACCGCTCTCCCACACAACAGACTTAGGAGCAACCTGGGTGTTCAATCTGTCCCCCTCCGCCAATGCCTGCACCCCCCAGAGAGGTCTATCCCTGAGCGCCTCCAGACTCGACTTACCTTCCCTCCACCAAACCCTCTCGCAACCCAGTGGCCCTTAGCCCTGTTTCTTTATATTGTGTTGTAATATGCTAGCCTCAGCAGTCGTCCTCAGACACCTCTGAGTTATCCACAGTGCCTGGTATGTGATGGACAATTTGCAAGAATAGTGAGGATAAGTTAGGAAAGAATTCATCAGGAACCCACCCCCTCACCTCCCTCCACTGCCCCATAGTGATCCAGATCCTGGGTGGAAGCTGTTAATAAACACTATTTCTATTTCCCTTCCTCGTTGGTGTTCCTTTCTTCTTGAAAATACTTTTTTTTTTTTTAATTGCAGATAATGAGCTCTTTTCCTGCTTCCATCCCTCCAGATCATAAAATTGACAACCTTCTCTAAATGATTCTTGGTTCTCAACATTTAATTAGATTTTCTTCCCTGAGTACCCAGTTGATCTTCCGGAGGCCCATTTGAGAAATTCTTGCAACGGGGGGAAATTCACCATGCTCAAACATAAATGCAAGCTCTATCTATCGTTTGTTGTTTAATGATGCCGGTGAGTTTGCAGGGGATTTAGGAGAGAACAATGACCATTAAAACTCATTGGAAGGACATAATAAAGGAAAATGTGCCATATAAGAGCACTAACTTTTATAATGACTAACAGAACCCAAAGGAATGCAAAGTTGGCATGCATGGCATTTAACATCCTTATTTAAATTTGAGGATTCTTTGCTGAAATTATACACCAAAAAACAACTCACTGGGTCAAAATATGTGGTTACACAATCCTACAAACTGGCCTCTTAAATTATTTTAGAAATTTTCTATAAGACTACCTTAATAAGAGCTATGAAAGCACTCTGTGGCTCATCCCAATAATTCATACCAACAATTCCATTTCTTTATGTAAAATTTAAAACACAGAGGGATTCACTGACACCACAAGGCCACTTTAGAGAACATGTTGAAAGCCTACAGAGAAAAAATACAGACCCTCTCATGGTCATCCTTATAGTTTTATTACTTAACATATAATAGATTCTTAATAAATATTAGAAAGAGGCAGAGAGAGAGAGAAGGAAGGATGATAATATATAGCTCTAGGAACAAATTGCATTTAGAAAAGGTGTTTCTGGTACTTGGACCAACCAAGGTCTGAAGTAATAAAGGTGTAATACTAAAGAGTTCTATTCTACATTCAGTGATCAGATGTAGGAAGGTAATTTTGGGAAGATGCATCCTTCTTTTCAGATAGGGGTTCTCGTACTCAATGCTTATGGAACATACCTTGGATTGGCTTTAAACAGAATTTTATGAAATGAGGGTGGTGGTGCCTTGTGTAGTTTAAAAGGAAAAAAGCATAGTCAATATACTTGTTATAGTTAATTTTATGAGTCAACTTGACTGAGCCACAGGGTGCCCAGATATTTGGTCAAATTTTTCTTGGTACTTCTGTAAGGGTATTTTTGGATGAGGTTGACGTTTAAATCAGTAGACAGTGAAGCCATTTGTGGGCGGGCCTCATCTAATCAGTTGAAGACCTGAATAAAACAAAAGGTTCACCTTCCCCTAAGTAAGAGATAATTCTGTCAGATGGCCCTCAAACTGAAACATCAGTTCTTTCTTGTGCTACACAGCAGCTTCTAGCCTTTGTACTTGAAACAGGACATTGGCTCTGTGGATTTTGGATTTGTCCAGTCTCTATAATTGCATGAGACCATTCCTTCTAGTAAGTCTCTTTATGTATAAATAAAGTTTATGTATTTATAAATATTTGTTGTAAGTATATCACATATGAAATAATATATGTTATATGTTATATAGTATATATATTCTATTGGTTCTGTTTCTCTGGAGAACCCTGATTAATACAACACCTATTATTATTTATTTTTAAAGATTTTGTTTATTTATTTGACAGAGAGTGGCAGAGAGTGAGAGAAAGCACAAGCAGGGGGAGCAGCAGAGGGAGCCCAATGCAGGGCTCAAACCCATGACCCCAGGATCATGACCTGAACCAAAGGCAGATGCTTAACCCACTGAGCCACCCAGGCACCCCTACAACATCTATTATTTTTATTATATCTACTAGATAATATAAAAGTCAGCAAAATATACAAAATATATAAAATAAACAAGACACAAAGACATGTTAAAGGATCTGAGTTTAATGTCTGCAACATTTAGTCAGTAAATGTCCCTTAGTCTTCATGTGAGTTAGGAGCAAGAGTGCAATGCCAGGTTTAACCCACTTCTCCTTCTTCCAGCCTCTCCAGCCTCAGGTGCACCTGAAACAGGGCCCCTGCCTAGCCACATCCTAACGGAGGATTATAAGAGTGAGGAAAATGTCTGTCTATCCAGATTAAACACTACCATTGAGCCATAAAGCTGGTGGCTCCATCACTGTGTTTTCAGAAGGGATCAGATAAAGGGGTCAGATATACGAGACTCATACTTTGGTGATTCCTCTGTAATACATAATTCTACCTACTTCTTCTAATACATAACTCTAAAACTCAAGAGGAGTGTAGAGGTTAGCCAGATAATATTGTTTATTTTGGAAATGGGGAAACCAAGGCTCAGAGAGAAGAATATGATCTGTCTGTGCCACACAGCAATCATGACCAGACCTGTAAAGCCCAATATATAAATGTAGCCTACATTCTTAGCATGTCTTCAAGAGTCAAGAATTAAAAAGAGTGTGGTTGGATGCTAATGAAAATCTAAGAATCTGACCCCTTCCAAAGAGATTTTGTTTAAAGCATAAGACCAAGAAAATAAAATCCTGAACCTCTCTGGCACTGCCCGTTTGGGGAGTGGCTCTTCCACTAAAAAAATGTGCCACCTCCTGTCATTGCAACCAGACTCTCTTAACAGAGGCCATCATAGTATCCCCTTCAAATACCTGCACTGGTTCTCCATAACTTCATGTGGCAGAAGGGCAGAGGAAAGGAGGAAAAGCTCAATTAGCTTAGCCTGAAATTTAAGGATGTACATAATCACAGCTCAACCTACTCCAGTGACACATATTTGGTGAATACACAGAAGTGCAAGGCACAGTACCTGACAGTAGATCAAAGCCATCTGGAAGTGAATCCTCTAGCCCCAGTCAAGCTTTCAGATGATGACAGACCTGGCCAACATTTTGATAGTAATCTTATGAGAGACCCTGAATCAAAACTACCCAGTTAAGCTATTCCCAAATTTTTGGCTCACAGAAACTGAGATTATGAATGCTTGTTTTAAGCCACTAAGTTTTGGGATAATCTGTTATACAATAATAGATAACTTATATATCAACAGATGAATGGATAAACAAGTTATGGCACATCCATACAATGGATACCACTGAGCAACAAAAAAGGATGAGCTATTGATACACACAACATGCTTATAATCGCTAAACAATTACACTGAATGAAAGTACACACACACACACAAATACTTACTGTATGATTTCATTTACATGCAATTCTAGAAAAGGTAAGCTAAACAATAATGACAGAAAGGGATAGTGATTGTCTAGAGATGGGGAAGAGGCAAAGAGAGGGAGTAGAAGTTTAAAGAGGAAAAGGGCTTGATTGCTGTATTCATTAATTTTACTGTGGTGATAGCTTTGTGTCAAAATTTATCAAGTTATACACTTTAGTTGTGCACCATTTATAATATGTCAATCATATCTTAGTAAAGCTTAATAAATTAACTTTCAGAAAAGTGATCAAGACACTAGCCCCATCTTAGCTCACTCAGGTTTGGAATGAAGGATAGTCACTGGGCAGATAGCACAGCTCAGCGGCAGAGGGGTTAACACAGGGCATGGAGGAGCGGTGGGAAGTCCCTCTCTCTGCCTCCCACTAGACAGTGTCCTCACCAGAGTCTTCTCTGGTCTTCCTTTTTCTTCTGTTAATTCCACTTAGCCATTAGGTTTGCCTTTGGTATCTCCTCCTAAACCTAGTTTCTTTCTAATTAAGACTGATATGTTGAAGATCAACTCTAGATCTCTTTTCAAGTGATTTTGGCCTAATGATGGACTTTTTGCTTTTCAAGTTATATATTTCCAATGTATTACTTTCAGGATTAAGAAGATTTAAACTGACATATCAAGCAATTAGCTGTCATTTTGTAGGTACCTAATACATTGTAATTATTATGTTAATACTGTTGTTACAAGTGTGAAGTTATAGTCTATGATAGATAAGAGAGGTAACTGGAAAGACATAACTAAAGTTATCTTTCATCAATAGTTTTGCTCTCCCTAATAGACATTTGAGAATTGTCTTTTCACCATCCAAGGAACCTTATTTTTAAATAGCCAAATAATCAGGTCACTGTGGGAAAGGGGTGAGTTGGGGTTAACCATTAACAAACCATTTGGAAGGTCAGATAGTTGAATAATGTTCTTTTTCGGCACCTTAATATAGCCTTTCTCCACTAAAAAAAAAAAAAAATCGATGTCTTTGGGTTAAAAAAGTCAAGCACAGGGAGAGAAGACTCCCTGGTTTTATAATTTGTAAAGCAAGTTCACATTCACCACCTCAATTCATCTGCACCAGCACTGTGTTGTAAGAAAGGTTAAGGGACTGTTACCCGTCTTACAGATGAGAGAGCCCACGGGAAGTCAGAAGAGGTGACTTGCTGAATCCCACCCAAGCTAGTATTAGAATAGCAGACCCTGAATCTTGTACATTTACTATAGCACTCAAATGTTTAAAATGTAAGACTGATTAGGAAAGAACGTGAGATAAGGAAGTACTATGTGACTCAAAGTAAAGAGCAAAGTTTTATAAAGGTATGAGGGACCCGTGGAAAAGTATTATGTGAATACTATGGACTCTACATATAAAAAGAAAGTGATTAAGTAAATCATAAATCATAATTAAATCTATCACTGGATCCTTCAGGAGTACTTCATTAAATGAGGGAAGTGCTCACATTTGAATAATATCAGGTTCAAAAGGCAGAAAAGAAAACCAGTTGAGTCCCAAATCTGTTAGGTGACAGGGGTGGAGAGAGAGAGAGATCAAAACATGAATGGTAGCTATGTTCCTTCTGGTATTGAGACCATAACTGGTGTTTTATTTCTTTATTCAATCTTATGCTTTCTTACTTTTGAACTATGGACATATATTGTTGTCCTTAGTACAAGACAAAGAATTAGTTTTCAAATGAACAAATAGTTCCGAGAACCAGAATACATGATTTCCTAAATGTTTGGCCCGCAGTACAGCTATATCAATTCTAGCAGCAAAATCCTCACAAAGAGTGTGGGTAACAAAATGAAACCCCAATCCTGCCAGATTCACCTGGAATACTGTGCATTTTGGCAATGCTAGAGAGATGAAGCTGGAATAGACTTAGGAAAAAGCTGGGACAGAGAAGAAAGGAAGAGGAAATTTTGCCATATGGCAGAGAAGAACTCATTTAAAAATCAGAAAGCTTCAATGGAGATAAATCAGAGATGAAGGGGGTCTGAGTGAAGGAACTGCAGTTAATACAATAGTCTATCATGTATCTGAATGTCTGAATCCCACTAGATTTTAATCTCTCTAATAACAACTGTTTATTCATCTTTTTATTCACAGGGATGGATGTAATACTGGCAAACAGGAGGAGCCTGAGTTGAATGGTAGTTTATAGGTTGAATACACATGAATTTGTCCAATAAATCAGCCCTAAAGGAATGTTTCCATTTAAAAAAAAAAAAAAAAGTCTTTTTTTTCATGGCAAACAGTGATTGTGAGTAAATAGCTGGTCCCAAAAAAGGGTGTAGGCAGATAGCAAGGTCTGGTAAGAGGGGTCCTGGGGTGGGGGGATATCTGAAAATAGCAATATCGTATAGTCACCTCATGAAGGATGATCGTGTTCTCCATGACAACAAAAATACCTCTTTGCTACATTTGTCTGAAAAGAGAAATTCAGACCTTACTTACCTGTATTAGATCAGAATAATAACAAGTAATAATAAAGGCAATCACTGTGCCATTCAGCTGTGCCATGTACCACTCTAAACATGTTATATCTATTAACTCACTTAATTCTCCCCAGGCTCCCTGTCAATAGTACTATTATTCTCCTTCCCATCCCCTTCATTGTACTACTGAGGGAACTGAAGCATGGGAAGGTTAAGTGATTTGCCCAAGGTCACACAGCTAGGAAGTAGCAGAGTCAAGATTTGAACTCAAGCCTTCTGGCTCTGGAGTCTGCCTTCTTTTTTTTTTTTTTTTTAAAGATTTTATTTATGTGACAGAGAGAGACACAGCGAGAGAGGGAACAAAAGCAGGGGGAGTGGCAGAGGGAGAAGCAGGCTTCCCGCAGACCAGGGAGCCCGATGCGGGGCTCAATCCCAGGACCTGGGATCGTGACCTGAGCCGAAGGCAGACGCCCAACGACTGAGCCACCCAGGTGCCCCTGGAGTGTCTGCATTCTTAACTCTCTACTGTCTTTCAAGAGAAAACAACAACAATGACAACATATAAACCCATGTGGAAACCCATGCACGTATGAAAAACTCATTTGTTAATTGCTCTCATTTCTTTTTATTTATTTATTTATTTATGTTTTTATGTTTTTATTAACATATAATGTATTATTTGTTTCAGGGGTACAGGTCCGTGATTCATCAGTCTTACACAATTCACAGCGCTCACTATAGCACATACCCTCCCAATGTCCATCACCCAGCCACCCCATCCCCCCCACCCCTATTGCTCTCATTTCTTAATGCTATGATAGTTTTGCCTCTCACAGTAAATCTGTAAGCAGGAAGGGTGTCTTCGCTTTTTACCCCCTTTAACTGCCATGATATCCAGTACCGTTAAAACCACACCAGAGATACAGTTCTGCCATGAGATGTCTAATCTTTATATGCTTGACATTCACGTTTCTTTTGCAAATACTACCCTTTCCACTCAAATTATCACATGTAAAGAAAGAACAACTCTCCAGACAATTAATAAGAAAATAAAAACTGGGTCACCATATGTGAAACAAGTTGGGGATTTGATTTTAGCTCTCCTATCACTGCAAAGTGAGTAAGCTCATATTATTCCCACCTGCAAAGGAACAGCCTTCATGAACTACATTTTCATCACACAGACACACACATTCACTTTCTGTAAGAATGCTCAGCCCATCTGCTCACATTTAAAAATACAAATTGAAGACCTCCCACGCTTGCCTTGGTTTGTAAAATGTCTATCACCAAATCTTTATTCTAAGACTCCTTTAAGTCTATGATTTCTTTTCCTTTCTCTTCCCTTTTAATGGCTTTCACTAGTTTTCTTTCAAATACCTGGCATTCATTGTTAAAGTTTTCTGTAATAGAGGGTGATCTTTAAAGTGCAGGGTTTCAATGTTACTTTCATCTACATGTCTTCATTTTGAGGAAATTTTTTTCACTATTTGGAAAACCTGCTACTAAGTCTGTTTCCAGGAAGGAAAGTTAGGATGGTCTCTCTCATCAAGGTACAAGGCTTGATTACAATAATACCATGAAAAACATATCTTAAAAACACAAAACAAGAAAAGACAAAATTGTGCAGACAGCTCTCATCTCTATTTAAAGCTCATTCCCTCAAGATACACTTAAGAGCTTGAAACTAAAATGTGCATACATGTTTCTGCAAAAACTTTGCTGGAGTGTGCAACCTCTCTGTTCCCATAGAAATATCCCCTCGGGTTGGCAGCCTTAGGACATGCAATGTATCCAGATTTCTGTAAACCACATTTTATCCTTCTAAAAGCCTCAAGCTTAATGTTTATTCATCCATTCTTTCTTTCATCCATTCACTGATTCATTCATTCAGTTGAATGTACTGCAAATTCATTTGATGGTACTGAGTGTCATTTGCTGAACATTCTCATACGTGATAGAGGGACACAGAGACGACATATCATGCTTACTGACCTCAAGGAATTTACAACCTAGGGAGTATGGAAGACCAGCACTGGGTCTTCTGACTTCCAGCTCAGTGCTCGCTTTTTCTTTTTCTTTAAAAAAAAAATCTGAGACCTGCAATGTTGCAGCTGAATTCTTTACATGCATTCTTAACTCCCTTTTGTGAAGGTACTTTATGCAAGATCTTATGCAATGAACCATTTCAAGTTCCAAACAGTGTGCCATGTCCCCAGCTGCAGAGGTAACTGCCAATGTATGGTATTAGGGCAAACTACTGGAATTTGTCATGGAGTCAAGATTTCTGCATTTTGCAAAGGTTACTCAAATCCTTATTTTTAAAAAAATGTGATCAGAAACTAAAAACTACTTCAAACTTTCCTTGAAGTCCAACTGAAGGATTTTTCCCATGGAACAGGCTTTGCTAAGGGAATGTGCCATAATATTCAAATATGAGGCCTTAGAGTAGGCCTCCAAGTCAGTTTATGCCTCCTGAGGGCAATTCTATATGTGAGGCTTTTCAATAAATGCTTCTCAGTAAAGAGCCTTAAAGGGCACTAATTTATGTTGGTGATGATTTAATCAGGCGTGGGGCTGTTTATTTAAAATACACAGTACATTTGATACTAAGCAAATAATCAGAGATATGTATAAAATGTCTATTAAAATGTTCTCTTTCTATCATAGAGAAAAATTGGATACAGTATATTCAAGGAGAGGGGACTGGTTAATTATGAGATTCTAATTACATAGATAATTGTACTGCCATTTAACATTATATAAAATTCCAATGATGTGAGCCAATAAACACAATTTATGACTGGATAAATTAGGTAGAGAACTGTATGATCTAGAATGTGTTAAAATATATTTCAACACATCTTTTAAAAGAGACAGGAATAATATATGCAAAAATGTCAGGAATGTTAGCTCTAATCAGCGAGACATCCCAAAATTCCTCCATTTTGTCATGCTCTCTCTAATCAAGGTCTTCAAATGTTCCGTCCCCCTTATTGAAACACTCACTCTCACAACTTTTTCACTTAAAGAATGTGTACTCACCCTTCAGGCACCCACGTAGATCTCACGACCACCCCACTGACTCCAGCTTATCAGGAGCTCCTGGTGCATCTTCCCATGGCACCTTGCACTTTGCCTATTGTATCTCTATCACACCCTTTCTCTGAGAGATAATTACCTCCTTGAAGACTTCCGCCATGTTTATTCTGCTTAAATCTATGATACAGGCACAACTGGTCTAATCGCATGACTCATATTCAAAACAAATATATGAAAAGAGTAAATAAATTGTTTTATTTTCTCCTTATCACTTTTCTGGGTTATACATATTTTCTTCAACAAACATCTATTTCTTTTGGAAGTCAAAAAAGATAAATGTTCTAAATGTTGTCATTGCCTTTGGAAATCTTTGTTACAATTTAAATGAAAACATTTTAGAAGGAGTCACAATTTTCTATTCTTCAGAGTTCAAATGGCCCAATGGCTTCCTAATTCATCTAAGGAAACTATAATTCAAAATTTCCCCGCATCTTTCAGAATCTAAATGGCATGGTGAATTTTTTTTAAAGATTTATTTATTTGTAAGAGAGAGAGAGAGGAAAGGCAGAGGGAGAGACTCTTCAAGCAGATTCCCCACTGAGCATGGAGCCCAAGAGGGGCTCGATCTTATGACCCTGAGATCACCACTTGAGCTGAAACTAAGAGTCTGACGCCCAACCAACTACATCACCCAGGCACCCCAGCATGGTGAATTTTTAATTCATCAATGTGCTAAGCACATTTACTTCTAAAATACCATCACGTTGAATTAGCGAAAAGATTATGAGCAATATGAATATTGCCTAAAACTGTGAATGCCTTATTCTCTTTAGAGTATTCAAATATTCTAATGGACTCAGTGTTTACTCATTGACAAAATTTCTGGTACATTTGTACTTGTTCAGAATTTGTGGGAAAATAAAATAAAGCTAGGTCCAGTTAAATAGAGTCCTTCTGAACCCTTGACTATTAGGCAGTTATATATAACTGTGTGGATGCTAAACTGAATTCAACATAATTTACCTTTGCATTAGGCTTTGCCATTTTATTTCAGAATTACTCAAATTCTGACAGCTTTAAAAATAGCTTTAAGCTTTTAAAAATAATTATGGCTACATATTTAGAACCTCTATAAAGTTATTTTTAGGCTCCTAGGACTATTAATATAAAAAACAATTTTATGCTGTTTTTTATACCTCCTTCCAAAGCACATTCCATAAATATGAATGGGAGTAATTGGCCTATAAAAGAGGAGAAAAAAAGATTTACATTCACAAAGTTAGGGTCTGTGTATGGTCACTTATTCTTACTCCTGGATTATTATTTCCCAGCTTAATTCACAGCTTAGCAAGCTAAGAGGAGGATAAGCTGGCCCCTGACAAGAATGAGGCCTCTTGGCTACTAAGTGCTGTAAAGCCTGGTCTAGAACAAAGAGAAATACCATGTGAGAAGTGAGGGCAATCCTAAAGGTCTGGAGCCAGCATGATTGAGCAGCTTTAAAGCAAGGTGGAATCTTCGACCTGATGGCTGGTGATTAGAAGATGAGGCAGGAAATGCTTCCCCAGAAAATACAAGAAAGCCCCTGAGCATAGATTAGAGAGGTTTGGGAGTGGACCAGAATCAAGGTGAAGGTGCCTGAAGTCAGGTCAAGGCCTCTGCCTGCCTTCTAAGCTTCATTTGACCGCCACCTGCTGGAGTTCCGGAAGGATACCCCTCAGACTCACCCTCGCTCTCCTTCCTTCCTTCTCATGACAGCCTCAACACAAACACCAACATTCTACATTCTGCATTCTTGTTTTTAATTTTAATTTTAATTTTAATTCTAGTATAATTAACATCCAGTGTTATATTAGTTTCAGATGTACGATATAGCGATTCAATAGTTCTCTACAATTACTCAATGCTCATCATGATAAGTGCACTCTTAATCCCCTTCCCCTATTTTCCCCATCCCTCCAACCCTTGCAACCACCAGTTTGTTCTCTGTAGGTAAGGGTCTGTTTTTTTGCTTGTCTCTTTCTTTTCTTTTTTTGTTTATTCATTTTGTTTTTTAAATTCCACATATGAGTAAAATCATATGGTATTTGTCTTCTTCTGACTGACTTATTCCACTTATTCACTCTTCATTCTTGACTCTGTAATGTTCTCATTCTGTTCCTCCTTCTTTTCCCTCTCATCACAGATAGCCTGACCCAAATAAGATTTTATCTATTCCTCCATCTTTCCAAATGCTCCTCTTCCTTCAAGGTCTAGCTCATACCTTATCACGCCAGGAAGTGACCCTTGACTGCTGTGGTTCACATTAATTTCTCCCATTTCTCCATCATTATTTTACACATTGTTAAATGATACTCAGTTGGCCATCTGACTATACACTTCCTCAAATGACACTCATCTTTAATTTCTCTCCAAGTCATCGGTGAACATGACTCTCCTTTTACTTCTGCTATATTCTCCTCAGGGCCTAGCACGGTGTGGAAATGTAAAAGGCACACAAGATATAAGATGACACACGCTGATTGTTTCATGATATTGGTGCTTAAAATAATTTATACTTTCTAAAGCATCCCACAATATGATCTTTTTCCTTTTCTGGAAAAAAATATTATTGATCTAAAAAAATCTGAGTTCATGATCTTCTTTAGAAATACATAGAAACATCAAACAGACTATGGAACCACGGGGGTGATTAAGGTATTTCTGAATTCAATAATTTTAGCAATGAGAGGGAGACTCCCATTGATGTCAGTTTGGTTTGCTTTAGTGGTAGTTTTGAGAATTTCTGAAATGGTAAGAATAGTTTTAAAAATTCAAGACTTGGATATTAAGTCATAGGTAACAGTAGAAACAGATAAAAAACATTTTGAATTTGCAAATGCCAAATCTGGCTTTTTCTAAAATGAATCAGGAAAAAAAAAAACATCCTTAACTTTCAGACCCTCTGACTTCTTCTTACTTACAGGTGTACTTCTAGGCCACATAGAAAACCTGGTCACAGCCTGGACCATCTGAACCCTGGGTGTGCCCATACTTGGACAGGTACCTAGGGGAGGCATCACTCCCAGGATCAGACATCCTAACCCTAAATATCAAATTTAGCTTGTTTTATAGGCCTTAAAAATCTATATCTGAAATCACCATTTTGTCTTTTCCTCTGGTAATTTAAATTCTAGGGAAAATCTGGTCTAACTAGCTTCAAAAAGCCTGCTGAGCTGCTCTGAAGAATAAGGTTCTGCTGACTGAAAAAAAAATCTGAGCTCATAATCTTCTTTAGAAATACATAGGAACATTAAACTGATATACCATGGAATCATGGAGCTGAATGATGAGGTGTTTCTGAACTCAGTAAGAAACCATTTAAGGGATCTGGAACCAACTTTATCTCATACCAAATCTCCTCTGCCATTTCCTTTGTTCTTTTCTTTTTTTAAAGAAAGATTTTATTTATTTATTTGACAGAGAGAGACACAGCAAGAGAGGCAACACAAGCAGGGGGAGTGGGAGAGGGAGAAGCAGGCCTCCCGCTGACCAGGGAGCCTGATGCGGGGCTCGGTCCCAGGACCCCGGGGTCATGACCTGAGCCCAAGGCAGATGCGTAACGACTGAGCCACCCAGGCGCCCCTCGTTTGTTCTTTTTTAGGAGTAGAAGGAATAAACAATTACTGGAAGATGAACCAGAGTAACTGTTCTTTCTCTGATACCTTTCTTAACCCTTCATATCACTGGTCATTGACAGCATGGCTCCAGATTCTCCCACCTGCATATATGGAAGATCCGTGCTTTTTCCTTGTCATATGACAATTTTCTTCTGCGTCATGTGGAACTGCACCAATCCCTACATGAAGAATATTATCTGCATTTATTGTTTTCTATCCATGAAGACATAATGGTAAGAATTTTTATCTAGAAGTCACATGAGAGATCCCTGCAGGAAAAAGGTCCAGAGAGGGTTAGAGAACTACCCAAGGCCTCAGCCCAAGTCAGAAGTACCTCTGGGTTCAGGAACAGACTTCAATCTGTGGGTTCAGAGCTTGCGACTCTTTACATCTAATGGGTCACCTCACTATTGCTCTCAATAGGGGATTGGCTTCTTTTAGTAATATACCAGTATTTCAGCCACATTTCTTGTATTTATTCATCCTTCATTCTTGACTTTACCACAAAAATTTGTACATGAAATCTGATCCCCATGCCCTACCCATCTAATTTGTACCAGCTGTCCTGCACCGTCTGCTCCCCAACTGTCTTCTTATCAGCTTCCAAGATTCTTTCCTTTCTCTGTTCCCTCTGCTTGGCTAAGGCTCCTCTTTAGGTCCTGGGTCTCTCTTAGGCTATTACTCAATGTTGCTCTTCCTCTGTTGATGAATTCTTACAAAGCTGCCAGCAGAATTCTGATCCTCCACAAAGAATGTCACTCCCATCTCCAGAAGTCTCTAGAATATGACATCTGCTTTTCAACAGTTTACACCAGGCCCTAACTGGGTGCCTTGCTGTAGCCAGTAGATCAGTTAAAGACAAAATGCGGTTCTGTTATGTACAGGTCATTGCCATCCTGGAAACAGGCCTATTTTGTTGGATTCAATAGTAAGTGAGAAAAGGTCACTCTGTTTTCAATAAAGTGAGAGTGTCAATGGCAAAAGTAATTTAATATCTAAGGAACAAATTGCAGGCCCAGTCAGTTCTTTCTAGGTCAGAACCAAATAACCCATACAGAGTGCCTAACAAATGCTGGTCACTGTGATTCCTATCTGTTTACATGGCTTTTACTATATCATTTTAGACTTCACAATAACCTTGGAGACAAGAGGATATAACCCAGGTCTGTCCAATTCTGAATCTCTTTATTTGCTAT
Organism: Leptonychotes weddellii; assembly: GCF_054177405.1. NCBI lineage: Eukaryota > Metazoa > Chordata > Mammalia > Carnivora > Phocidae > Leptonychotes > Leptonychotes weddellii. The sequence continues at coordinate 125,388,577 of NC_138369.1, forward strand.
AATATATAATGAAAATTTGTCTCTTTCCAGCTGGGGCTACTGTAGGGAGTAGGGGAATCTTCAAGTATACAATCAAATCCAACTCTCAGTTGTGGTTTGGCACCATCTGGTGGCAACTATCCTGCCCCACTTAAATGTTCTGAGAAATTCCAGGCCCAGGACTGGGTGGGTCTTCTGGATAGCAACAATGATTCTCATACCTGTCTTACCAACTTGACCTAAGGGGATGGGACCTGCAGAATTCTGGAGTCTCCAGAACCCACTCTTCAACACCCCACTTCCTCAGAAGGGGGTCACCTGCCATTTCCTGCCCTCCATGGACTCCCTACACACACACTACCCTTTCCCTGACCACCAGGCAGCAATATAATAACCGTAGGAGGAAGACTGGAGCCAATAGTCAATTGTGTTGTATGGAGGTGGGAAAGGGATGAATGGTCTTACACAGATGGAATACTATGTCTAAGAGTTCAGCTTCACTGATGAAATCCGATGATGACTTACATTTAGTTGAATATATTTGTATATATTTAGTTGAAAGCTAGCAACATTTCTAATGGCTAGTTAAGAGAGTATACAGTAGTAGCTGTAATAATATATGAAGATAAGATGTTGTAGAGATCCATTTGTTTCTGTTGGAAATGTGCATACACCCAGCCATAGACTAGACCAAACTTGTTTTCAGTTCTTTTCAAATCATTCAAGTCCTGTTAAAGGTCTTCCTATTAAATTATTAACAGTTGTACTTCTTGTTAGTATGGTTTCCATTTGTACATATTTCTCCCTGTGTCTTTTCTCTATAAATCTAACGATTTGTTATTTCAGAAAGAGTCTAATGCAATGATTCTTAAACTTTTGGGAATCACTGACCTCTCGGGGGGCTCTCCTCAGAATAATGTGTATAATATATATAATACATTGCATTATATATACACACATTATAAAAACAATATATACATGCATTATGTACACAAACTATATATCATATATAGTACATATTATATTTGTACTATATGTATATATAATATATACATGTATTGTACACCTGCACACACACATACGTGGTATATCTTGTCCAAATTCTGGAGATTCAAATCCTATTTAAAAACTCCAGGTCTTAAATCAATTTCAGAATCACATTAAATCTTTGAGATTAATGCCAGCAAGGCATTGAAAAAGAAAAGTGCTGCTTATATTCTCTCCATCAAGCCCTTCTCTCAATGAAAAGATATTACCTTCGGGTAGAAATGGAGCCACGTGACCTCCAGTGTAGAACATAGGTAGGAGTGGTATTCACAGTGGTTACCAATCAGTCCTCAGTGGCTCAATCAATCAGAAGGAATGCCTTTAGTGCTCCAGCGAGTTCCTGGAGTTAACCCGTTTTGTTCCTGGACTCTGGAAGATTGGAGAAGAGCACCTATGGCAGAGGCTAAGGTGGTGGCTAAGACAAGAGTCTTGGGACAGCAGAATATGGTTGTATTTCAATATTATAACATTCAGGACAGCAATATTGGTGGGTGGCCCCTAAATAGCAACTCTGTGGTTAGGTATAATGATGAAGAAATAATTTCACACTCAAGATCAATTCAGGATACCACTGCAAATGTGAGGAAAGAGAAAGAATTTTGCAATCCTAAAACCTTCATAGTAGACGAAGCCACCTTCACAGTAGATGGCTGGAAAAGATAAGAAATAAACTGATTTTTCTCCTCCCATTAGCTATTTAATTCAGTTTTTGCACCAGTGATGATTAGCAGTTTTATTTGGGCATTTATGATTTCCTTGGATTTTATAGCACTTTTTAAAAAGAATGATATAGGGGCGCCTGGGTGGCTCAGTCGTTAAGCGTCTGCCTTCGGCTCAGGTCATGATCCCAGGGTCCTGGGATCGAGCCCTGCATCGGGCTCCCTGCTCCGCGGGAAGCCTGCTTCTCCCTCTCCCACTGCCCCTGCTTGTGTTCCCTCTCTCGCGGTCTCTCCCTCTGTCAATTAAATAAATAAAATCTTTAAAAATAAATAAATAAATAAATAAATAAATAAATAAATAAATAAATAAAAAGAATGATATATTAAGGAATCCAGAATATGGCATTATAATAGTAGAAAATTAAAATATGATAATTATAATGGTGGTATTATGAACAAAAGTAGAAGTTATTTTATAATAATGCCAACTTCTGTGCTTTAGACTTCATATATTATATATATAATTATATATATCCATGCAGCATCCTACAATGCAGGGATAATGATCTTCACATGAAAATTTTAAAGTTCAGAAAGTTAACTTACTCAAGTGTACACAGCTATAAAGTGGAAGACAATATTCATGCATAGGTCTTCTGACCTGAGTTCAGAGCTTTTTCTAATGCATTAAAATATACTGCGGGGCACCTGGGTGGCTCAGTTGGTTAAGAATCTGCCTTCGGCTCAGGTCATGATCCCAGGGTCCTGGGATCAAGTCCCGCATCAGGCTGCTTGCTCCATGGGGAGCCTGCTTCTCCCTCTGCCTCTGCCTCTCTCTCTCTCTCTCTGTCTCCCATGAATAAATAAATAAAATCTAATATATATGTATATATATGTATATATATATATACACACTGCAATTCTTGGGGGGGTTCTTAATGCAGAAAGTCAATACATAAATCAGTATTCTAGAGGTTAAAACATGAGTGAATGAATGAATGAATGAACAATATTATCATTTTATCTTTGTAGCAGATGTATGTATTTGTGATCACTTCTTGAGATGTGACGCCAGAATCTTCCATACCCAAGTTCTGAGACTAAACAAGACATGACAGAAGTCCCTGGAAATCTCTGTCAACTTGGTACCAGGGTCAAGAATTTCCTATTTTATTCATTCATTTTCAAAGCCTGGCCATACAATGTTGTGTCTAAAACATACAAATCAGCTGTTTACCATTAGAAACTAATTGCTACAGGAGTCAGTTAACAGACCATTTATATAAGCAGATTGTGCTAAATTCTCAGAAGATATAATGTTCTCAGAGACATGCAAACCATAATGTTTTGAAATGAAAAAGAAAGTTCGCTAACAAGAAGAAAACACTGCTCCATCTGTAGCTTGCAGCAAATTCTATTAGCCTATTTCTAAGCTTAAAGCCTTATCAGCGGCTGGTGTGGCTGATACAGAGCACCTATTATGTAAGTTACACTGGCCTGCCATAGCGTCCCGGGCTGGGGGGAGGGAATGTCAACTGAGAAAAAGCTGAGCCAGGAAGTAGGTGAGATCCTCAAACTCACTGAAAGTCCCCAACAGAAGGAAGGCCCCGTAGCCACTGTGGGTAGTCCCTCATTTTAATGAAAGCGTGAATGATGCCCAGAGGACAGAAATTCCTTCAAGGTCACACAGTGGCTCGTGGTTTTCAGTGAAATAGGACGTTTTTAGGGAGAAGACTGAGCAAGCAAGTAGTACTTTTTATGGGGAAGAAGAGGGGATGAGGAAGGGAGACGGAAGAGAAGGAGTCACATTGTTCAGCACCTACCCTAAATCAGCTACACTGCAACAGACTCACATTTCTCTTCTCTACTACCTAGAGGTTGCCATTGTTTGTATCATTATACAGATAAGAAAAATGATCTTGGAGAGTTTTTTTAAATTGTCCGAGGCCACTAGACGATTAAGTGGTAGAGTGACTCTTAACATATGGATTCTGACCCTGGTTCTCCCATCTCTTTCTACCCTACCACAGCACTCAATCTGAAACTCAAACTACAAATATCCGCTTCATGCAAAAATTATGGAATGAGTGTTAAAGTCTCAATACTTTATTCTGGAACCAGCATATGTATAGAACCAGGGAGGTGTATAGAATCAGAATATATAGTGAGATGACATAGAGGGAATATAAAGAGAAAAGTCTTAGAAAAATGAAAACAAATTTTAAAGCCTAAACTGCCTTGCACATTGTTAGTACCTTCTAGAGGAGTTCATTCATTCTGAAAACACACACAGTTCTCAGGAAATTACATCCTTACAATTCGAACTCATTTATCCTCAACCAAAATTTGTGTTATATTGAATATATCAATAGGAACTGCAGAGAATTCAGGAAGATTTATTAAAATTTGAAGGTTTTTCTTTTCAGCAGCAAAGTAGTTTTTTTCCAGTAGTACAAAGAAACTGGATAATGCAGATGAGTATTCATTCCAAATCAGAAAGCCCACAGGAGTCAAGTGCTGCTTGAAATTTGTCAAAAATCATTTACATATCCATCTTTAAAACAAATCACTTCTTTTTTGCTGGAAAGCCAAAGATGGAGGTTTGGGTCACAATTACTCATGTTCTACTACATTCTGTAGCATGCATCCGGCAGACTATCACGTGTCCCTTGCTGCATTTTCTTGAATTATTGATTTTGTGAAATACAGACTTCTTGGCCTCAGATCTTAAACTTCTCTAAAAATGGCACCATCCATTTATGAATCTTGCTAAGGACTACAGATGCAGATAAATCAATGACTTGATTACTTGCACTTCCCTAGGCATGCCTGTGCTTCCTCCCTCCTCTCCCACACACTTGCTCTGACAGTTCTCTGCATCTCAAACTCCCTCCCCTCCATATCGCCTCCTAACTAAACCCCAGCCCATCTATCCGTCTCCTTAGTCCAATGGGATCTCCTCTCTCCGCTGTCTATTCATATCCCTTCCTGTCTCGTATTAGAAAACACTCAGTGTGAGCCTGAGTATCCCACTTCATCTGGGGAGATCAAATCAGCCAGGAAAGCAGCATCTGTAGAGACCTGACAGAACCCAGGTCCTCGGCCGGCACCACCAGACCAACACAGCAACTCTTCTCTCGGAGGGCTACTATCTGCTCGCCAAGTGAATGATCCTGGGCATCGAAGGTTTCCAGCCAGCTCTTTGAATGGCTGGTTAGAGCCCTTTCACGGGCAGTAAAACAAAACAACAACAAAAACCTAGAGGCTAAATTTGCCACCAGCAGGCGGTCTTGAGTTTCTGGACATGTCCAGCTCCCAGTTTTCATGCCTTAGAACAGCTGAGAGTGAAGGAAAAGAGATGAGAAGAGTTCAAATATTCTCATTGTACCTTTTCAGGGACTAAACCAGAAAACAGAGAGGTGCTGGCACAGAGGGGAATAGGTGATGAAGTAAGGTGAATGTGGCTCCCCATTTAATCTGCCTTATTCCTGTCACCCAGTGGGCTTCAGGCCGGGCCCTTCGCCCTGAGCAACGCCCCACAGTGGCCTGGCGCACGGACGCCCCTCTCGCTCCTCATTCACTCACAAGGTAAAAGTCATTTCAAACCCAATGTGAGCAAGGCACTGTGCCAGATGATGGGGTGAGTGGTAGGAAAAGGTACAGCGAGGCTGAAAATGTTTAAGCTGCAATAGCCAGAAAGCCCAATAATTTAAAGGAATTATAAAGCTTTTCTGCACAAGCCCTCTATTTTACAGATGGAGAATTTAAGACCTTGGGTGGGGATGGGCGTAGGGGTATGGGCAGAAAGGAAGCTCAGGCTAGACTGTTTTCCCACAAGTCAAATCGGAAGCTATTAGCACTTTCTTGCCACAGTACCAAATCTCAGTGGCTTAGCCAGAAAAATTAGAAATCCAACGAGGTGACTCCTCTTCTCGCTCTATTTTGCTACAGGCTATGCAGACAATAAAAATCGATTAAGCGGAGGGAAAATTCTCTATGAGGGCAAGTAGCCCAGGATACCTGAATACCCATCCCTGATTCAAGACCTGAGAATGATACCTGCTCCTCCTTCAACTCAACCACGAGACACAGGAATTCTGTCTGGGGTTGTTGTTTAACCAGTGTTGTCTTAGTCTTGTCGGAGACTGCACACTGTTTACGAAGCTCTGTTAGGATAAGCTCTCTTCTTTGGAAGAGCAGACTCTGTCCTTGTGAGCTGTCCCTGTCTTTGCTGGCATCTCCTGGGGCATAGTTTGAACTACCTGGTCTTGGGTATTCAATCTAATCTCGTACGCAGCTACCAGCATCTCTGAACACCCCCCCCACCATGGACCCTGGTAAACAAATATTTACACACTGTGTTCTAGTCCTGGCCACAGATCCTTTTGGTCAGCTGGCTTTCTCTCTTCTTACCACTATTTCCTTCTCAAGGTTGTGGGAAATTTGGGGGTTGCTCACCATGCAGACAGCTTAAGAGTCTGAGAAGTGGCCCCTTATCCACAGTTGCCAGGCTCCTCATGCAGTGATACTCCTCTACCATCCAAGCATCATGTGGGATTCAGCCCTTCTCCTTGGGAGTTATGGTTGCCCTGCGGAACAGAATCTCTCTGCTCCAGGATCCCCTCAAAATTATCCAAGGGCCCCCATGTGCCTCTGATCTCCAGAGCTGGGTCTGAGGTAAAGGGGGAAGAGTATTTCTTGGAGATTCACTGCATGTCCATTCAAGTCACAGCTCCTCCAATTGCTCCTTCCTGCCCTTTGGTATTTTATGGTTCTGACTCACCATCCAAAATACATTCAAAAGCTGATAGTCCCTCTCCACTCCACCCCTACCATGATGGTCTGAGCCATCATCATCCCTCATTTGTATTACTGCAATTGCTTCCTCTCTGGTCCCTCTGTTTCCTCCCCTGGTTCTCTAGAGTCTATATTCAGAACGGCAGCCACAGTGATTCCTTTAAAAATGCAAGTTACATAACATCATTCCTCTGCTCTACAAAACCCTCCATGGGCTTCCCCATCATTCAGAATAAGACCCAAAGTTCTGATGTTGACCTGTGAAATTGTATACAATTTGCCCTTCTCTCTGACACTCTGCTCCAGCCACCTCCTGATTCAGGCTTCTGCTCAGGCTGTTTCCTTTGCTTAGACCCTGGATATCTGCCTGGGTTTTCCCTCGCTGTCCCCAGGTCTGATCAACAATCACATATCAGGGAGACCAGATGTAAAATAGCAACCATACCCCTTCTGTGACACTCCTTGTCCCTTTCTCTCTACTCATTTTCTCCCCCATGGCACTTATTACCACCAGACTTGTGATTTGTTTATTCGTGATCTAATTATTGTCCAGCTCCACCCATCGGGATGTAAACTTCATGAGAACGCTTTGTTTTGCTCACTACTGTAGATCCAGAGCCCAATATGTTTTAGATGCTCAAAAAATAATTGTAGGATGAATGAATGAATAAATGAATGGGTGAATTCTAAACAAGGATTCCACCAAACTTTGGCTCTTTCTATGCAAAGTCAATGTTTAGGAACTGGAAAAAAAAAAATCCCATGAAAAGACTGCACTGGGTTTCAAGACGGTTTCCTCTTAGTGTGCACTTTTAAAACTCTATTTTGAAACGCTAAGCTGCACATTGATTTCTTTGTTCTGGGTTGTATCTGCCCTCCCTCTGAGGCTTGAAAGATACTGACTCAATGGGTAGAAGGCTCTAGAAAAACAAGAGAAAAAGCAGGAACAAAAATCTTCTCTTTATGAAAACCCTCATATCGCATCTCTCTACCTAAGAATGTTGTAATAAGGATTTAAATGGTTTTGGTCTTACTTTGCCTAGAAACTTATTTCATCCTCAATCTTGCCTTGAATTCCTTAAATATTGATAGGGTAAGCAGCTTGTCTCTTAGGTTGAAATCATGAAAGAAAGCAAACTCCAAGAAAGCAAAGCTGTTGCAATTTTCTGAAGAACACAGGGGGGGGCGCCTGGGTGGCTCAGTTGGTTGGGCGACTGCCTTCGGCTCGGGTCATGATCCTGGAGTCCCGGGATCGAGTCCCGCATCGGGCTCCCTGCTCGGCGGGGGGTCTGCTTCTCCCTCTGACCCTCCTCCCTCTCATGCTCTCTGTCTCTCATTCTAAAAAAAAAAAAAAAAAAAGAACACAGGGGGAGCTGAGGCCTGAGACATCTGGTAAGGACATTTGAGCAAGAGACTGCCCTGTTAGCTCTGCCTTCAAAAGTTGGATAATAGGCTTTAATAATGAAACACTGAGTGCTTAACTGGACACAATGTAGAAAATGAATAGAATGAATGGCATCAAATGATGAATAGAATATTTTTGGAGTTTGCAAAATCAATAATGGCTTATCCCTGGATTGCAAGTTGGCAATCCACAGTTATCTGTCCTCAAGCATGTTTTATTTAGTCCATACTTGTTAATGGAAAAGTTTCACCTGTGAGTTCTGATTCTCAGTCTCCTTAAAAAAATGGAACATCTGTCATCCTTACTTGTTAAGAAACGTTATCCAAACATTGGAAATAACTCAGAAAGATTCCTACATATTCTTCCAGTCTTAATAGAGCATTGCTTAATAAGTCTTCCTAAGATTTATATAATTGTCTCAACCCTGGACAATCTAGGGCCTAGACTGTAGGAATGCCATATTGCTTGATTTATGGCTTACTATTGATTAGGGCCAAGATTCTTTAAAGTTAGATGTTAACTTGTGGAAGACTGATTGCAAATTATTTTTGTCCAGTAGAAAAAACAACCCCATAGGTAATACTTTTATTGCTCTGCAGGGCATTAACCAATTTTGTAACTAACTTAATCTTATTTTAGCATTCTTTCTTGTATTGACTATATAAATATGCCAGCCTCTCATTTTCTGCAGCTTTATTCAGCCTCTCATTGAACCACCTTTATCATCTTGCTAGTTTCTTATTAATGAACTTATTAATGAATTAAATTCATCTTTGACATGTATTCACTATATGTTTATAAGACAATCGTTTTTATCTTCTAGAAAATTGTATTTGGACCTGCTTCACATTGTTAAATGGTAGCCAATGGCTAAAATCATCAGTAACTACTAGCATTATGAAGGGTACCTCTCCAATTCAATTGTCCCCTCCTATCACTCCCTATAATCTTATTTCCAGCCCCCTCCCTCATTCATGTGTCCTTCCTGGCCTCTGTTAGCCTAGTTGTTCATAACTTCTGACTTGTACCTTAAGGTTTTAGTGGAACAGCGATTTTATACTTGAACATGCATCAGAATCTTCTGGATGGTTTATTAAAACAAAGTACTGAGCTCCGCTCCAGAGTTTCTGACTCAGTAGTCCTGGGATGGTGGAGCTCAAGAATTTGTATTTCTAACAAGTTCTCAGGTGATGCTGAAGCTACTGTATAGGGACCACACTTGGATTTCATTGCTGTAGTCAGTAGGGAGATTGAGATTGGTCTTGATGGGTGAGAAGATATGAAAACATTGTAATAATTTGGTAAATGGAATGCAAGACACAGTAAGGTAAATTTCATTTTTAAAAACTTTTAAAATGTGAGTTATAAAACATCAGGTAATTAACAGCTTTTCGTGTGATGCTTATTCCACTTGAGAATCAACTGTTGATGGTACTGAAGAAACAAAAAGAGCAATTATTATACATTTATTATAAAGTCAAGACCCAGTTCGATGATTCCATTTTTTTGTTTGTCTTCGTTTTAAGTTCTTTGAATGCAAGAAAGTCCTAGTATCCTCCCTGGTGCAGTATTTAACATCTCCTGGTAAGGGCCTGGTAAATACCTAGTGACTTAGGATTGATATGTTTCTCTGTATTCTCATATTTCCAAAGTCTTTCACAGTCATTACCTTATTCAGTACTCACAACAATCCTGTGAGGTAAACAGGGCATGTGGGTGACACTACATGACAGATAAATAAGTTGAGTCCCAGAGCGGTCATGTGGCTTTCTCTAGGACACACAGCAAACATGTGGCAACACAGGGCTAGCCCTTGATCTTTAATGTTGCTCAGCAGGATTATTTACTGATACACAATGATGACCAGATTGATAACATCATGAGGGCTATGGTAAGCCAAAAGATTCTTAAATACGATTGGACTTGCAATTTATTTGCTCACAAATAGTAGAGAGCATCTATTTTACTAATGTGTGTGTGTGTGTGTGTGTATTGCATACAGGAGTTTGGCAGTGGCCACTTAGAATAAGATAAAAATAGATTCCATGCAAGCAATCAGTTTCAGATAGGAAAGGAATGTGCTGAACTTTCTAAAATTTAAAACTTTGCAAAGAGAGAAGATAGTGTGTGGAAAGGGGATGGATACTGGACTCAGGCAAATCTCCACTCTGTCTCTGACTGCCTATAAAACCTTGAAAAATCATCTCACTTCTATGAATTTTAGTTTTCTTGCCTATAAAACAAATCATATGTATGTATTAAAACCTTTACATTTTTCGTAAAGACTAAGCAAAAATCCAAGTAAAAATAGGAAGGGCCATATATAGTATCTATGCAGGGCCTTGAACACTAAGAGTACCCAAGGAGGGCTAGTTCCTACCTCCTCTTCAATTCCTCGGAAGGGAAGGAGAGGTTCACTGGGACTGCTAGGATTGAAACACTCACGAAGGTGTTGGGTGAATATCTATTGCTCCTTTCCACTGAATTCTCACAATTTTGCTGATTTTTTCAGGCATCAAACCACAGCATATCCCAGAAAAAGCAAATACAGGCATGTTATTGCAGTCCTGATATAATTCACCATCGACTGCTACACTAACAAATCATCAGCACCTATTAGCACCATGGCAGGGGACTTAAATTGTTGTCAGGTGCAACATATTGTATTTTCATTTGATTGTGTTGTGGTATGGAAATCAATGAGAAAGAACAAGGCAACAGCTTGAGTCACAAAGGAGAAAAAGGGAGAATGTCAGATGAATTGCATTCATCCAAGATGCAGAACTGTTACACAATTGTAAGTGGCAGGAAAGGAAATATACATAATTACAGTCTGCATACAACTGGGAACAAATGGAAAGGGTGGCTGTGGTGAGGGAGAAAGAGAAGTGAAATCTGAGAAACTAGCGGCTCTGCATTCCAGACACAAGGAGATTTCCTCAGCAAACAGCACCCTGGCTAGACTTCCCAGTTATGTGTATGACAAAGCAGAAAACAAATGCACTGATTACAGTGCTGAACTCATCCTCAGACTCCAATACAACTGCAAGGGGAGTATCAGTTGGACGGCAGCCTGGCGCTTTCAGGCAAACAAGTCTGGGCTAGGTGGCACGCCTGGCGTAGCTACGTGCATTTCCTGGGCGTACGTGCTCATCAACGGTAAAGTGGGTAGTCAAGGTTGAGTTTGATTAGAACAGAGATATTAGAAAACACAACACTCTGTTCCCTATTGTAAGAACAGAGCAGCCTCCAGTTGCACTGAAATTGACCACCCACAACTTCCCTAGGGGAAATGCAGCGGCACTTGTGACTTACAGTAAAATATCAGCCTTCCCTAGCAACACTCATTACCGCATTATTGCAGATGTGCTACAGTCTAAATTGTGTTACAGAAATCTAAGCAACTATACTTACAAAAGCCTAACGTTACACTGTCCCCCAGATACCCACACCACCACTGAATAAAGGCAAGAGAAAAACAAGCTGCATTTCTTGTGCATTGTTGGAAGGGAATATTTAAATTGTTTGGGACCTAGAGGTTAGCTTGTTCACATTCAGCTACACTTAGTCCTCCTACCTGACTGATGTTTTGTTCCTTGTGTAATGTATAATAATTTCAAATATTTATTCAATGTTTAAGTGCTAGGGAATGAGAGAAGCATTTTATATGGATGACTATTCCCCCCTCTAAAGTACAAGCCACTCTGAAAGCTGAAACGCTGGTTGATTCATTAGCTGGGGACATGAGAGGTTTTGGTTTTGATATCCTTACAGAGTAGTGTTTCTCAAACAGACATATCTCACCCATACAAATCTCCTGGGATTTTGTTAAAAATACAGATTCTGTGTCAGCAAGTGAGGCGTAGATCCTGAAATTCTGCATTGCTAAGAATGTCCAGGTGATGCCCTAGAGCACACGGCACAGCAAATAGCAGGTGCTTTATAAATGTTGAATGGACCTGAGCGAAGATCAAGGCACTTAGACTAGCCAACCATGTTCCCAATTCAAGAAATGGAATGGACTAGCCAGGTTTCCTCCAGCTCTCAATGATAACACACTGCTCAAGAATGTCAACTTTGGAATCCTATGCACCTGCGTCTGGGCCTGAACTTTTCTATTTACTAACTCTGTGACCTTGGATAAGTTAATTTCTCTAAACTTCTATTTCCTTGCCTATAAAATGGCTAGACTACCTATTTACTACCTGTGTTACCTGTTAAACTGTACTTACCTCAGAAGGTAATCATGAGGATTAAATTAAATAATGCACTTTAAAGCACAGTGCCTGCCATCTGAGAGATAATAAAACTGGCAGCCAATATTAGTACTATTGTCATTTGCATAAGTAACTCCGATATCGGTTTCTTTTTTTTTCTCATAAAAATTTTTTTAAATCTGTACACCCAATGTGGGGCTTGAACTCACAACCCCCGGGATCGAGAGTCACACGCCCTTCCCACTGAGCCAGCCAGTTTCTAACCTTAGTAGAAGGATGAGAATAACTTTTTTTTTTTTTAAAGATTTTATTTATTTATTTGACAGAGACAGAGATAGCGAGAGCAGGAACACAAGCAGTGGGAGGGGGAGAGGGAGAAGCTGGCTTCCCCCCGAGGAGGGAGCCCGATGCGGGACTCGACCCCAGGACCCCGGGATCATGACCTGAGCCGAAGGCAGACGCTTAACGACTGAGCCACCCAGGCGCCCAGGATGAGAATAACTTTGATGGGGGAAAGATTTACATATTTATTAAGCTAATACCTATTTATTGAGGGATATTCTGAGCCAGATATAGTCTAACACTGAGGATACCCCTCATTTTAAAAGTCAGAAAAGGGCGCCTGGGTGGCTCAGTTGGTTAAGCATCTACCTTCGGTTCAGGTCATGATCCTGGAGTCCCGGGATCCAGCCTGCATCTGGCTCCCTGCTCAGCAGGGAGTCTGCTTCTCCCTCTGCCCCTCAGCCCACTCATGCTCTCTCTCTCGCTCTCTCAAAAAAAAAAAAAAAAAAAAAATCAGAAAATGACCCTGCCTCCATGTAGCTGACATTCTACTGGGAGGGGAAAACAATAAACAATTTAACACATAAATAGTGATTAATGATTTTTTTAAATGAAGCATCCATCCAACTATACGACATTCTGGATAAAGCAAAACTATGGAGACAGTAAAAGATCAGTGGTTGCCAGGGGTTAAGGGGAGAGAGGAATGAATAGGCAGAGCACAGAGGACTTTTAGGGCAGGGAAACTATTCTGTAGGATACTATAATGGTAGTTACATGTCATTATATATTTGTCAAAACCCACAAGGTGTACAACACCAAAACTTAACCCTAATGTCAATTATGGACTTTGGCAATTGTGATGTGTCAATGCAGGTTTGTCAACTGCAAAAAAGGTGCCGCCGTGGTACGGGATGTTGACAGCAGGGAAGCAAGTTATGCTTGGGGGAGGGCAGAGGGTGTATGGGAACTTCTCTGTACTTTCTGCTCAGTTTTCCTGTGGACTTTAAACTGCTCTAAAAAAATGAAGCCTATTTTTTGAAAAAATATATATAAAGCAGACAGAAGGGGAGAGAGCACCTGGCAGGGGATAGGTGGGGTGAGGGGCATTGAGATATCGTGGTCAGGGAAGTTCCCTCTGAAGAGGTGGTATTTGCACAAGACTTGAATGAGAAGGAGGAGCCAACCCTCACTTCTTCCCTGACATTTTCAGCTCATGTTGTGTCTGTGGACATGTTGAAGGTGACACATGTTCTTGGAGGTGTCAAGTGCAGTTAAAGTAGGCTGATGAGTAGGCTGCCATAGTGTGGGCAACTCAGTTTCTAAAAGGCAACATTTCAATAGGTACCTTCTGTGGAGAAGGTCTATGATCCACCACCTGTCTGACCGGGCAAAACATGGCTGCTTATAAATATCTGGCTTTTCTAATTAAATCATTGCACATTGGTAATAACCGCCATTCACCTGGCGCTATCTAATCTATGCGCCATGTATCTGACTCTCATTACCTCACTGATCATCAGAGGGAACCTATAACAAAAGAAGGTTATTCTCCTCTGCACAGGAAGAAATGAGGCTTAAAAAGTCATGTAAACTCGCCAAGTTCATAACAGTTCTTGAAAACTGGAGCAAAGATTTGAACCAGGGATCTGCTACTCCCAGGTCCAGGCTGTCCAGCAAGCTTCCAGCAAACTTCAGTCTTCCCTCTGACTGCAGAGTATAAATCTTCCTATCCCAAACTGTGTGCTCTATCTCAGAGCAATCATAGGAATAGGCTGAGTCAACCATGTGAATACAAACATTTATTCCTGGAATGTAATAGGAATGCAAAGACACAGCTTCAAGGACAATGCACACATACATGCACGCACATGCCTACTGGGTCACACTTTTACCTTTCCTCTTCTGATTGCTTTTCCACAACGTTTGAAATATTTTCATGGTGGGACACAAAAGGGGTCATTAGTTAGCCATTGACTACTAGACATAAGAAGCCTGCTATCTGGCTAAGGTTGGGTAAAAACCCATACCATGCTGCCTCATCCCAGCAGTTCAGGTGAAATCCAGATGTATCCAGGGAGAGCCAATTGGGGTCCTTTGGGACCGTGTCAGGGGAGCAGTGCCGCTCAGAGGGGAGCACCAAGAGAGGGTGCCGCAATGTCACAGAAAGGAGATGGAGGCTTGGAACGAGAAAGGGAGGAAGGAGGAAGGAACAGGTGGTATTTAGAGTTAGTGCAAGAGGAGAGTTTTAGAGAGGTCAGGCTTGAGTTTTCCTCTTGCTGCTTGCTCACCAGAGCTTCAGTTTCTTTATAAAATGCGGACAGCAACACCAGGGTGAGGGGAAGCTAAATTCGCTTGCTATTACACATACCTGACACAGAGCACGCTCCCCACATAGACTGGTTTCTTTGTTGGCATAAGAGATTTTCTTTATTTTCAGTCCGCTGTTTTAAAGATATGTTATTACTCCTTACTCCAGGCCATGCTTCCTTAGTTTTATTTAAGCTCTTCATCTATTTCAATAGAATTTTGACAATTAAAAAAAAGACCTAAACCTTTTGTTGGTGGAAGTTTTGTCAGCCCTCTCCACCTTAACACCAGCAAATAAGAAGAATTAACATTCCCTGAGCCCTTAACTCCCAGCCAGTCACCATTCTCAAGAGACTGAATTCAGCTTCACAATGATCTTGCTAGGGAGGTGTCATTATCATCCCCATTTCACAGATGAGGAAGCCAAGGCACAGAGGAAGAAGTAACTGGCCCAAGTCTCACATTTAGTAGGTGGTAGAAGTAGGATTCAGGACATGACTCCATAGCTCCATAGCTTTATCAAAGAATATGTACCAGAAGGAGAGGAATATGTACCAAATTTTGACACTTTGTCCCTTCATGAGGAGCCATCAATAGGACGGAGAGCCTGCTTTTTAGATTGGTACAGAACTTACTCTCCCATAACAGAATCTTCTTACACTTCCAGTCAGATAAACAGTGCATATTAGAAGGGCCCACACTACCCAGCAAACAGAAAAGGCTGTGAATTCCTTTTCTGACCTTCTGGGAAGATGCTTTTACATCTAGGAGCAGATATTTCCATTATTTCTACTTTACTGTGAACTTCAAAATTGCTGATGATTAAATAATTCAGTCCTCTGGGAAAATCCAGGTCCCAGTCTTAAGTTTCTAACCCTTATGCCAATTTGGTAAGTGGTACAGACATAACGTGGCTCTTTAAGTTGTCTAAATTTACCACCTCTGAAAGATTTAACGCAGAAGGAGTCCATTTTGGCATGGTCAGTCCAACATATTCTGGCACATAACCAGCTTAGTGAGGCAGGCTTAAATAGGAAGATCCTAAAAAAGGCATTTGGCAGAGCTATAATGGGCATCCAGCTTAAGGGACAGAATCTGTAGTTAGTTGACTTGGGCAACTCTGTGTTCCTTCTGGTTAGAGCTTGTATCACTCTCTTCTGCCCCTAGGCTCCTGTTAATGATTGGGGTATAAATAGGTCAAATAAACTAAAATTCTATAAATTCTCTGCATTTGTTATATAGGCCTGGTGTGTTGATTGTGGAAAGGAGTCATAACCTTGATCCAGATGTCTGCTTTAAGTGCTGAACAAACGATGTTCATCCAGGCTTTGAACATACTTGATCAGATCTCACACAACAGGGTGTTTTTTTTTTTTAATTTTTTTAAAAATTCAATTTAGCTAACATATACTGTATTATTAGTTTCTGGAGTAGAGTTCAGTGATTCATCAGTTGCATATGACACCCAGTGCTCATTACATCAAGTGCCCTTCTTAATGCCCATCACCCAGTTACCCCATCCCCCCACTTCCTCCCCTCCAGCAACCCTCAGTTTGTTTCCTAGAGTTAAGAGTCTCTTCTGGTTTGCCTCCCTCTCTATTTTCATCTTATTTTATTTTTCCTTCCCTTCCTCTATGTTCATCTGTTTTGTTTCTTAAATTCCACATATGAGTGAAATCATATGTTGTTAGTATTTCTCTGACTGACTTATTTTGCCTAGCATAATACCCTCTAGTTCCATCCACGTCATTGCAAATGGCAAGATTTCATTCTTTTTGATGGCTGAGTAATATTCCTGTGTGTGTGTGTGTGTGTGTGTGTGTGTGTGTGTGCGCGCGCGCGCGCGCGCGCCACTTCTTTACCCATTCATCTGTCGATGGACATCTGGGCTCTTTCCATATTTTGGCTATTGCAGACATTGCTGCTATAAACAGTGGGGTGCATGTGCCCCTTCAAATCACTGTTTGTATCCTAACAAAAAGTTTTTTTTTTTTTAAAGATTTTATTTATTTATTTGAGAGAGAGAGAATGAGAGACAGAGAGCATGAGAGGGAAAAGGGTCAGATGGAGAAGCAGACTCCCCGCTGAGCAGGGAGCCTGATGTGGGACTCCATCCCGGGACTCCAGGATCATGACCTGAGCTGAAGGCAGTCACTTAACCAACTGAGCCACCCAGGCGCCACCTAACAAAGAGTTTCTTAAAACTAACCATGAATTGAGATTGAAGCATGGGATAAGGCTGCATTTATAGGACTGCTTTTTCTCACTCTCCTTATTTCTTTATCCTTTCTCCATGCCCTTCGGCTTATGGTTATTGGTTCTTATAGCACTGGGAAGTACCTAAATCAGCAGAGGATCACAAACAAGGAGAAAGGATCTCATTCTGCATGGTGGCTGTCTAAGTTAGTATGATGCACACTGGCTGGAGACACTGTGTGTCTGCTCCATGATACCTGCAAGCATCATGAGGTCAATATTTCCTAAAATCCTGCAAGTCAGCTCGGTTTCTTCTTTCATTACACTACTCCCAGCTATTCAGGTGGGGGTAAGGTGCTGAGAGGCCGAGGACCTATAAAATTGTTGTTGCATCATCTGATGCATGATTCTCAATTGTTCTGAATGCCAGGTGAAGTCTTCTAAAACGGATGAAAAACGCTCAGAAGGTCACAACCATGCATTTATACTTCTTTCATATTCTTCTTAAGGTGTTAATCACAAACCTAAGCACAAAATTCATGTTCATTCTACTTGCACAATTGAATTGGCTTAAACTGACAGGGACCTTTGTCAAACCATGTCTGCTAAAGTGTGGTTTGATTCATACTCAAGTATAAGCAGAACTGATATCCAGTCAGGCACATGGCTGTCCCTGTTGTTTTCACCTAGCATCTGTTCTGACTGGCCAGCGTCTCCACTGGCTAATTGTACAATATTTTGAATATCACCCATGATCATGAGTATTCACTTCCAACTTATTGTTACAATTTGTGCCACTATCATATGTAAGTTTGTAGTCCTTGCACATTCAGATAATTTTCAGAGTTACTAAGGATCACAAGAATCACAGAATCTCAGTATTGGAAGGCATGTTTAAACACATCTGTTTCCACTCTCTGGATACAGAAATCCCCTCTTCAGTCTTTCCACAAGAAAAGCATCTAAGAAACGGAAGCTGAGTACTTGTTTAAAACAAATCACGGGGCGCCTGGGTGGCTCAGTTGGTTGAGCGACTGCCTTCGGCTCGGGTCATGATCCTGGAGTCCCTGGATCGAGTCCCGCATCGGGCTCCCTGCTTGGCGGGGAGTCTGCTTCTCCCTCTGACCCTCCCCCCTCTCATGTGCTCTCTCTCTCATTCTCTCTCTCAAATAAATACATAAAATCTTAAAAAAAAAAAAAAATTTAAAACAAATCACATTTTCCTGCTTTTATTTTGCATTGTTTGCCATTGTAAAAAGGGAATCATTAGACATTCACAAGGGGCCTCAAGAAAATTTGAAGATTAAAGTTATTACAACATGTGTCCAGGGAGGAAATTTTGTGTTCTCTTCAGTCTTGCTACATTGGTCCATAGATCACAGAAGAGATTCAGCACCTAACCACTGTTTATCTCCTACTGTTAATAGTCTGGTCCAAACCACCATCACCTCATCTGGTTTATCGCAATCGCTTCTTAACTGGTTTCTTTGCTTCCACCCATTACCCTCTTCAGTCTATTCAACATGGCAACCAGGATGATCCTATTAAAATGTCAGGTCAGGTCACTTCTTGGTTCAAAACCCTCAATGATTTCCCATCCCTTTAAGAAGTAAAGTCAATTGTTCATACTATACTCTACCAGGTCCTACAAGATCTGGCCTCCCCATTTCTACTGTTTTATCTCCTACTCTTAATCTGGCTGTCCCTGGAATGCACCACTGTGTGCTCATGTCTCAGAGCCTCTGCTTTTGCTGTTCCATTGGCCTAGAAAACTTGTCCCCCAGATGTTCCTGCAGCTCCTTCCACTGTTTACTCAGATATTACCTTCTCAGCAGGCCCAGGCTAGCACACCCATATAAAAATTGCAACCTCATTTCACTCCTTATACCCTGCCCAGCCTCCTTCTCCCTTCAGCCCTTACCATCATGACATACATATTGTTTCCCCAACTAGAACATGACTTCTGGGAGGACCAGAACCTTTGTCAATTTTGTTCACTAGCATATTCTCAAAGCCTAGAATAGTGTCCACCATAAAGTAAGCACTTAGTAGTCAGTTATAGATGGAAGGAAGGAAGGAAGGAAGGAAGGGTTGGAGGGGGGAGAAAAGATGAAAGGATGGCTCCCAGGTAATGCTATAGCTCAAGTTTTAGGATTCTGTTTTCTGCTTTGCTTATGGAAAAAATTTACAATTCTTCAGGCCTCTAAGAGATCAGAGCAGGAAGCATTTATGGTTACTTAGCAGAATTATTTCAATCTTTTAAAATGTACATACCCAGGAGTAAGAAAAGGAAGCAACTATCAGGGATTATTTCCCTACCTCTGATTTTAGATATCACTTAGATACTTTATGCAATATTATGCTTTAGGATTATACTCATTCATTCAACAACGTGCTTATTGAGAACCTACTATCAGCAAGGTCCCTGAATTAGCCTTAAAGGTATCTGAAGTTACATGAAACATATTCCCTGAAGTACCTAAAGGAAAACTGTACCATCAGGTGGTGGTTCTCAACACATCGGCATAGGAGAATCATCCAGGCAACAAAACCGATACCTGGGGCTGTGTTCCAGAAAATCAGAAGAGCAAGGAAACATTTTAAATCCTTCCCAGGTGATTCCAATGTTCATCCCGGTTTTATCACTGCTAGCATATCAAAGACACAGATACTCAGCTAGCAACAGATAGAAGTGCTAAGGGAGTTCCAGAGAGTAATCACTTCTAGTCAGAGCAATGTTCCTCAAACTGTGTTCCAAAAACAGTAATCATTTGTGAAGGCTAATAGCTGGATTTAGGGGAAAACAGCCCCGTGTCTGAATAAAGCTAGAGAATTATTTGTTCCTTATGTCCCTTCTTGGAGATTCAGTGTCCCTGGGGAGTCTCTCTGCACTCAGGTGAGTTGAGGAAGATAAGGGAGAGATTCTAGGAAGAGTCTTTCTAGGTGTAGCCCCTATGAAACAGCCATGCAGGGTCTCAGGATTATAATCACGCCGGGGCTTTGTGCCACCACACAGCTCTACAAATGCCCATTTATCTTACCTATGGAGAGTTGTAACCCAAGCCAGTTCTTTGCCATGAAAACAAACCAGCCAGAGAAGTAGACTACTAGCTACATTAAAAAAAAAAAAAAATGCTTAACATGATTGGATGGAATATGCTCTAGTTGGCCTTCATGACCTTCTCTTTGGGTACTCTCACCTACCTGTTTTCTTTGTCTTACCCTCACATTCCTGGAACACACATTTGCATTTGTTAATTTATCGAGTTCATACAAGGTTTCCTTCGTCTGCCTTATTACATCATTTGGAAGAGACAGAAATCAAGTTTTGTTTGTTCTGCTAAGTGAGGATCTGTAACCAACATTATCTGAGTTTCATAACTATGTTTGGCTTGCCTGACTTCTTATTCAACAGATCCTATGCTTATTAATTAAAATTAAATAAGGGGTGCCTGAGTTGGTTAAGTGTCTGCCTTCAGCTCAGGTCATGACCTCAGGATCCTGGGATCAAGCTCCATGTTGGGCTCTCTGATCAGCAGGGAGTCTGCTTCTCCTACTGACTCTCCCTCTGTGCTCTCTCTCTCTCTCAAATAAAGAAATAAAATCTTTTAAAAAAATTAAATAAGCAAGAAATGAATAAAGGACTCTGACTAAATAAATCATTATGGATCTATATGATGGAACACTTTGTAGAATTAGAAATACCATGGAAAAAATGTTCACCATGTAACATGAAAAAAGTTTGAGTGGATACAAACCTATTCATAATATAATACAAAAGACATAAAAGTTATATTTATGAAATAAGATTCAGTGCTATTCATTTTCTTTTACTTATTATATATTTCTTAAATCTTTTATGGTGAACATCTATTAACTGCAAAACAGAAAAGAAGAAGGCAGTTTAAAGCCAATAACTTGTGCTTTTAACAAAAACCAAATAAATAGAAATCAGTTTTCTTTACACCCCTCCTCCAGCAAACATGCTACTTGTTGCCCAGATTTTACTTTGAGATTTAAATTGGCATAACTATTCATAGTTGAATGTTCCCAGGTTTTTTAAGAAAAAAAGACTAATGCTGATAAAATACTTTGGAAGCACAAACTGTGAGATAGATAAAGAATACAGAAAACACAAGATGATGACCTTTTCCTGCTCATTTTTCTTTCTGGAAAGCTGTATTTTTCCTTGTTTACTGTTCTTTTGCTGATCTTTTTTTGTTTTTTTACTTCAAAGCAAAGAAGTTTTTGCTGACCAGTAGAAAACTTGTTGAAGTCAATTATTCCTTGAAGACTTTCTATTCACAATTTCCTTGCTGAAAATTTTCTCAGAAAAGAGATTAGTGGCTTTATTGTGTAATTTGTGCCTTATTGATTGCCCCCAAGCTCTTTCTCATTTTGTTTATGGGCATTTTTATATTAATGGCTTTTATGGTAGAGAAAATATTATAGACAAGCTCCCTACAGGTCCACCACAGACACCTTGCTGTTTTATGTTTCTAGAACAGTGTGATGAGAAATATTTGCTAACAAACACAACACTGAAAACTGTGAGCACAACAACAGGGGGCCCACTTCATTTCTCCTGATCTGACTGAATGATTATGTTTGAGTTCCAAATACATGCAACAGATAAACAGTGCAAGAAATGACCCTTCTGTGAAACAAATGCTCTTTGACCCATCGACCTTCCACACAACTTTCCAGTGGTTTACAAATATTTACCAAGAGTTACGCATGGTCAAAGAAAAATCAGTAAGGAGCAATTTCCCCGAACATCCTTCCAATTAAGGCAAGTGGAGGGTGAATGATCTCCAGTGCACTGGATAAACAAACCTCAAAGAGACGTTCCCACTGATGCTCATATTATTGGGAACATCCAAAATGGAATCTTTGATGAATAAAATTCCAACACTGTGTGGAATTAAACATGCAAATTTTTTTCTCAGTAATTATGCATAAGATCCCAAAACATCACCTACAAATTTCCAATTGTAATAAGGCTATTAAAGAAAGGAATGTAAATTAATTCATTTATCAGTTGCAAGAATGATCAACCTTGGAATGATGGATGGGTTACTTGTCTGATCACAGTTACAGTGCTATGCAGTCCCTTGGCATCCCACCTTTCTCCTCTTTCCTATTGTGCCCCACTAAAAACAGTACCATACAACTCTTCCACACCTGCTGGTCAGCTCCCAGAAGTATGGGGCTGAGAGTCTTCAGTGTGGCACTCTATGTATCCCTACTACAGACCCTTTTATTTCAAAATCATCATTCCCTCATGCTTTTATTTCTTAAATTGCATTAATTTTTTTTTCCCTTAAGGGTTAATGTTCACTGTGGTTAAAGCTAAAATTATGTCTTCTAAATCCTCCTTTTTGAATGGATCTTCTGGAAAGATCCTTTGTTCACCTGGCCATATATTTCTAAATGTAAACTACACAGAAGATGATAGAATGAGGGTCTTACTATTCAGAATACTTTTACCTGGTGACAAGAAAGAAGGAACCTATAGCCCACAAGCATTTTTTAACCTGTAAAACACTTCAGTGTTGGCTAGAAAAGGACTTAAGCCAGTTGAGGAAAGAGAGACACTATTTAGTTTAAGTTAAATTGTCTTTTTCTGTTCTATTCCTCATTACCTCAAATACATTGACAAGCAAAATATGTTTTCCTCATGCTGCTATAGGTGTTAGTGTAATTTTTTAAACTAAAATTTACCTTTTCTCAGTACTACTAGCATTAAATTTTAAAAGAAAACACATTTAAAAGTGTTATAGAATGTTTTCTATGCTGCAATAAGGCAAGGAAAAAACAAAGACTTTTGTCAGTAGGGTTTCAGATAACTTGCCTTTGAAAAGTGAGAAATAAAGGTCTTCCATGAGTTTCTGAATGAGACTCCAGACTGAGGAGTACTTTCTGCATTTGAGAGACCTCAACTGCAGATCAGTCTTTGGATCCTTTTTTTTTGGTTTATTTGTTTACAGATAATATTATTTCTTCCATTATATTGCTCTCCCCTTAAATTTTTTTATGAAAATAAAATTATCTTGAAGAGATCTGTTCTTTCACCCAAGGAATCACAAAAAGGAGATTGTCTATACTGTTCAAGGAGCTACTGTGACCCCTCCATATGTCAAGGGCTCTACTGGGGGCTGAGATACAGACTCGCTAAGACAACTGCCATCTCTGCCTTCATGGGACTTTTAGTCTAGTTTTTCTGTGTCTTTGCTTTTATGCCATGAGAATATTATAAACCTTTAAGGAATTTAAAAGGTTATTCAATCTATAAATACAGTATTGTGCAAAAATAAACTGTTAATTACACACTTAAGTGCATGTGTGTGTGTATTTTCTATTAGGAAACGAAAAGATTAGAAATTCTCCTTTTTCTATAATACGGAAGTAAGATTGCCCATTATAACATATTTTTAGAGTGTCTCAGATTAGTTTACTGTAGGTCTTGACTCACTTACTAACAAATTATTTTCTTTTTCTTTCCTTGAAAATATATAACTCTAATTCTCTATCTCCCCCATCTCACACACACACACTCCTCTCTCTCTCCACCCAGTTGGCATGTATTAAATGCCATTTTAATTAACTGACAAACTAAACATCATATAAATTTAAAAGATAAGAATGATATGTCCATATTTTTTTTATTTATTTGAGAGAAAGAGAGAGAGCATGAGTAGTGGTGGAGGTCAGGGAGAATAGAGGGAGAGGGACAAGCAGACTACATGTGGGGCTCCATCACACGACCCTGAGATCACAACCTGAGCCGAAATCAAGAGTTGGCTGCCTAACCAACTGAGCCACCAAGGCTCCCCCATTATTTTTAACTTAGCAATCCCAACTCACAGAATTCATCATGAAGAAATAATCTCAGAAATGGTCAAAATTTACATAGAGATATTCATCCCACTGGAAAAAAAATCTAAATGTGCAACAATAAGGGAATGGTAAAATAAATGATGTACTGGAATACTGTGCAATATTTAAAACCAAAGAATATTTAATAATATGATGATATATGATGGGTGATAAAAGCAGAACACAAAATTATATATAATCAATAATAACATGTATATGTTCATATATTTCATTGGTTAAAGAGGATTAGAAAATAGTACATCAAAATATTAAGTGTTTATGAATAGTGGAGTTATGATTTTGTGATGATAGTAAATTTTAATTTTAAAAGTTATTACATAAGTAGTTAATTTTATATGTAGAAAAAAAGTCATACTTTAAAATATAACACACATAAAAATTTACTCTATTGATTATTACTATATTGTATAGTCATTCATATGTAATCTCTTCCAATGGAGCGAATTTTACCAAAAAGATAAAAACTTAGGTTATATTTGATTATTGAATCATCAGCAAAGAAAAGAGAGTATGTCACATTTTCTTAGGCTCAGAGAAATTTCAAAATCAGTGATGATTTATTTGGTTTATTTGTTTGTTTTTCTTATTCTAAAGCATTATGACCTACAACTGAGAAGGAAAAGAATATCCTAAATGATTCTTACCTATGATTCTAAGATGTTTTGTGTCCACTTAGATACGTACCTCATCAACTCACAAAAGCTTCAGCCATCACAAAGATCCTCACAGCAGATTTATTATGATCCCTAAGCTTATTTTTTTCTAATATCCAATAATTTGAAGAGCTCTGGATATACAGAGCCTTTGAAAAATAGACTCCCATAATTGTATTGCTTGAAGAGTTCCCAGAATGAGCTCTGAGAAACTAAAATCTAGAATATAAATAAACTGGAAAAAAAAGTAAACTGGACAATGATATTTTGAGAAGAGACTATCAGCAGCTCATCTGCTTGATATATGAGAGGCAGTAAAACAACAGACTTATTTTCCAGCTTGGCCGCTCATAGAAGTCTTCTGCTACATTATATGCAGCCTCATTTGTTAGGAGAATGTCCTCTGTCATTACTCTCTGCCTTCCACTATCTCTTGCTTACGGTCATCAATTTATTTTGCGATCGGTCTGTATCATCCCTTCTTAGAGTGTTAAGTGAAATTCTGGGGAAATAACTGAAAGTCAAACATGGGGGAAAGATGAAAAAAATGGGAATGTTCAGGTTACCAATGAGAAGGTTTAGGGGATGGGGGCATAAAAATGCTCTTCGAATGCCTAAAAGGCAGTCATATGGAAGAAGGGTTTTAATCATAGTTTTCATGGGCTAGAAGGCAACAATTAGAGATGAGAGAAGATTTTGGAAGATATATGTTTAATGCAAGTGAATATGGGATGGCCCAGTTAAATCCCAGGGGCATTCAGACTTGTTTGTGTGTGTATGTGTGATGTATTGTTGGAAATTGGTGAGTCCATCAAGATCTATTGGCATGAACTGATTTCTAGGTAGACTTTTTTTTATTTCAGGCTGAAGGAAAAGGGGCAAGGGATATATTAAGAGCCTAGAGAGAAGTTTGCAAAAAATCATTGAAAAGAACATGATGGTGCCCGCCCCAAAGTGTAGATTACTTTTCTGGACTGCCTCCAGAGAAAGAAACTGAGGGTGAAGAGGAACAGCAGTTTTTATGAAAAGATCCATTGGGAAGGAGGAGCTCAGGACATGGCTGCACAGATCCCTGCTCAGTGACAAAGTGGGTCATAAAATTGAAGAGGTCATCTCCCATTTGCTGTACAGAACTTACCTAAACTTGGTCGTTCTGATTTAAGAATTATCCAACAGAACCTCTTTTAGTTCTGACTAAAACTAAAGTGTTATCAGGATGGGCAAGACCACAGGAAATCATGAGACACTGTCTAGACAGAACAATGCTTCTCAAACTTAAATGTACATACAACTCAACTGAGGGTTTTGTGAAAGCACTATTCTAATTCAATGAGTCTGAAGTGAGACCCAAGATTCCACATTTCAAATAAGCTCTCAGGTGATGCTAATGAGGCTGGTCCAGCAACCACTAGGTAGGACTTCGGTAGTGGTTTTATGATGAGAAGAAACTGACAAGGAGAAGCAGAGTGGGAGAGGAAGAACTCATAGATGCTGAAAAACAGGATCCAAAGCTGACATGGTATTTTATGAACATTCTGGAGCTACCCCCTCCACCTACAATCCAGAAATACTGGAAGTAGGATAGTTACTCTAAGCAGTTTAGGAACATATACATGGGAAAGGACAACAAATCTGGGTTGCTGGTGTAAATATGACTCCATGTGTATACCCAGGAGAGCAAAGAAGAATCAAAGTTGACTAACAAAGGAATGTGCTAACTTGGATGATAATAAGTTGCTTTCAGTGGAGGTATTCAAACTGAACCTAAGATATTCTTTTTTTTTTTTT
>NC_138369.1:125415309-125448185 GCF_054177405.1 Leptonychotes weddellii
TTTTTTTTTTTTTAAAGATTTTATTTATTTTTTAGAGAGCGAGCGAGAGAGAAACAGCATGAGAGGGGAGAGGGTCAGAGGGAGAAGCAGGCTCCCCGCTGAGCCGGGAGCCCGATGTGGGACTCGATCCCAGGACCCTGGGATCATGACCTGAGCCGAAGGCAGACGCTTAACCATCTGAGCCACCCAGGCGCCCGAACCTAAGATATTCTTATCATAGGTCTTGTAGAAGACTCATTGAGATGACTGCCAAGGTTTCTTCCTATTCTACTGTTTTCTGATTGTACAACAGAATCACATGAAGGCTATAAAGACTACTCGTAGTTTTTTTGTTTGTTTGTTTTGAAGAGTGCTTATTTTGACTAACTCAAAGAAAAATGGTAAAGTAAACTAAGTTTAGCAGAGTGCTGCCAGTAGAATTCGATTCCAAAGCCATAGACATCTCTAAATTCAATGTGCGTCCCATGACCTTAGATTAGACTCCATCCAGTTTCGGCAGATAAATGCCATTAGGTGTAAGGGAAGATAACAAATAGGTAGATTTCACATATTAATTACCATTGCTAAGGAAGGAAAGAAGAGAGAGAAGGAGGGAAAAAGAGAGAGAGAGAGAGAAAGAAAGAAAGAGAAGGAGAAAAGAAATTTTATTAAAGAATATGATCTACCATAAGATGAAAGAGCAAGGTAAAGTAAAAGAAAGGCAACATGTTAATAATGAATCTGAACATTCTCCTTCCCAGAAGTGGAGCCAAAAATATTCTCTCTAACCCTCTGGCACAGAAATTGAAGGCTTTAAAATCTTAGTTTCAGCCTCATTCAAAGCTGCTAAGACTTATAGATCAGATTCACAGAGGGAAAAGACAAAAGTAGTAACCCTGTTCATTTACAAATGTGACTTCTGTCTTCATAGATGAAAGCCTGATGGTCTCACAAACGCTGAAAAAGAAGAGTAAGATTATCTGCTCTTTGAGAACAGTTTAAAAATTGACTTCAAATGAACAAAAGTTCCCGCATCCCCACTAGGTGGGAAGCACTTACTAGAGGCTGGGGATGCACAGGTAAGACCTGGTTTACAGTCTGATAGAAGTTATAGACAGCCAATAAAAAAAAATCATATAACACGCTACCTACTGAAAAGAGAGCTGTAAATATCATCTGGAATCACAGAAGAGAGAGGAGTTTAATCCTCCTCCCTCCCCCTGGGGTGGGGCCTGGAGGAGACTTAACAAAATGAAGGACATTTGAGCTGAGCCTCAGAAAAGGAAGAAACCTTTCTGGGCAGAGGAAAGAGTAAAAAGCAGAGAGGAGAGGAAGTACACCGCAGGAACTGGGAAGGGTGGACTGAACCAGTGGTGTGTGTCAGGGAGGCATGACTGGGGCTGGAGATATCCATTTGTTCCTTCCTTGGCATCCTTGCAATGCACTCCTTCCCAGTTTCCTCTGAGCACTTCCTGCTGGCGTCCTTGAAGACCATGGCTTTATCTGTATCAGAGGTTTTCCTGGCACTCCCAAGCATGGGATAATTTGAGGACAGCTACCACCCCCTCAACTCAGGGATGAGATTTTAGAATGCAGGTATTAAGCTCAATCTTGACACCGGCTCATGGCAAGTCCTTTGGTTTTTCTTGTTTAATTTTACTATCCCTTAAGAAATTTGATGTAGTTGCTCTACTCCAAACTTATTTTGAAATGAACATCATTTTGAAGGAGAAATTGGGAATATCTCTCAGAGCTATGCTTTCTTGGGTCATAGCCTAAGCCACAAAACCATCTCCAGGTGGGTGATTTTTCAGCAGAAGCAGAGAAATGGAGTTTAGCAACCTGGCATAATCAGTCCCCAGTTCATCTAGACAAGGGTTTCTCCATAACTCTGGGGGTAGGTAGTTGAGATGGGCTGGGAGGAAAAAAGAAATCTATTGGAAAATCCATTGATTGTTTCACACCTGGATATCTTATGGTCATTTATGATCAACGGGTGAGAAGAGCTTAATGGAGTTCTTCTTCTGACCTCCTATAACCACACAGGAACTGTGGCATCTGTTTCCTGTTACCACTCCATTTTTGCCCATGCCTTCTCCATATCCCTGGTTGACGAAGATGTGAAAATCTATTCTTTGAATTTAGAAAAAAAATTCATGATTCAGTTCAACAAGATTAAATCGACATTCATACACACACACATTCAAAGCCAAAAAACATTTCAAGGTTTCAATAGACTCAAAAAGAGTTCACATTCTTTTTCCTTATAAGCATTCCTTGTGGTAATTGGAGAGTTTGCCAAAAAGGCTTCCAGAACCCGTATTTCATCTACCCCAATGAAAGTAATACACAAGAAGTAGTCTGCATCCTTCCCTGCTGAGAATCATTTGCTTGGCATGTGCTCTGCATAAAAACTATATGGTAGGAAAAATGCCACCCTGCCTGAGCTAGCCAGCATGCTTCCAATCTGCTGCCCAAACTCCTTGCCTGACAAGCTGCTGATAGGAGAGGTCACATTGTCACTCAGAACTTAATGGGGCTGTTCTCCCTGATGTATCATTCACTGGGAACTTCAGTCTATGAGGCCCACTGTTATATTTTATTTATGAGATCCATTTGGCCTCAGAATTTTTCCCAGATATATTCTTAGGCTAAAAATGTCTATATTGCCACATACTCAGCTCTGAACTCTGTATCAGTGTGATATGGTCTGGATTCACCTTTGATACAAGTCAAAAAAGCTGAGATGTCTGCTTCCCTACATTTCGTGGGTGACAAAAGCATATCACAACAGCCCACAAAAAAAAAAAAAAAAGTACTGGTCTCAACATAAGGAGGCTCAGGTCTAGGTCTACACATACCAATATGGGCTTAGGGAGGATCACCCTCTCAGACCCCGTCTATAAAGTTTGGGAATGGACTCCCAGCACCACCAGACTCTAACACACTAATTTTATATTTCTGGTCAGGTGAACTAAGGAAATGGGATTATATGTGACCTGAATATTTCAAACATCCCCTCTCTGAAACCTTACATTCTTTTTAAGCAAGACTGCTGACTTCAAGTCCAATCACTATTTTTGTTTCCACACATTCCTAAAATGATATGTATACCTTTCCCTTATATTTCCTATCTGCATTTAGCTAGTTTTCATGGAGAAATTTCTTTACTTAAAATGATGAGAGCTTTCCCCAATGGATAGCAGTTTGAGTAAGAACTACTATACAAAACTGTTACTTTTTTAAAAAACCAAGTTTCTGCTTAGTTTAACTATGCAATATTACATACGATAAGTATGGGCTTTGAAACCTGACCAGAACAGGGCTGGAATTCCAGTTCTGCTGCTGTGGTCTTAGAGAATACAGGATAGAATCCCTCACTTTCCCCACTGGGTTTTGGGAACATAGCGCCCACACTGTGGGGTTATTTTAAAGATAAGAGATAATGTGGACAACACATGGAACATAGTGCCTGCCACAAAGTAGATGTTCTTACTGGTGGGAAAACTGTGTCTCTGATTTAGGGAAATAGCAAGGTTAAGTTAAATAAATAGAGAAGATCTTAGGCAAAAACTAAATACAAACAATGAAAAAGAAATACACACATACAACCTTCTTTCTCCAACCCAAACACATAGATCTCGGAACCAGCAGGGATCTCAAAAAATCTGGAAAAATTGGCACCGCCTGGCACCGTACTCCATTGCCAAGGATGAAAATGATATGCTTGCAAATTCTCTTTGGAGCAATAGGGAAATGGGTCCATGTCTTCCCTCCCAAATATTTATTCTGTGCAGAGAAGTCAAATATTGCCAGACTTCTACGAAGAAAGTTGTCGCTGACCAGGATTGAAACGTCAGGTCTTTACAGTTGTTGGTGAGCAGCCCACTGAGAGAAAGGCCTTCTTCCCAATTCCTTTACAAATGCAAACCAAATTCTAAATCTTACTGTCATCAAGTGGCATGGGCACAAATAAATATGCACAGCGTGGCTTCCTTGTGCCAACTGGCATGGAGATGAAATCATTTCACACAGCACGCCCTCCATCAGCCCAAGGGCACCGAGCAAAACACAGCAACCAGGAGCTGGGAAGGCTATGGAGCAGCATAGGGAAGCAGCGGGACAGACCGGAACTGAGTTCCCTGGTTGAGTGCTCCTTTCAACCTCACCAAGAGCCATTCTATAGAATTGTTGCCTAGGGGATGAGACAACAGTGAAGTCATTTGGTGGAAAATGCCCTGAGCAGAAAGCCCTGAACTAGGAGTAAAATCACTGTGTCAGAAGTTTTCAATCCTCACACTACCCTCAGCCACCCAAGGGATGCAACGCTGTCTCATGGAAACAGTGACGAGGGAAACGAGCAGGAATCACCACTAAAGGAGGATATGTGTGGAGTCTGAGGTCTCCAGGTAATTCTGAAATTCCATTCTTCCCCTGTCTTTGGAACAACAGATCCAGGGGCCAGTCTTGGTTCTGTCCCTTACTAACTGGAAGAACTGCTCTAAAGCTGAGTTTGCTAACTGCTCTAAAGCTCAGTTTACTTATAGTTAGAAAAAGCATCCTCATATTGTTTGGAAAATCAAATGTGATATTAGACAGTCATAGATGCACTTCGTAAACTATGAAATGCCCCATACCCATAAATGAACAGGGCTGTCCCTCTTCTCTACCCAGCTGGGGGGCCCAAACACATACACACACACACACACACACTCGTGGTGGGAATTGTGTTCTTCAAGTAGCCTGCTAGTCAACCTAAGACGCTAGCAGGCGAGCAAGTCCATAACATCTCCTCACAAAAGGGAGGGTGGGCAGCCTTCTGGATTATGACACTTGCAGCTGGAGCTTAATATATTAGAGATACAACCAATTTATATTTCTTTTCTTTTTTTTTTTTTCCTAAAGATTTTATTTATTTGACAGAGAGAGAGACAGTGAGAGAGGGAACACAAGCAGGGGGAGTGGGAGAGGGAGAAGCAGGGAGCCCGATGCGGGGCTCGATCCCAGCACCCTGGGATCATGACCTGAGCCGAAGGCAGATGCTTAACGACTGAGCCATCCAGGCGCCCCCCAATTTATATTTCATACTTGGCTTGCCCCTTCCCACCTTTCTTCTCTAGCTGTTTATATTTGCATAATCAAAGTGTCACTCATAAGTCCATTCAATTAAAGGAACATTACCTGTGTAGCAACTATGTGCCAGGTTCCCCGCTGAAAGCTACAGGGGACAGAGAGAGAGAGAAGCAACAGAATCCTTTCCCTCTGCTTGGGCACATTCTAGTCGGGGCGGGAGGGTGGCTCATGAGAACAACCACTAATAACAAGGCAAAAGCCAAGTAAATACTAAATGAACTAGGGAAGTATTGTCTTTTTTCTGACCAGACAAAAAAAAGAAATCATTTGTTTAAAAAGTCAACTATATTTTGCTCAAGTTAGGAACAGACGTGCAGGATGGTATAGGTTTTCTGAGGGAGGCAAATACACAGACCAGAGGCTTGACAGCCTAATGATATTGAGAAGAAGGAAGATGGGACACTAATTGTTCCTTACCTTCCACTGGGTTCTTTTTTTAAATTTTTATTTTATTGAAATTCAATTAATTAACATATACTGTATTATTAGTTTCAGAGGTAGAATTTAATGACTCATCGGTTGCATGTAGCACCTGGTACTCATTACATCCAGTGC
This sequence comes from Leptonychotes weddellii, assembly GCF_054177405.1. Lineage (NCBI taxonomy): Eukaryota > Metazoa > Chordata > Mammalia > Carnivora > Phocidae > Leptonychotes > Leptonychotes weddellii. Next base: position 125,420,977 of record NC_138369.1, read on the forward strand.
TTTCCTTAATGTCCATCCCCCAGTTACCCCATCCCCCCGCTCCCCTCCAGCAGCCCTCAGTTTGTTTCCTAGAGTTAAGAGTCTTCCACTCGGTTCTGATTCAAAAGTCAGTAAGTAAATACTCTGAAAAGAGCAAACAAATCATCCAGGGTTAAAGCTGGCGCTGCGAGAGACTCATGCCTTTATAAAGTTGGAAGTGTGTCACTAAATGATGAATCCAGAAGAAAAAAAAAAAAGTCAGACATGGTTTTTAACAGCTCTGAATCAAACCTCTAATCATAGGATTAAGATGTTTGTTTTGTTAAGTTCTGATACTGAACAGCTGAATACAAGGAACATGCTACTCATACTGACTTAGGCAGGATGCCACAAAATCCGCTCAATTCCTTCACAGTTCCTCAAAACCTTATGTCCTAAAAATGGTTGCTGTCCTTTTGTGTTGTGCAAAAGGGACTGGTGTTTTGTGTTCTGTTTTTATCCAGATGTGTTGGTGTTTTATTGAGAGCCTAATTCATTATGAATGTGGTGAGCCAGATCTCCATTACATTCTTTCCCATGTTTGCCCAGAATAGAGAGAGTGCTGGCCTCCTGAGGTATAAAGATCATAAATGGGTCACTCCTGGTGCAGACTCAGCACGAGGATGAGAGGCTGTAAGAAAAGTAGAGAAGATAAGTGAGGTCTGATAACTTCACCTCCCTCCCCACTATCATTATTAACTCCTGAGGTTTTTCATGGCACATCAGATTTCAGCCCCTTTTGACAGCCACTTAAAGAGGTTGAGAAGCAATCATGACTAGTTCATGTTCAAAAATGTAATTATTTTATGGAGTTCCAAAAGCATGTTCAAGAGTGTAGAATCAGTTTTAGGATTGGGTTATCACAGTATTAGACAGAAGAGAAATTAAATATGAAAACACGTTATATCTTGAGCCAGATCAAGATTGCATTATGAAGCTAAGTGGTTTAAGTTCCCTTTTTCCTCTTATTTTCTCTAGAGTTGATAGCAAAGATTAGTGGAATGCATTGATAATCTTTACAGAAACATATATAGGGCACATACCTCCTTGGCAAATGTGAAATATTCTCTATTTTTAAAAAAAAAAACCTTCTCAAATGAAACTAAGAACTAATAAAAGTCCCCTACCAAAATGAGGCTGATATGTTCAGAAAGGCAGTTCAGTTTTGTTTCTATTTCTATGAGCATGGAAATAATTTAAATGACTATACAAATATTAACTCACAAATATTAATTCACCTGCGCCATCCATGTACCCATATTTTGGTGAATATATTTTGAAAATCCTCCCAGCTTTAATCAGTGTTACAGAAAAGCTAAACAAGAATAATATAAGAAAGAGGAGGAGGAAGAGGAGAAGACGGGGTAGGAGGGAGGGCATCATTTCTTCAAGTGTTTATATTTTCTTCATATATCAGTAGAAACGATAAACTGACTTCAATATTGTACAGCTCAACTCTTCTCTTTAAACTTTCAAAAATAATTTCTCATCACAAAATAATTATATGGCATCTTTTTTTTTGACTATATTGGAAAAAATGAACTCTAACAAGGAGAAAGTTGGTTTTAAGCAGTTCTGCCGATTATAGGTTATATATGTATAAATGTATTATTATATAAAGTTAATTTATTTTCTGATTAGGTGATATATTCACCTACTTTAAAACTCAAAAGGTACAAGAGACCTTTAAAAAGTCTCTATCCCTTACCCTCCACCCAATAGTCCCCTCCCATAGAAAAACCATTCTGTGATGTGTTAATGTATTCCTCCAGGGATACTTTATGAATCTATTAGTAAAAAAGCAAATAGGTTGCATAATACTCTCACAGTCCTGTGCCTTTGCTTTGTCTGCTTAACAAGAGAGCTTCGAGGTTATTCCATATGGCAAATAAAAAGCTCTCTTGTGTTGCAGATACATAGGATTCCATTTTATGGATATACTTTCATTTATTTAACCAAACACCATTTTATCCAATCTTTTGCCCTTATAGATGATGCCATGATGAATTATTTTATATACTCATCTTTCATATGTTCAAGTATATCTGGGATAAATTCCTAGAAATAGAATTGCTATTTTATGATATGTGTATATGTAATTTTGACAGATATTGCCAAATTGCCCTCAATAAAGATTAAACCAGTATATTCTCACACTAGCATTATGCTAGAGCCTGTTTCACCTGCAGCCTAATCAGTAGAGTGTGTTATACAATTTTTTCATCTTTGTAAAATCTAAAAGTTTAAATATGGTATGTCAGGGTTTAATTTTTAACTTGACTTTTTCTTACTGTGAGATTGAGTATATTTCCAAATGTTTAAGAACCACTTGAATTTTCTTTGAAATTATAAATTTTCTGTATTAGAAATAAAAATGGAAACTAATAAATTCAAGCTCTTTTAATATCTTCTTAGAAGTTGGTAAGATACATTAGTGGCAAGTACTATTGATTTTCATAGAGGAATATGGATTCTGGTTTTTCTTGGAGTCTGAATTGAAGAAAATAATCTCTATTCTCTGCAAACATTTTCTTTTATGCCTGTATTTTTGCAAATGCTCTGTTAACATGAATGGGTGTCTAGATTAGCCCAAGAAGTATTCAAGGTATAAAATATTAAAAAAAAAAAACCCTCAAAACATGATAAAAGAGAAAAAGAATTAAAGAGTGAGAGTAAATAATGGGCAAAACAATTATTAAATATTATCTATATTCCCTAGCTTTAGAAACCTAATGTCATGAATTGCAATTTTTCACAGGATCTTAAGTTTGGGCAAAGGGTTAAAGATAGATAGATTGATAAATTGGCCTCTAGTTTGGTAGATAAGATTAGATAGAGGAGATTAGACAGATGGGCTAATCCCCCCTTTTATGTGCATTCTGTAGTGTTTTGTTTCCGAAGATCACCCAGGGCTGTAACGCCAAGTTTACAAAATTTTCTACAGCTGCTATAATGGCTGCTATTTTTAAAGCAAATTAAAGTTCACCAAGAATAAGTAAATGATTAATTTCTTCAGAACATGACCCAGTACATGGATGGAATTCTCAACTGTCATCACCAATATATCATATCAATCTTTTTAAAATAACTAGCGTGTGATTTATTTGCATCAGTGATTAATTCCCCAAGAAGTTAATTAATTATCTACTGCCAGAATGAACAGTAAATATTTCTCAACACTTTCTGTTCTTCAAGATTGAATCATATACCTTAACTAAATTCCTAAAATTGGTCATAGTTAAAATTAAAAAATTTAATTGCTCAGTTCCAAGTTTCTCTCACTTTCCAAGAGAATCTCTAAGGAAAGTTTCAGGTGGATAGGACTTTGCAAAGTCCTTCTCTCTCAGAAATGGACTAGCTGTAGGCATTCTGAATATGAATTAAGCATCAATAAAAATCAGTCATGATTAAAGTAAGTTTAATATATATATATAAACTCTCTCTATATATAAAATATTATTTTTTAAATGCAAAGTATCACATGACCACTGTGGAAGAGTTTTAAAACAACAGAGTGTAAAGATGGGTAGTATTGCTACCACCCAGATAAAAGTACTATTTAATATGAGCTAAAGTTTATGTGCTAGGATACTCTTAGAAGAACTTTATCATTTACTTTTTTACAAAAAGAATAAGTTGGTACTAGTATATCCCCACTGTACAGACAAGAGGTCCACAGAGAGGCTTAGCAATTTACCCAAGGTCACACAGCTAGTAAGTATAGGAGTCAGGTGTATATGTAGATACAGAGTTTGTGATATAAAAATAACATATCTCTGGGGTGCCTGGGTGGCTCAGTCGGTTGAGCATCTACCTTCCGCTCAGGTCATGATCCCGGGGTCCTGGGATCCAGCCCCACATTGGGCTCCCTGCTCAGCGGAGGGCCTGCTTCTCCCTCTCCCTCTGCTGCTCCCCCTGCTTATGTGTGCCCTCTCTCTGTCAAATAAATAAATAAAATCTTTTAAAAAATAAACATATCTTATACATTGTACTTAACATTATATGATGAGCATTTGTTCTAATTAATAAATATTTTGGGAAAATAACAATTTTAATGAAGCATTCAAAAACACTATCCTTTATTACATGGGTTATTTATAGTTTCATTGCTATCATAATACTACACTATACTATATACTATAGTGGAAATATTTGTATATAAATTTAACTCAGATCCCTGAATATTTTCCTAGGACAATTTCATAGGTGGGAAATTATAAGGTCAAAAGATTTTAGTATGTAAAATTATTTGCAAAAGTGTAGCAATTTATACACTCAGAAGTGCAGTACCCAAAAGTGTCTACTTAACTGTATCCTCATCACTGGAGTAGCATAAAAACATCTTTGTCCATTTTGACAAAAGGAAATACTAGCAGGGTTTTTTTTTTTTTTTTTAACTTTCTTATTAGTAGGAATATCTTTTATTTCATTGAAACTTATTTGAGACAATTACAAAGTCACATGTATTTGTGAGAAATAATAGAGAGGTCCTATGTACACTTTACTCAATTTCCCCCAATGGTAACATTTCAGAAGTATATTATATTATGATATATTATATTATAATATAATATATATTATATATAAAATATGATATATTATAATATCACAACCAGAATATTCACATTTATATAACACACCTCCCAAGTTCGACTTGTACCTGTGTGTGTTTATATTTAGTTCTATTAATTTTATTACATGTAGAGTTTCATGTGTCCACCAGTACAATCCACATACTCAATTGTTATATTCCTACAAGAATCTCTTATGTTGCCCCTTTTTTTTTTTAAGATTTTATTTTTAAGTCATCTCTACACCCAACGTGGGGCTCAAACTCACAACCCTGAGATCAAGAGCCGCCTGCTCCACCGACTGAGCCAGCCAGGAACCCCTCTTATGTTGCCCTTTTATAACCACACCCACCACCTTCTGCCCACTTCACCACTCCTTCTGTAATTCCTGGAAATCACTAATTTGTTCTCCACCACTAAAATGTTGTCATTAAAAAAAAAATAGTTAGGGGTGCCTGGGTGGCTCAGTCGTTAAGCGTCTGCATTCGGCTCAGGTCATGATCCCAGGGTCCTGGGATCGAGCCCCGCATCAGGCTCCCTGCTCAGCAGGAAGCCTGCTTCTCCCTCTCCCACTCCCCCTGCTTGTGTTCCCTCTCTCGCTGTCTCTCTCTCTGTCAAATAAATAAATAAAATCTTTTTAAAAAATTAAAAAAAAATAGTTATACAAACACATTCATATGGTATGTAACCTTTTGGGGACTGGCTCTTTTCCCACTCAGTATAATTCCTTGGAGATTCATCCAGAATGTTACATGTATTAATATTTTTTTTCCTTTTTATTGCTGAGTAGTACTTTGTGGGTAAACGTTCCACGGTTTGTTAAATCATTCATCCTTTAAAGGACATCTGGGCTGTTTGTGGTTTTTGGATATTACAGATACAGCTGCTATCAACAATCATGTAGAGTTTTTTATATGAACATAATTTTCATTTTCCCGGAATGGCTCTCGAGAGTACAATTGTGGGGTATATGGTAATTCAATTTTTAGTTTTATAAGAAACTGCCAAGTTGTTTTTACAGAGTAGCTGTACAATTTTTTATCTCCACCAGCAATATATGAATGATTCAGTTTTTCCACATCTTTGTCAGCATTTGGTTTTGTCATTACTTTTTCTTTTGGCCATCCTAGTGGCCTTTTTATTGGCCACTGAATGCAGAGCTAAAAACCAGAGACTAGGTTCTTATGCCACTAATTTGCTGTGTGATCTTTTTTTTTTTTTTAAAGATTTTATCCATTTACCTGAGACAGAGAGAATGAGAGAGACAGAGAGCACATGAGAGGGGGGAGGGTCAGAGGGAGAAGCAGGCTCCCTGCCGAGCAGGGAGCCCGATGCGGGACTCGATCCCGGGACTCCAGGACCATGACCCGAGCCGAAGGCAGTCGCCTAACCAACTGAGCCACCCAGGCGCCCTTGCTGTGTGATCTTGAGCAAATCATTTCCTCCCTTGAACATGGTTTCCCTGTATATAAACCAGAAAATTCCTAATAGTCCTTTCAAATTTAACTTTGTATGAATCTAAGATAAAAACAGACTTCTGTGGTTGATTATGAAGGTTTAGAACCCAAGAAGAGTCTACAAGTGATTTCCTTCTAATAAAAAAAGAATTAATTCACTTACTGACTAGGAAATTATCTTCCTAGAGAACCAAGTAACATGTGAGGCCTAGGATATATTACTTCCCCCCAAAATAACCCACTGCACACAGCTAGTTGATTTACTTCATCTAATATGAACTCCAAGGGAATCTCCCCTCTGTCTTACCTGGTAGTAGAAATCACCTAATCTTGGGACACCTGGGTGGCTCAGTTGGTTAAGCGCCTGCCTTCGGCTCAGGTCATGATCCCAGGGTCCTGGGATTAAGTCCTGCGTCGGGCTCCCTGCTCAGCGGGGAGCCTGCTTCTCCCTCTGCTTGCTGCTCCCCCTGCTTGTGCTCTCTCTCTCTCTGACAAATAAACAAATAAAGTCTTAAGAAAAAAAAGAAATCACCTAATCTCCACAATGACTTCATCCTATTTTTATTTATAAAGACTCTCTAAAGAATGTGAAATGCTAGGTAGATGTTCCTAATTAGGCTTCAGAAAAGCCGTATGGTGTAGAAAAGGGACACCAGAGATTTCAAGAAAGCAAAACTTCTGCCTCTGTAAAAATGGGCTTGGGAGTTCGATGAGAGCAGACTCCACATTACACCCACAATGGTTTGTGCTGCTGTTGGGGCTGAGAATCTCAGGCAGTAAAAACAAGCTTTCCTGCATCACTTGGCTCCTAGACTTCAAATGTCCGTTGGAAATAATGTGCCAATAATTTTTTTTTTAATTGTTGATCATCATCTCAGGCCATGAACCAAAGAGGTACAAAGGCAAATGATGGAAAAAAAAAAATAATGGAAACAGAATGTTGAAGAAACTCCAGTGGCTAATCTTACGTAGTCTTATGTAGGTTCCTTCCTTAGAATCACACAGGGTATGTGACAGGCACAGATTCCCGGGATCCACTGCTAGCTATTTCAAGCATAATCTTAGAGGGTAGAGGATAGGAGCACATAGTTTTAAACAAGCTCCCAAGTGATTGATTCTCTTGTTTAATTTATTTTAAGAGATAAAGAGAGAGACAGACAGACAGAGAGAGAGCATGAGAGGGGGAGGGGCGGTAGCAGAGGGAGAGGGACAAGAAGACTCCGTGCTGAGCACAGAGCCCGACACAGGGCTCGATCCCATGACCCTAAGATCATGACCCCAGCTGAAATCAAGAGTCAATGCCCAACCGACTGAGCCCTGCCCCCCAAGGTAAGTGATTCTTACAAGCAACCCAGCATCAGCCCATAGCCTGGCATTTAGGAACTACTGATATAGGGCAATGCTTTCATTTTATTAATAGAGTAATCAGGGCTAGAAAGAATTTCCCCCCGATAACTCAAGGTCACACATCCAATAACTAAACAAAGGCTGAATCAGCACTCTTGCTACTCTTCTTGTACACTTAACCTTTTGTGGCACATGGTCTCTAACAACAACAACAACAAAAATCCACTTAAAAAAAAAAAAAAAAGGAAATTGTATAAGGCCCAGCCTGGTTCCAAACTTCATCTTTATCCACAGCTGAGGTTACAGTCATGTTTCACACCTGCAGCCTCATTTCCAATACAATTTACTCAACCAGTGCCAGCCCCCATTCTGGAGTTCATAAGTATCAAGTCCTAGCGGCCCATTCCTTAATCTCCCTCCCCAGTTCCCAAGCCGTGGCCACTCTTTTTGCCATTGTTCCCACAACAGGGATCTTTTTCTGCTAATCTGCCTCATACTCTAAAGGCCTCTGTTCATTTGCTGGCCCTAATTTGCTTTTTTGGTTTCCCTTTCATAGAAGAAAGTCTTACTCTTAAACCTCAAGCCAATGGCTAAGCTCTATTTATTACTCTGATGACAACTGCCCAGATGTCTGAAACTGCCCCACCCCCGGGCATCCATCACTACGTTTAGCCCAACTATTGGGCTACAACATTGCTTCATCCCATGTATCACTCCTGACCCCACATGGCAACTGCTTAACTGTAATTGTAAATCTCACTAATATCACTTGTTCACCAGATTGAGCCCCTATTTACACCCAAAGGTGGATAATTGTTTCAACCCCTTACGCCACATCGGTTGACAAGTCTAGCACCAGGATGCTTCAGACTACATCTCACTGAAAGTAAGTGGCCTGTCGAGCTAACCTGAGCTCTGACAGGTATCATGACCGTTGCCACACTGAGCTGGCACTGCTGCTCTCCCCTACCAGACATAGTACAGTGAAGGCGGGAGGCTGTGTCTGTTGTATTTACTGGCATATCTCGAGATACAAGGCATGGAACTGAAACTGGGAGACTCATGACAGAGCAAAAATTTTTGCAATACATGATGGATGGAAGCCTAGAAAAATTCTTTGAACATTTGGCAGCAAGGTCAGTGGCAATATGGACATGCCTGGGGTTCTCTCATGTCGGTGGGAGTTGTGGGCCTGAGCTCATCAGGGAGTAGAATCCTAAAATTCTAGGAGTCCAGCTCCAGCAGCAACACCTATTCCTTCCGTTCATCTGGTAAATCACTAACTTGCTCTATTTCAGCTTCTGTGTTACAAAAGAACACAACTCATAGTTCCCTCAGGGGAGCAATGAGAACAAATTAGCCAATATTTACCAAATCATCTGAAAATGAACTGAGCTAAATAGCTTTACACATACCTTCTCTCCTGGGACTCTAGATTACATTTACTACATGGTACATAGAGTTCTTCACCCCCATCTAATCCTGATCAGGCAAGAAGAGGTATGCCTTACTAGGAAAAACAGTAGTAATTGAAAAGCCAAGCATGGAATGCAAATTCCCACTTAGATTTTTATTTTGACCAGATGTACATATTTTACTTATTAAACCACAGCATAACAATTTTGCTTATCTGTGGGGGAAAAATAATTCTGGCTAAATGAAAAACACTGCCAGAAAATCCAAATGCATTAACCATTCCATCTTGGCCAAAGCATTTCCATTTTTCTTCTCCGGCAAGTAAATATCTGTAAAAAATTGTTGCCAGGAAGGCAACATGATACGAGATTAGAGAACTAAACATTGCTAATTCTATTGTGAGATAGCAGGCATACGGACATTCTCCTTTACACAGAGCGAATGCTGAGCAGCTGGGAGATAGATTTCACAATCCTAGAAAATTGATATTTAAATGTGCAAATATTTCTAGAGCATTTTGCACTTGACAAATTTCTTCTTAATTCAATTCTGGTTCATTAGTTCTCACTGAAGCTCTCAGATGGTAAGTATCTTCATCCCCATTTTATAATAAAGGAAATTAAGGTTTGGAGGTGTATTCATTTCCTACAACTGCCATAACAAAGTACCACAAACTGGGTGGTTTAAAACAACAGAAATTTAGTCTCTTATAGTTCTGCAAGCCAGAAGTCTGAAATTAAGGCACTGGCATAGTTGGTTCCTTCTGGAAGCTCTGAGGGAGAATCTGTTCAGCGCCTTTCTCCTAGCTTCTGGTGGGTGCTGGCAATCCTTGCTGTTCCTTAGTTTGTAGATGCATCTGCCTTTGCCGTCCCACAGCGTTTTCCTCTGTGTGTCCTCCCCTCTTCTTAAAAAGACACCAGTCATTGGATTTAGGGCCCACTCAAATCTGATATGACCTTATCTCTTTTTTTTTAGATTTTATTTATTTATTTGAGACAGAGAGGAAGAGAGAGAGCATAAGCAGGGGGAAGGGCAGAAGGAGAGGGAGAGAAGCAGGCTCCCCACTGAGCAGGGAGCCCGATGCAGGGCTCCATCCCAGGACCTGGTAATCATAACCTGAGCCGAAGGCACATGCTTAACTGACTGAGCCACCCAGGTACCCCTGACCTCATCTTAATAACATCTACAAAGACAGTATTTCTAAGTAAAGTCACATTCTCAGGTTCTGGATGGACATGAATTTTGGAGGGACACTATTCAACCCACTATAGATGGGTTAAATGATTTCCAAAATTCAGATAGCTAATAAGCTAGGGAGCTGAGACCCAAACAAAGATCTATGGAGTCGGTATCTAAATTCCTAAAGGCCCAAGGCAGATATATATCCCTTTATCTCCTCAATTCCTAAGCACTGCCTCTTTGTTTTAAGATGTTACTAAAATCTAATTTGAATAATAGTTTATTCTTCCCTCCTTTTTTCCTCTCCTCTTTCTCTTTCCCTCTCTCTCTCTCTTTATATATATGCGCACATACACATGCATGCACACACACACACACACACACACACGCCTAGCTCCAAAAGTGAAGCCAAACTCTTAGAGAGGAAGGCTCACATCTTATTATCTCTTAGAATATATATACCACTATACTTTCTACCAGGAAGGTGTGTAATCATTGACAAATGAATAAATCAATTTACATATTTAAGAATGAAATAATTATGAGATTTTAAAAAATAACTGATTTGGATATAAGCTCACAATAAGAAATGAGAATTTTTTTTTAAAGATTTTATTTATTTATTTGACAGAGAGAGAGCACAAGTAGGCAGAATGGCAGGCAGAAGGAGAGGGAGAAGCAGGCTCCCCGCTGAGCAGGGATCCCAATGCAGGGCTCCATCCCAGGACCCTGGGATCATGACCCGAACCGAAGGCAGACACTTAATCGACTGAGCCACCCAGGCACCCTAAGAAATGAGAATTGTTTTTTAAAATACCATGACCTGTTCTTACAATCACAAAGTAATTGGAAAATATTCTAACAATTTTAAAAATCCCAGTTATACCATGGGTTTAGGTGCTGCCTTAATTATTCAGCCTCTGTTTCAGTGATTACAATGTTTGAAATTTTTTTCAAGTACCTCCATACTCATCACTCTTCCTCCTGTAGACCAAGCCTGGTGGTGTTTAAGAATATCACTGCCAAATCATTAAAATCACCACAGTTTTGATGCTAAAATTGATTTCATATATATATATAAAATAAAGCATTACTGCTTACTTAAGTACAACCTAGTAAAGCCCTGTTGATTTTGCAACATCACTTTATAATCTTTAATAACTTGGCATTGAATCCCCTAGGTATACCAGGACCTAACAGTGCTTGACCTTAATAAATGTTTATAATGGCTGTGACTTGGCCTGAGCCTTTATATACACTAAGCCAGCAACAAAAGAGATTAGTCATTTGGTATCTTTTAAGCCAATCATTTGGTTCTTTAAATCTTGGTGCACCTGTCTCTTTCTAGTCTATTTTTCTGTAGGGAGAGCAGATTTATTGAAGGCAGGGGGCTATCACCTGAGTGCTACAGAGATGGTTTTTCTGATGAACTTTATAAAGAAGTGTGGATAAGATGTAGAACTGATTCTCTTTTTATTGATGGAATCATACATTCTCATGATAAGACTTTAAAGATCATCTGGTCATCAACCCTTAATTGAAGATATCTGTATCAAAGTACACTACACATTTGTCCCTACCTCAGAGGTGGCAAACAGGTTTCTCTCTCTTGACAAATTTGACCACATGATCCTAACTGGAGCAATGCACTGAAGAAGATTCTGAGACTGAGCCTGGGATCTGGTGGGTAAGTGGCCCACATATACTTCCAATAAATATTTATGAAATCTAAATTCATGATACACTCCAGATCTTTCTGCTCAAATACAATTACGTACAGGAAATCACTTTATAAAATATATTATATGACTAGGAAAACATGATACCAATGTTAACACTGGTAGACTAGATCCCCCTAGATTGTCAGTTCTGAATATCTGGATATTTTGATCCATATCTTCCCCATCCTATATTATAGCCACTAGCCACCTGTGTCTACTCAAATTTAAAACAGTTGAAATTAAATAAAATCTGAAATTTACTTCCTCCGTCTCACTGCAAATCTAACATTTCAGGTGGTCAATTGCCACACGTGGTCAGTGGCAAATGTGTGGGACAGCACAGAGAACACTTACACCATTGCAGAAAGTTCTATTGGACAGCACTGCAAAATTTTCAACAACCAATATAAGACATCATCATTTCATGATGTTGACATCTGCACAAGTCCACTCTTAACAAAGAAGTTCAGAAATCTCTTCAAGGGTGACATTTCTTCTCTCCTTCATGAGTCAAGGATATGATAAGTGCTGGTTTCCTGCAAATGAGTGTGGGTGCTTGTGAGTGTCTCAGAACTGCTGTGAGGAAGGGTGAAGAGATATAGCTATTGGCTGCTCAGCCTCCTGAGTCCCTCTCTGCCATGAGGTGACTAAGCCATGCTGGCCAGCAGAGGTGACTTCAGGGGACTGCTCCCCAATGACTCCAGTGCCCAGGAGAAGAATAAAGATGTTATCAGAGGAGCCTGTTCTAAAATTCTGCAGTTGTATAATTTTAAACTGAACGCACAAGTGAAAACTGGGATACATTCTAGATGGGCAGGCTATTAGGAGAGGGAGAGAGACAAGAGCAATGGCAATGATGAGCAGGTGGGAGGAAACCAAAGACCCTCTGGGTTGCACAGAATTGCCTGGCAAACCACCTTTGGCCTGATTATCAGAGTCTGTCAGCCCAACCCCACCATGGATGACTGAGAACGCAGCTGATGAATAGATTTTTCCTTCATTCCTCTTTTTATAACATCTCTCTCCTGCTCCTATTCCTTTGGATAAGGCAATGGAAATCTTGCTAAATGCTGACAATGCTTTTGCCTGGTTTTGTAATAACACTTCAGTGGTGCCAAGTTCCTATTGCCCTCTCCTTAAGACTCCTATAATAGCCATATGCTGCACCTCTCCTTTGGAAACCAGTGCACAGGCTGCCTGGCCTTTCTCTTAACCCTTTCACTCACCTTTCCTCTCAGCTTAAACACAACTGGAGGACAGGGACTCTGTCATATTGGCCTTTGTGGCCTCTGACACGTCTTGGCATGGTGCCCCTAACAGTTGAAGGCAATATGGCACTGACGTCGCATTGTGGGCTCTAGAGTCAGATTGTTCAGGTTTAAGTTCCACCTCTGTTACTTGCTAACTATGCCTTTCAGAGAGAGATTTCCCTGCTCTAAGCCTCATTTTCCCTCTCTGTTACAAAAGCATAATGTCCACTAGAGCCAAAGTGTGGAAAGAGCCCAGATGTCCATCGACAGATGAATGGATCAAGAAGATGTGGTTCATACACACACACACACACACACACACACACACACACACACACACACAGGAATATTACTCAGCCATCAAAAAGAATGAAATCTTGCCATTTGCAACGATGTAGATGGAACTAGAGGGTATTATGCTAAGCCAAATAAGTCAGTCAGAGAAAGAGATCATATGATCTCACTGATATGTGGAATTTGAGAAACAAAACAGATGAACATGGGGGAAGGGAAGGAAAAATAAAATAAGATAAAAACAGAGAGGGGGGCAAACCAGAAGAGACTCTTAACTCTAGGAAACAAACTGAGAGCTGCTGGAGGGCAGTGGGTGGGAGGATGGGGTAACTGGGTGATGGACATTAAGGAGGACACTTGATGTAATGAGCATTGGGTGTTATATGCAACTGATGAATCACTGAACTCTACCTCTGAAACTAATAATACATTATATGTTAACTAAATTGAATTTAAATTAAAAAAATTAAAAAGGTAATGGTATCCTCAGGAAGTTGCAGAAAAAGTTTAAAAAAGACAATGAAAGTAAAACTTAGCACAGTGTCTAACACCCAGTAACTACTCATAATGATCATTATTGGGCATTAAATAAATACTGTGTAAATGCAACTGCTGAAATTTGCTCTGTGCCTGATACTAGAGCTTTCAGGGATAAGACAGACCTTAAACATCTTCTTGCTCAACCTCCGCACTTCACAGACAAGGAAACTGAGATGTACACAGGGAACAGCGCTTGCCCACGTTTGCAGAGTGTCGGTAGCTGAACAGAAGCTCCTCACTGGCAGAGTTTCTGTCCCATCCACTGCCTCTCTTGAGAGCCCCTAGAGGCTCAGAGCATGCCACAGGCATTGCATGGTGGAAAATGTCAGGCAAAGATTCTCCTTATTGCACAAACAACTCAAAATGTAAGGCCTACAAACAGCTACGGTCATGCCCTTGTCCCAATGCCGGTGATGTCAGTGAATTCATCTTTCCAAATGACAGACAGTGACTACAACGCCAAAGGAAGACTAGCATTGAGGGTTAACTTCAGGAATCACACAAAATATTATGGATGGAGTTAGTTTTCAAGCCAGAGGACCCAACACTGAGTGTTGTCACATCAACACAATTCAACATATGTTTCTGAGCACTTACTTTTTGTTTGCTTATTTATTTACTAAATGGTAGCATGTTTGCACTGACAATTATGGTATTTATATTACAAAATATGTGTGGGTTCTTAGATATATATCTATATATACAAATATATAAAATAAACACTCTCCCTCTCTCTCTCATATATATATATATATACATATATATATATGCCTATAATTTTATTCTATGTTGCAATGGAAAGATGCAAATTGAGCTTTTAACAGTTGCTTCTGAAGTATTTCTGTGGGTCAGAACCATGAGGATTCCATGGGGGAAAGAGAAATAGGCTTTGGGACTAGCATTTTAAAAGCTTCTACCTTGTGAAATGGAAAGTGCTAATATAGCACAAATTATTGAGTTCCATTCTCCTCTGTGCCTTAACTCACTCTCCCAGATAGTAGGCACTTAAGCAGGCATATTACAGCTCTTTCCCCACTTGAACCACACCTACATGACTTCCTGAGTCCAGAGAATCCTGGAAATGAATATCGTCTACATCAAATACTTAGGAGGGAATAAGATACTGAGAAAAATTAAGGCAGGTATTTGCCAAGCATTCTAGTAGCAGTTTCAGAGAATGCCTTTCAAATGCTATTTACTTATTCATTGAATATTTTATTTAACAGAGCTTCTATAGTGCATAAACCTCAAGAATTAAACTTATCTTTGGTCTCAGAGCCTACAATTGAAATCTTCAAAGACTGTTTTTAATAGTTCTGTGTGTGTGTGTGTGTGTGTGTGTGTGTGTGTATACTTCAGCTTTACTTGAGATGCAAGATCATAGGACACCAAAGCTGGAGGGGATCTTTTGGATCACAAACTGTCTTTGAAAATTTTCCTAAGCAATGAAAATCTTCAGATGTAAATTTAAAAGGAATCTTAACAAATACAAGAGGAAAAAGCAATAAATGGGGTCCTTGGGCATATAAATCTCCAGTGTTTTGTTGGGAAATATTTAAATGTTGTTAGAAACCCTGAAGCATCTGTTCTGAATCTTAAATTTCAAGTGATACAGTTTGAAAACCAACAATATAGTCCAATTTGATAAGGAGCCTGAGACCCAGAAAGAGAAGAAATTTGCAAAGAAGGGGAAGAGCTAAGTCCCTAAAGGAGTGACTTGATGCTGGTTCAGTGTTCTTTCTATTATAACAAGCTAGCTGGCTTTCACATTTTTGCAAGTGGGCATTATATGGCACAACATCTAAAAATCACAAGCCCTTCCCAGATCATGTACACATTATGGAAGAGTGACTTAGGGTCTGTATCCAATGGCTCTTATCCAAACACTATAGTGTCAACCAACATAAAAGGTCAATTTACAACTATTAGTAAATTATTGGATATAACATTTTTTCCATCCCTTTAGACACAGCCTTACCATTAAGCAAATTATTAACATAAATATATTACCCAATCACTTAATCTAATTGGAAAAAGTTTTTCTATGAATTCTTTCTTACACTGATGGTGATGTTACCATTAAACACTAATAAATTGTATGAATATCTAAGAGAAGGAGGCTGTAACTGAGCACCTAATTACTTTGGGGAGAAGGAGGAGAAGATTTCATTAAAATGTGACCTATAGCTTCATGCACTCTGCAAACAAACACAAATGTCAACTTGTTTCAAAATTACTGCCATTACAATCCTAATAGCAAAGCACCTGCTGGGAAATACCTAGAAGAAATAATAAACAATAATAGCTCTTAGCAACTGAATAATACATTTTATCCATGAATTTAAAAAGTTCTTTAGAAGCATTAACTAATCAAGTTTCACCACATGCCCACAAGGTAGATATTAGTTCTGTGTTTCATAGGTGTCCTCATTTAGTATGACTTACAGCTTACATTCGTGGGAGTATTGGATAGGAAAAATCCCACCAAAATAAAATGTTTCCAGATCCTACTGGGCAATGCAGTGATAACATGGCAGTGCCCCAAGTGATACCCAGGAGGCTATAAGAATTAATGCACATCCAAAACATCTTACTTAATACAGAGAAACTTCAGAACTGGGGAAAACTGATTCCATCAAGATGCAGAAATCAACGTCTAGCTATAAATGCATCTGAAATATTAGAAGCCCAAAGCTTGCTGGGAGAAGGGCTTTCATAGGTGCATTTTATATATCACAAAAAAGTAAAGATGGAATCCAACAGAAAGAGGTAATCCAGAACCATTATACCACAAGATGTGAGAAAAGGAAAGCTCCTAAAACATTGTCCAATGTATGTCCCTAGTTTTTCAGGAAGCCTCCCCACCAACGTGAATAAGTCCATAAAACTCCTAGAAGAAAACATAAGCAGTAATTTCTTTGACATCAGTCACAGAAACATTTTTCTGGATATGTTTCCTCAGGCAAGGGAAACAAAACCAAATCAAGCTGTTGGTACTACACCAAAAATAAAAAGCTTTTGCACAGCAAAGGAAACTATCAACAAAACAAAATGACAAACTACTGAATAGAAGACGAGATTTGCAAATAATATATCTGATAAGGGGTTAACATCCAAAATATATAAAGAACTTATACAACTCAAAACCAAAAAAAAAATCCACAAATAATCCAATTTAAAAATGGGCAGAGGACCTAAATAGATATTTTCTTCCAAAAAAAGACATCCAGATAGCCAGCAGACCATGAAAAGATGCTCAATATCACTAATCATCAGAGAAATCCAAATCAGAACCACAATGAGATATCACCTCACACCTGTCACAATGGCCAAAATCAAAAACACAAGAAACCCCAAGTGTTGGCAAGGATGTGGAGAAAATGGGACCCTTGTGCACTGCTGGTGGGAATGCATATTGGTGCAGCCACTGTGGAAAACAATATAGAGGTTCCTCAAAAAGTTAAAAATAGAATTACCGTATGACCCAGTAATTCCACTACTGGGTATTTACCCAAAGAAAATGAAAACACTAATTGGAAAAGATACATACACCTCCATGTTTATTGCAGCATTATTTACAATTGCCAAATTATAGAAGCAATCCAAGTGTTCATCGACAGATGAATGGATAAAGAAGATGTGGTGTATATATACAGTGGAATATTACCCAGCCATAAAAGAAATGAAATCTTGTCATTTGCTACAACATGGATAGACCTAGAGGGTATAATGCTAAGTGAAATTAAGTCAGTCAGAGAAAGACCAATACCATATGATTTCACTGATATGGGGAATTTAAGAAACAAAACAAACAAATAAACAAAAAGGAAACAGAAAACCAGACTTTTCAATATGGAAAACAAACTAGTGGTTGCCAGAGGAGAGATGAGTAAGAGGATGGGTGAAATAGATAAAGGGGATTAAGAGTACACCTATCTTGATGAGCACTGAGTATAGAATTGTTGAATCACTACGACACACACGTGAAACTAATATAACACTGTATGTTAATTATATTCAATAAAAAATAATCAACTAGGATTGAGATAAAGAAGTACATAAGTAAGTAAATAAATAAATACAGTAGAAAATGAAAAGATACTCATGGTCTCATGTAAAGTAAAAACATCAAATATTCTCTCTAAAAAAAGTGAGTAAGTAAATCAAAATTTTGGTTGGGAAAAGTTCATTTTTCTATGAATTTGTTCTAAATTAATGGTTGGCAAACTATGGCCTATGGACCAAACCTAGCCTGCAGTCCTTATCTGTGTACGCTGAGAGTTAAACATGTTTTTTACACTTTTAAATAGTTGAAAGATAATAAAGAGAATAATATAGTTTCATAAGTGGAAATTATATGAAAATCAAATTTCAGTGTCCATAAATAAAGTTTTATTGGAACCCAGCTATGCACATTTGTTTGCTCATCATCTACAGCAGCTTTCATGCTATGCCAGAGTTCACTAAACCTCTAATATTCATTCTCCAGTTCTTTACAGGAAATTTGCTGACTCCTTTGCTAGGCATATTTCAGAGATATATATTAATGCGTGTCTGTAAATAGATTAACTTTCATTTATAAATTAGAGATACTCAAAGTTTGATTTCTGTCCTTCTGTATTTTGTTTACATACCCATGAGCTCATCAAACTGTTTCATGGAAAATATCAAATGTCTGAGAACTTTTCCTGACTTTTCAACCTTCTCAAACTGTATTTATATAATTCTTTACTTTTTGAAACAATTTTCACATCTATTATTCCATTCATCTCTCATAAAAAGCATATGAGGTGCCCATGGAAAGAACCATTTCTGCTTTTCAGAGGGTGAAACTGAGCCTCAGAGCATTCAAATGACTTTCCTGAGAGCATGGAGCACTAAGCAAAAGATCCCTGCCCTAACCCAGAACTCAGGTGCTCCTGGAAAAGCAGAACTCTTCTCTGAACAAATAAACACAGTCACAGCTGAGATTGAAAAAGACAAATAAAGGACGATAGAAAAACACAAGTTTCAAATTCTTTCTTAGGCATGATTATCTCTGGAAAGCTACCTGAAGAGGGTTTTCTCTCTGGTTGATTGAAGAGGGAGTTAAGAGACATACATTATTTTTTTGTTTGAAATCGGTACCATGTACATATATCACTTATTTAAAAAATAAGGTTTTTTTATACGTCCGAACTACTATAGGATAACTTGAGTGGCAGCATCTCCTGTCAGTGAGAACTGCCTCTTTCTATTTGAGTAAAGATTTCACACGGCTCCAACTGTCCCCAAGGAAAAAAGAATTTCCAATTAAATGTTAACCTAAGGTCAGTGTAGCACTTGCCATGAAGTCCATTTTAAAGGGCCACTTACTTGTAGCTTCAGGAAAATGATGGATGACATCATCACTGGCACCACGCCAGTGCTGGCAGGCACCCGAAGAGGGGCTAGAAGGAGTGTCCTGACAAATCCATCTGGAGTGCTACTCTGTTTTTCTTTCCCTTTCTTCCTTTTTACTACTGAATGCTATGACCAGCTGTCAATGACATTTTCTTACCAGGAGCAAATTGCCTTGCAATATATTCAAAATCAATACATGTTTCTTGAAAGAATTCTATGTTGCGCAAGAGTTTTCTGCACAGAGTTGGTAATCATGATTTAAAAAATAATAATAATTCAGAATTAGAGTTAAAACTATTAGGGCAATTCTTTACTCTTCCAGTTTTGTGGAAACAGTTGGGAATTCTCTAGAAGAGATGACAGATGAGAGAGAGAGAGACTTGAGAATTTCTCATATATCTATCTATATACCCACTTATCATCTTTCTATCTATCTATAACTAGCTGGAATACATATATCATTTATTTGATCCTGGCATGCTGTAGAATTATAAAATTGAAGAACATTATGATTGGATGGAATATTAAAAATCATCTAGTCCAATTCTTAATCAGTATTAAAACTGCCACCAAAGGAGATTTTGTTCAGTGTGAGTCTTGAAAGTAAAGACTGTGTATACATTCAATTTGCCTGCAATCTGGCCTCCCCTCAGCTTAGAATTTTAATCTTCATGCAAATTATGCTCACTATCCCTCAACCTACTCCCAAAACATCACGTTATGCTTTTTCCTCTTTGTACTTCCTAAATGACATGAATGTCCTTTCCTCTTACTTTTCATACTCATGTCCTGCCACTCTTCAAGGCTCTACTCCTCTGAATTCCCCATGCATTTTATTGGTGGTCATTTCCAATAGCACTTATCTTATTCATCCATTCTTCTGGTTTTCACTGTTTTATATGAGTTACAGGATTATGAATAATTTACACTTCTTATTGTTGCTAGACTATAGTTTTAAAACAATAGAAAAGATTACTATATGATAGAGAGTTTTTGATACCTGAATTTTGGTGAAACAATAGAAGATGAGAAATAGTTTTATTCTTATACCATAATAAACAGCATCAGTTAGGTCTCACTAAAATGGGTCTTGATTGCTTGGGCATTTTCTTGTTCAGGATATCAGTGACACCCTACTTGAAGAGTAACTCAAGTAACCTTAGAACCTTTTAGTTTAAAAGAACCTAGAGAAAAGAACCTAAGGGAACTGCCAGGTCAAGTTTTCACACATAAAATATAGAGGTCTGAAGAAGTAAAGGAACCTGTCCAGAGCTAAAACCTGAGTTTTCTGGCACTTTACGTCTATATAGTCCTCATCAATCATCTTGCCTCCTCTAATAACCATTTTTAGTTGGTGACATCCATTGTGAAAATGTAAACATGTGTTTGGGTGCTTTGCTCCTATTAATATCATGTACATATATTTTTAGAAGATTCCTCAAAAACAAAACCACATAAATTCATTAAATAGCTTATCTGGCCACACCTTATGGGTCGTGGAATCTTGTGTGAATTCTCTAAAATTTTCAGATGTGGCCCTCAGCAGAGCTGGGCAAAAGCAGAGCCCAATTCCCCCAGCCTTTTCTCTAACACTGTAGACTAAACCCCTTCTATTTGTGTGGTACAGCTGTCTTTATGGACCCAGTTCATAGCTTTTTGTTACTCCTCCTTTACTTTATTGATGTTTAGTCATGATTTGCCAAAAATGAAGGGAATTTTTATTTAATCATTGATTCAACAAATGTTGCCATACATAGATTACTGTCCTATGCCTAGTGACTTCCAGTACTATTAAAAGTAATATGATCAATAATGACTGTTACTAGTACATGCTTACTCTATTTCAGGTAGTATACTAGGAACCACACACATCTTCTCACTTAAAATGTTAAATGGCTCACCCCAGGACTGTGAGTAGGGATCAGGATTAGAACCCATGTCAGCCATCACCCAAAGTCTGGGCACTCAGAAGAGCACAGCTTTTGTCCTCAGAAGGCTTGTGTCTAGTATGTGGAGAGACATCTGCCACAATATTCAAAGCAATGTGAATTGCTTGGGCATAACAAGCAATGTGAATAACATCTACACGCTGTTATTCAGGTACATACAGGGTGTCATGGAGCAGAGAGGAAGGACTCGAACTCTTCTGAGAGCAGTTAGCCTAATCCTTGAGGAATAGATGGTGCATGGGCAGAATCTGAAAAGATGACTGGATATTTGTTAGCAGATAAGAGAAAGAGGGCTTTGTGGATAGAGGAAACCCTACAGGAAAGTGCAGTGTTTTAAGAAAATAGCACATTTGGGAGACTGAAAGCAGTCTGGCATCACTGGAATTCATGAGTAAATGGCTCCTGCTGAAACTGAAGAGGCAGGCGGGGTCACGCAGGCCAAGCAATGAGGTCGGCACCTTGCCTGTAGGGAATGGACAAGGGCTAAAGACTCTGAAGCAGAGTGACAGAGTCAAATTTTAGACTGAGAGAGGTCACAGCAGTGTGGAGTATGGATTAAATAAGACCAGGAAGAGAGGACCGAAGGGGGAGAGAGAGAGAGAGAGACATGAGTTAGGAAGATAGCACAACTGCACAACTGAGAGAAAATGAGAACTTGAACTTGAACTAAAGTAGTGACAGTGGAAATAAAAACATATTAATGGAATATTTAAAAGACTGCATCTATTGAACCTTATGACCAATTAGGTATGAAGGGCCTAAAGAGAGAAAAGAATCCAAGGTGATACTCAGGTTTCTGGCTTGGATAAAAAGAAATCATTAAAGATGGCAGGTAGAAGCAAAGTTGGAGAGGAAAGATAATGAGCCTGTGTTTAGAAAGGCTGACTTTGGTGTACCCTGAGGAACACTGAGATAGAGATGTCAAGATGGCAGCCCACACTAGAATGGACCATCAGATAGGTCTGGGAAAGGGATGCCAAGTAGGAAGCCATCAGGGCATGGGTGGTAATTAAAGCCAATTGTTTGTTCAGCGTTGGTGGTATAGTGGTGAGCATAGCTGCCTTCCAATTGTTTGTTCAACAAGTATTTACTGAATACCTATTGTATGCCAGAAACTTTTTTAGACACCAGGGATATGGCAGTTAAAAAATATGTTAAAAAAATATCCAGGCCTCTTGGAGCCAACATCCTAGGAGAGGCTATATTTTGGAGCACACAAATTTACAATCACAAGTTGTGTTAACTGCCAGAGAGGAAAAGCATTGTGTGCTATAAAAAAAATAAATAATAGGATCATATAATCTATACTGGGTTGAGGTAGGGAATGGTCAGGAAAAGACTCTCTGAGATAAAGGGCATTTAAGCTAAGAACTATACCTGATAAAAGGTAAGCTAAGTGAAGAACACTCCAAATGGGAACAGCATATGTGAAGACCTGAGGCTGGAGTTTGTTGTATTCAAGATACTGAAAGGCCCATGTGGTTGGAGCATAATGGATGAGCCTAGGATGGAGTGGTAGGAAGAGGAAAATTTAAGCAGATCTATTCATCCAAGGAAGTTCTGTAGCTTAAAGTATAATATCAATCAATCATTCAATCAGAGCAGGAAATCACATTTTATTAGGGGACAAGGGGGAGAAAAACCTACAAAAGACACCTAGATTTATGGTATCTATAAAAGAGTCCTTTCCTCTCAATTACTATAAATAAATGAGTTGTGATTCAGAGCTAATTTTTCCACCATAATTATTCTCTTCTGGAAGGTTAGAGGAGGGATCCATGAGGTATTTTGGTGAATGTAAAGATCTCATGGAATGGATAAACAAAATTGGGGATATCCATACAATGGAATACTATGCAGACATAAAAAGAATGAAATACCAATATGATTACAACATAGATGAACTTGAAGACATTTTAAGTGTAATAAGCCAGACACAAAAGGCCACAGAGTGTATGATTACATCAATATGAAATGTTGATAATAAGAATATCCTTAGAGACAAAATGTAGATTAATGGTTGTCAGGGGCTGGGATAAAGGGGAAATCAGGAGTAACTGCTTAATGGAAAAGGGGGTTTCTTCTGCAGTGATGAAAATGTTCTAGGATTTGATAGTGGTGATGGGTGTACAACTCTATGAATATACTAACCACCACTGAATTGTACACTTTAAAAGATGAACTTCAAGGTATATGAATTATATATCAATAAAGATGTTAAGAAAAAATTGCATGGGGCATCTCCCTGTGTTCTCTCAGTCTCAAGAAATGATAGATAAACATAAAGGTAGATAGATCTAGACAGCTTGCTTATATAGGATTTTACCAAAATTAATTATTTTTAAGTTCACATTATCTTTGATGAGCTTTGGATGAATCAGTTATGTCTATATCAAATGATGACTTTGGAAGTTCAGCTCCATAAGATTAATTTTTTACCCGAAAACATGCTGAAAAAGCTTTCAGTAATCCGTCACATAAATAATGTGAAGAAGACAGAGTCAATGTGTCTCATAAAACCTTGCCACTTACTACCCTGTAAAGATACTATGTGCTGAATGTTAAGGATGATAGATAAAAAATGAAGAAGAGCTATAATACATTGGGACTTTAATGAAGCTTTGGATTCTATCCACATGACATATTTATCAATGATCCAGAAGATTTGTTTCACACACAATTTATCTTTCCAGTATAACCTACCAGTTTATTTCAGTCTAGAAAATGAAGAGGGATTAAAGTTCACCCTATATTAAAGTTCATCCAACAGCCAAAGTAAGATTTAAAATTTTAATATATTCCCAATTTAAGAAACTCAGTGATTTATCAAGATGTTGAATCCTTATAATGTTCAAATACTCAAAGAAGTATTCAGAAACAAGTAGTCTTACCAGTTTTTTTTTTCAGTTTTCCCTTGATAATTAATAATCAAAGAATGGTTACCAGGAATTTATATCAACTTGGAGAATATGGCTTGATACTTCTATTATGGACATTAAGGGGAAAATTGTTATATGAATATCTATGGTGGACATCTCATCAAAGTAGCAAATTCCTTAGAAAATAAGGTACAAATATATGAATAAGTGCATGGATGCATAAATAAGTAAACAAACAATAAATAAGCAAGCAAGCAAACTAAGTAGAAGTGCCCAAGAAGAAGCAGATTGAAAATACGAATAAAAAGTTTAATGTTTTATAGGTCTCAAAGTATTTTCATATCTATTAAAAATTTGATCTTCAAGTACATTTTATGAAATAAGTAGCACAGAGAGATAGCCCCATTTCACAGAGGGACAAAAAAAGGCTTAACAGGATAAGGCTACTTTGTGCAGACTCACATTTTTGATAAGTAGCATATCAAATTTTATACCAACTGATATCATGTCCAGTGCATTTCTTTTTTCTTTCTTTCTTTTTCTTTTTTTTTTTTTTTTGAGAGAGAGAGAAAGAGGGCACAGGTGCACATGAGAGCGGGGAGGGGGCCAGGGTGGGGCAGAGAGAGAGAAAGAGAATCCTAAGCAGACAATCCTACACACCAGCGTAGAGCCCCATGCGGGGCTCCATCTCACGACCCTGACATTAGGACTTGAGCTGAGACCAAGAGTCAGACGCTTCACCAACTGTGCCACCCAAGCGCCCCATGTCCAGTGCATTTCTGACATGACACAGTATTCTAACATTATTTTTAGTATTATTATTGTTATTTTTATCATCACAGGATAAAAAGATATAAAAAGTGATACAAATACCAGAAAGTGAATAATGGTTTATGCTATAACAAAAAAGACTTACGGTATAAAAACTGTCTAGTGGCCTAGAAAATAATATATTTTTGAAAAATATTTGATTTTGTTGGTTGATTTTGTCTTCGCTTTTGTTCATTTTATAAAGAAAATCAAGGCACTAGGATATACACAAGGTAAGTGTTTCCTCCCATTATATGGTCAGGTCTCAACTATCCATGACCTTATAGAGACAAAAACTATATAGAATTTTTTAAATCTCTCTGATTTCAGATTCTCATGTCAATGGGTGTTTCCCCTTTTGCCAAAAACAAATTATTTTTTAAAACCCACCAATTGCCAGCATTTGTTGGTTTTTCCTCCTTCTCCAGATAACTAAGCATCTCCTAAATAAACGATAATTACTTTGAGGTCATTTACTCATGATTCTGCTCTGTGCTCCAAAGGTAGGAGAAATATGAAAAATGAGAAATGACATCAGCAGAGAGCAATAGAGAGGAAAAAAATCTGGGGCAAAATAATGCTTACAAAAAGAATAATTTATCTTTAAGATCAGGCTTTCAATTAAGTAAGAGTCTAATAAGAACTAAATTAGCAGTACGGGGTTAGGAGGCAGTTAGGGATAGCCTCGATCTTGGGATTGATTAATCTACAAAATGGCTTCTCAAGTAGATCAATGGACTCACTCTTGGAATTATTTCAAGTCATTATTCTCTTTGGGAGATAGGAGTAGATGTTGTTGAGTATGGAGGAAGGGGAGTTTCTACATGGGAGATCACTGCATCATAGTGAAAATCAGCACAACCATGGTATCAAAGTTAAAGGCTTTTGAGTGTCTACCAATCACAGTTATCTCAGTTCTTGGATCAATACACCTATAAGTGGCACCATCTGATTTAACTGATAGTCCCCAGACAGTGGAAAATTCATTAGTGACCCAGCAAGTGATCCCATCTACCCCTCATCTGTCAACAGAGGATTAATCCTTAAAGCCAAAACCCCAGCCACTACACACAATAGCAAGCAGCTCTAATAAATAGGGTGACTCAAATGATAATGTCTCCTCATTGGCAGGGAGAGACTGGCCCTCCCAAAGTACAGTTCAAATTACTGATTAATTTCCGTGTAAGAGTTCTCTGCTTAATGAATAACAGTTTGAATTCTTAATTCATAGATTACCTTGACAATCTAGTTTTCCCCTTCTTAGTTTAATTTTGGTTGTAATAAATATCTTGAGTTTCGTGTGAAATTAAAATTATACTGAAATCTCATTTTAATGTTTTCACTTATGAATTATTTTCATATAAAATGGTAGTAATTTTTACAAATTTCTGTTTAGGGTTATTCTGTGGGATAGTCCATTCCTGAAATTTTTATTACTAGCAGTTTTGGGGGGGGAAACTGTGGTTTTGGAGGAAATGATTTTTCTTTGATAACTTGGCAACATGCAAATCTGTTCCCGCCTCTCTTGCATACCTGACGTAGGAAACCATCTTTTACTCCGCTATAGACTACAAGGATGCGGAACCAAAGATAGGTATGGGGAAAGCAACAAAGAGAGCAAAGTATCTTCTTGAAGTATAACTGACTACAGCACATGTCCTCCAAATGAAACACACTCAAAACTCCTCTTTGCCTGCAGAATAAAATCCAAACCCTTTAATGGCCTTTACAAGGCCTTCCAGAAACTTGCCCCTACCTCTGTCTTCATCCTCAGTTTCTACCACCAAGGTACACATATGCTGCATTCCAGAGATATCAACTGGTTTACAGCCACCTGAATACGCCACACTGTTCCACATCTTCATGCCTGTGTGCCTCCTAGTTCCACTACCGGAACCACCATCCTTTCTCCTAGTTCCTTCCCCCTTCTGATGAACTCCTACTCATTCTGAAAGAGAGTTCCCATCTGTATTGCTTTCATGAGCCACCCAAACAGCTGCCCACTCCTTTTTGTGTGTGCCAACCGTCTACCTATTATTTACTACATTATTGCATTTATTATACTTCACTGTAATAATACAGTTTTCAGTACATTTTTCTCATGAGTCTGTAAGTTTCTTCCAAGCAAGATCTGTGTATTGTTCAACGAGGTATCATGAGCAATTTGCACAGTCCCTGGCACACAGAAAATGTTTCATAAAAGTTGCTGAATGAAGCTGAAGTATTCATGACCTACAGACTGAAATGTCAGTTTCAAGCATAATGGCTTCTTTTTTTTTTTATTATTATTCTTATGTTAATCCCCATACATTACATCATTAGTTCTAGATGAAGTGTTCCATGATTCATTGTTCGTGCACAACACCCAGTGCTCCATGCAGAACGTGCCCTCCTCA
>NC_138369.1:125448685-125467795 GCF_054177405.1 Leptonychotes weddellii
CTTCATTCCTCCCCTCCCGCTACCTTCTTCTTCTTCTTTTTTTTTCTTAACATATCTTGCATTATTTGTCTCAGAGGTACAGATCTGAGACTCAACAGTCCTGCACAATTCACAGCGCTTAACAGAGCACGTACCCTCCCCAGTGTCTATCACCCAGTCACCCCATCCCTCCCACCCCACCCCCCACTCCAACAACACTAATAATGGCTTCTTAAAATCCAAAAGAAAATTATATGTGGCATATTGATATGTCTAAGAGGACAATCCTGACCTCAAATATTCTGTCTTTAGACCATATATCCTGAGTTTTCCTTGAAAAACTATGAACAACATAAATATAAAATGTAAATAACGAGTTTCATGGATCAATGTTTAATCTTTTTTTTTTTTTAAAGATTTTATTTATTTATTTGAGAGAATGAGAGAGAGAGAGCATGAGAGGGGGGAGGGTCAGAGGGAGAAGCAGACTCCCTGTCGAGCAGGAAGCCCGATGCGGCACTCGATCCTGGGACTCCAGGATCATGACCTGAGCTGAAGGCAGCCGCTTAACCAACTGAGCCACCCAGGCGCCCGATCAATGTTTAATCTTAAAACAATGAATAAGATACTAAGTTCAACTTATTTCTGTCCGAATGCTCCAGATTTTCAGGAAGATGTTGGTAACCTGAACACCAAAAAAACAGAGTTTTCAGCTGAAATCTATACATCTGACTTTCATATTCATAGACGCAGACGCAGACATCTACTAGGACCCAAAAGGGGAGATTCAGTAAAATCCCACAACACAGAAAACATCCAAATCTCTTGGGTCAGTGGATCGATAGAAACCACAGTCCCAAGCTAAGGAGGGCCTGAACATTGAGCTTCTTAGACAAACAGACGTTTGTCACAGCCTGCGGGCGGGGTTTTCGGGTAGTGTGAATTGGGCACCAAGCAGCTGGGTAAACCTGGGGAGGTGCAGTCTCTCTGACCTGCAGTTCCTCCTCTGTCACACGAGGGGCCTACACAGCGTCACCGAGGGCCTTCCAACTCTCACAGCTTACCAGTGCTGGGACTGTTTCACGTCATAGAGAATGAGTAGGGAGGTTCTGGGACAGTTACTGGTAACTGGCCAGTAAGAGAGCTGCTTCCCTATTTAATCCTCCCATCCTTTTTCCTCACCTTTGAAGACAAACAAAACCTAAAAACCAGATACTTTTTCATATAGGCAAAACATTTAATATGGGCCAATAAAACACTGAGTCCAGTGCATTACCATTATACAAAGGGTGTTGAATCCACTGTTGCTGTGGGTCATTCTGGAAGATATACATCCCTTCGTTATACATAAAAAACTTGAAGCAGCTAGCATCACATTCACATTTATAGGATTTATAGTGTGCCAAAGCATTCAGGTACAGTATCTCACTTCACCCTCAAGACACCTCTGTGGGTTCATGTTCTTTGCATTAGACAGAGAATGGAACAGAAGCTCAGTGTACTGCCTAAGGTCAGGCTACTAATAAATGCAGAGCTAAGATTCAATCATCAGTCTCTATATTTCAAATTCAATTCCATTTTGTATTAATGCTCTCCCTCCATCCAATCACACTTTTCATGCAGAGGATGCTGCTAAGTGAGAGGAAAAAGGATTAAAAGACTTATCTATTATTCGCCAGCACCTACTCTATGCCAGACACTGCTAGATGCCAGTGAAAACTGAATCCCACTCAAACCCTCTCCTCCTGGACTTCCAGCCCTTACGCTTACAGGGCAGACTAAAATGGGTAAGCGTAACTAGATGATGTGGGCAGATGTTATATGCGCCTCATAAAGATATAAGCAGGGAGCTATGGGAACACACTGTTTCAACAATTCATTCTGGTTATGAGAGTCAGAGAGAGCCTCTGGCATTTCTATGCCTCAAGGCATAGCTGGGCCTTGAACAGTGAGTGTTTTATTCAATAGGTGGAAACTGAAAAGAACAGCGTGAGGAACAGCTCAGATGTATGGAGAGGGCAAGGCTCATCCTAGGAGGTAGTGCTTTTGGTCAGGATGGCAAGATGAAGTCTGAGTGGGTATCAGCTTTGTTGAGAGAAAGCCAGACCAACTCTGGGACTACATAGTGAAACATCCTCCCTCAGACTTTGTTCTCCATGCTTTTCCAAAAAGGGTACTTACTTGAGCTTGGCTTTAGAAGATCCATAAAGAATGGTTCTCAAAGTGTGGTCTCTACATCAGCAGCATTGACATCACCTGGCCACTTCAAGAAATGCAAATCCTCAGGCCCTGGTCACAAACCTACCAAATCCCAAACTCCAGTGGTGGGGCCCAGCACTCAAAGTTTTAACAAGAATTATAGGTGATTCTGCTAGCTGCTCAAGTTTGAGAACCAGTCTTAAAATACTGATTTTACCAATTCAGATATCTATCTTTTACTGTAAAACATCAGTTCTAGTCCCAAAGTTAGCTGACCCACCTTCTAAGCCTGCAGACTAATTTTTTGTGTGCATGTGACGGGGAGTAGCTCTGCTGATCAAAGGTAAAATGAACTATGTGAGAATGAACTAGGAATTTATGTTGAGGTGCAGAGCCAACTCCTCAGAACTGTTGGAAGGGAGATGTTAGCAGCTGTGGTTCACTTGGGTAGATGCCATCTCTGGCCCTACTCTCCCTGGGATAAACTTCTTTTGTGGCACAGGACTTAATGTTAGCCAATCCAAAACACCATATTTCAAATGGCTCACAAATGGGAACTGTGAAGTAAATGATCTATATGAAACACCCAAGTCATATTCAAGTATGGCAAGAGGAAAATGTGGGCAAAACCACTTTTCTGCAGTCTTTTGGTTTGGCTTAGAACTGGCTATAATCCAATCTGATAACTAATCACCAAGTTCTCTGTTACCAGCATGACTAGGCTGGATGTGGGGATGGGTAATAGGTTACAGTTCTTGTTTTCAAGGAGTTTGCATTCTGGTTCTTTGGAATGCTCACAAAATCTCACATTTCCCTAATCGCCGCCAGGAATTCCCTTATTCCCTACCTTAGGAGTTTCTTCCTGGAGTGCTCAACTCTCAAAACACATCAAAACCTGTCCAAGCTGGGCTCAAATGCCACCATTTTCCCCTCAACCAGGTATGATCTCCTCTTATACAATACAGACCAAAGAATGAATTATTTTTTCTCTCACAGAACTCTGTGGTCTTCGGGGAACACAGTACAGATCTGTATTATTAAAAATATTCTAATTAGTTCCTGTATGCCCTGTAAGAAAACCTTGATGCAAATCATTTCTAATTAAGAGAAAGACAATGGATCAAATTTTCATTAAACCAGAAGGAAAAATCAAAAAAACTCTTTTCTTTTCAATATCTTATTCCTCATGTTGGACTTCTGAAGTGACTTCATAAATGCTGGATGTTGCATAACAAATACATGAAGGACCTCAGGATTTTGCCACTGCATAAAGAGACAAAGAATACTCGTGGATTTTGTATTTGGAAGTGGGCACAAAGGAAATGTTTTGTCGAAGTCTGGGAGGCAGGTAAGAGGATTAGGGGTAAATCTAGGTTATCTGGTTGTCCTCCTTAACCAGTATTACTGAGTAATACATTTGTTGCAATATCACACAGGAGAGAAGAATTCTTTTTGCAGTAATTGATTGCTACTAGGACATTTTTGGAAAAATAATTTCTTTTGTTGCCAAGAATGACTAAAATCTGATCTGGATCTAAATAATAAAATCAATGCTAGCAACACAATAGTATTTTTATTTACTTGAGACAGAGAGAGACAGAGCACAAGCAGAGGGAAGGGCAGGCAGAGGGAGAAGCAGGCTCCCTGCGGAGCAAGGAGCCAGATGTGGGACTCAATCCCAGGACCCTAGGATCATGACCTGAGCCGAAGGCAGACACTTAACTAACTGAGCCACCCAGGAGTCCCATGATATTTCTTTTAAGGCTCAAAACACTTCTGTCCTACCATAGTGTCTTGCCACAGGTGGGCATTCAATACATCTTTGAGAAGGAACAAAACAAATAAGAGGAAGGTTAAAGGTTGTTAGTCCCATTTTACAGGTAGAAAATGGAACCTTAGAGTGACAGAGCCAGAAAATGGTCAAGTTGGAGCAGAATAGAGGATTGTTGAACACAGTCCATTCTTTCTCCCACACCATACTATGTTATGGCTTAATAGACCGGACTACTACATCTCCCCTTGTATGTCAAAACTGTTTGTGGTTTTCATATATCCTAGAGAAAGAGTGTTATCAAGTTGCTTCACTGATAAACTCTAGCTATATATAAAAACCCACAGCTAATTAGCCATTTCTAACAAATCAGTGGAGGAAGAAAATAACTGTCAACGGAATTGATTGACCACATCTTTCACTTTTTAGAGTACTGTTACTTTTCCACCTCATTCCCTGGGGCAATGATAAAGAATCCTTCCAGATCTGTACTTAAGCACAAAGAAACCATGTTAGGAATAATAACTCAGGATTAATACAATAGGAAATCTTTGCTGTGCAGAATATGAAACATCTTCTTGAAGTCTTACTTCATGCATGGTGTATATAATATCTGATATGAATTCCTCTCAAAATTCTCCGTGCGATAGAGATGTATGCTGCCTGTCTCTATTTCACTTCCTCCTCTATTAAGACAGTCTCTCTCTCACTCTGGCAGCAGCAATATGCCCAGCTACATACCCCAGCTGCCCCTTTGTAGGTTTTAAAATTTAAACGAAACAATTTTAAGAGAGACTTAGGAGAAAAAGAACATATTCTGTTGGCAAGCCCTCTTTTTTACTCGTCTCTTTCTCCATCTCTCTGCCCGAGACTTCAATGTGATGGTTAGAGCTGAAATAGATGGACATCTTTTGACCATGAAGCAACCTTGAGAACAGAAGCGACACAATAGGAATGGCAGAGCAGAAGGACAGAGGAAAATTGGAGAGACTGACGATATCCTAATACCATCATACCAGCTTTGGGATACCTATCCCTTGACTTCTATGTTAAAAGAAAATTAATTCTATTTAGTTTAAGTCACTATCATTTCAGATCTCTTGCTACTGGTATTGACCAATATAATCATAACTAATGAATCCCCCCAAATGTGGACAGAATAGAGAGCCAGAAAATTTTGATTATGACTGCATTTTAGAATTAAAGACCAACTGAGTAATAGATGGACCAGTGTTCCACACTAATGTGGGCTAAAAGAAGCAGATAATTTTCCCTAAATGAGGCAACCAGAAATGGAACTTGATCAGGAGTCTGAGTCACGCCAGAAAGAAGATGATGTTTGGAACCCTGCATAATCATGCAGTAGGGGTGGGGGGTGGGGGAGGGTGGAGAGGTGAATTAAGAAAGGAGGACATTAAAACAAAGGATTAATGGAGCTAGAGGGAAAGGTACACTGTTTGGAACTGGAGGGGCTACCATCACTGGCCTCTAGAGACATGGGGCCAGCAAGGAAATGTTACATATCATATAAGAAATTCCCTTATCCAGGGAGTTAAGAAAAACATTTTTCTTTCCCTTGCAATATCTGGCGCAGGACTTTAAAAAAGGGGATACGTGTTCATTAAACCTTTGTTGATTGATTTAAAGCCATCCAGAAAAATCAGTGATTGAAGTTTGCCTGGGAGACTCATTCTCAAAAGACTACGTGAGACACACTGTTCCACCCCAATCCTTTCTCACTCTCCTTTGTCACTAAGGTGCATCTAAATTATAAAGGAAATGATACATCTAGGTAATTGCAATAAAGCAGATACATGTCACCAAAGCCTCGCAGCACAAAGGGAATAAGAATTTAAAAACACTCAGCATTTACCCATGATTGCTGTTTAAAACTCTATACTTGATATTTATACATTTGTTTCTCTAGTACAGTAGTTCTCAACCAAGGTGATTTTGCCCTGCAGGGACAACTGGCAATGTCTCTTGAGCCCTTTTTGGTTGTTACAAGGGAGGTGGGGGAAGGTACTACTGGCATCTAGTGGGCAGAGGCTGGGGATGCTGCCCACCAGCCATCCTACAATGCACTGGACAACTCCCACCTTAAACAAACAAACAAAAGAATTATCCTGCCCCAAATTTAGTAACAGTGCCAGCTACTTCAAGGTTATGGAGTAACCTCCCCAGTGTTGTCTTTAGTTCATGTAATGTTTTTCAGAGTATTCTAAGTGTAGAATCATCAAAATATGATGTATGGTCAGTAATTCTTGGTACTACTCAGCTCCAATGTATTTCCTTGTTCACAGAAAGCTGGAAATAAATAATAGCCACAATTTTTAAATACACATTATTTGGGAGGTACAATGCAAAAACACTTTACAAAAAAAAATCTTATTGAATCTATAGAACACTCCTGAGGGGTAAATGTTATTACAATCATTTTACAGAAGAGAACTCTAAAGCTGTGGAAGATGAAATCCCATGCCCAAGGTCACAGAACTTATAAATAACAAAGGATACCAGTGCATACCAACAACAGGAAGCTAAATGTATAATCATGACATGGTTGCTATTCTGGATACCAATGTTCTCTAGTGAGTTGAGAGAGTTTTTTCCCCCTTTTTAAGTTCATAGAAACATTGACTTTCTTGCACAGAATGTTTCTTGAAATAAATTATACATTTGGCTCTTTATTAGGCACACTATGTTGAATATAATTTAATCCTTTCTTGACATGTCAGGATGGTTACGATGAATACCCACATTATCCTGTCCTGCAATGTCCTCTGGATCTAGTGAAATGTCCAGGGTTTCCGTCTCCTCACTAGATTGAACCCAATGCTTTTAGAGTTTTTCTGCCTGGTTGTTACCATTTTTCTTTCTCTGCCTTTTCTAGCAGAATCATAACTGCCTCTTTTAACTCTAGCCAGTGTGCCTGCTTTCAGATGCTTCTAGTCTGTGGATGAAAAGATAGATCACCAGCTCTACTAGAACTATATCTAAAATTAAAATAATAAAATCTGAAAAGAATCTCCCATAGTATTAAGGAGGGCACTTACTGCATGGAGCACTGGGTGTTATACGAAAACAATGAATCGTGGATCACTACATCAAAAACTAATGATGTATTGTATGGTGACTAATATAACATAATAAAATTAAATTAAAAAAAAAAAAAGAATCTCCCATAGTGTGTGCACGTGTGGGGGAGGGAAAGGAGGGAAGAGGAACTGAGAACATGTAAGCTTCAAGGTATCAACTTTACCTCTTCTAAATTATAAATTATTTTTGGCTTTATTTCCCAGTTTCCAGTTGGACTCCAGCCAGCTGACTTTGTTGGATCTGTATCTTCAGACTCATGAGGAACTATAATAATGGATATTTTAATCATCGTAATTTAGAAAATCCTGCATTTGGCTATATTGTATTGGGATGCTGTGCAATGTTTCCACCACACTAAGTATGTCTGCTGGCACTTAAACCCCAATTCATCAATAGAAACACATTTCCTACTCATATCTGAACAATGCCTTCAGTTTTTGTACATGCAGCCCCCACTTTTAATTTGAAAAAGGATTAAAATACTAGTACAATTCTCAAAATGAATCAATATGCAAGAGAATATGAAGTTTCAAAGGTTAACTCTGGGGAAACTGCTTCTCCAGTGAGGCCCGAGAGACCATTGGTTTGTTTGTTTGTTTTTGTTTGTTTGTTTTCACTCCACCATTGAACTTATGAACGATGGAAAGGACCCTACCAGCACTTTGCAACTACAAAGGCAAACTAGAGACGCTGTGAGCTTTAACCAGGACAAAATACAATCAGACACAACAGTGGTTCTTAGAGATTGCAAAAACACCATGAGAAACCTGCTAAAGAGTCAGTCCATCGTTTTTTGCTTTTTGTTTTTTGTTTTTTTAATGTCACATTTAAAAAGATTTCCTGTATAGTTTTACATCAACAAAATAGCTGGTACACTGGGCTGATGCTTTGTCAGGCTGAAGGCTGGTGCTGAAACTGCCAGTGGTCAGATACCTAGAACTTGGCAGGTAAGAGTGCTGCATTGCTTCTGTGGTTCACTGCTTGCCTCTGTCAACTCCACATCAGCTGCTGGTTTGCAAGAATGTTCCCTTGAGGACCCAAATGCTGCTACCAGCAGTTTTACTACATTCTGCCATGGCTTTGTGAGGCCTAACAAGCTGCAGACTTTGCACTAGGATCTTTATGGAGAACAGAGCAAAACAGAGTTTGGAGGATGTTAAATAGTAGAAATTTTAGAATGCACTAGCTTTGCTCTAGGAAGTAGGGCATTTGGTTATTTGGAAAATAAAGGGTTATTAGCTTGAAGAAGGATAAAAATTCTGCTTTTCTCTTAAATCATGGTTTAATGAAACTTAGCTTTTCAATGAAAATAATTTATTTCTCCAGTGGGAGATTTAGTATGAAATTACCACTGCAGTTAGGATGATCAAAAACTCATTGGCTACCTCTCAGAATAGTTATCCAATTAGGGGCTGAAGATACAAGGATTGAAAAGGTGGCTGCATTTTCCCTTGAAATCTTTGTAGGTCTCTGCACTTGTTCTCTAGGAACCCTAATTTGGTACATTCTAAAAGCCCAGATGCTAAGCTTTTTGCAAAGTGCTTCAGATGCACAGGTAAATCATACTTGGCCCCTGTCTCCCAGGGATTGGTCGTCTAGCCAGGACCCTGAGCTGTACCCCCATGAGCCTTGAGTGGATCACAGGAAGGACAAATTAGATTTGAAAATCACCAAAAGATTGTTAGATTCAACTGCTGACACTACATTTCCACTGATAGAAAAACAAGAGCTAAGGAGCCTTCTCTTCTTAAAGGACTCCAGGAAATTATAGCTACTAAAGGTAAGTCTGTGGTGACACAGCAAGGAGACCTCACAGGGACTGAAGTGCTGATACTTATGGCATTTCCTTTTCCCTCTCCATGTTCGTGTATTAAAATACACACACACAAAAACCAAAAATATGACCTGACATCACAATAGCAATAGAAACTAATAATATCTAGCAACAATTTTTCAGCATCTGGGAGTAACTGATACTCGGCCATATGACACAGGCCTGTGGCCTCATCCCCAGCTGATGTGTCTCCACAAAGCTAGGAAAGCAGCAGAGGTCCTGACTGTCTCCTGCTGTGTACCCTCCTCTCAGAAATGTGGAGATCAGAAATCTGACATCCACCTCCCCACACATACAGCAAGAAAACTGTTAACTAGCCCATCCAAGATGATTTCTGCTTTCCTCTGACGGCTACTTCTTTCCTCATACAACATGAGTCATGAGTGGGGTCCCTGCCCTGAAAACGTGGTGCAGAAAGGCCAAGTAAGGGAGGAACGTAAAGTTGGTGGTGGGCATCAGGGAAAATAGGAAGAATCTTGAGCGTTGTATACTCTGTTTCTGGAAAAATAAGAGCTAGAAATGGTTTCAGATCACTCAGGGGAAAAAAAAGTTAACTTCTCACAGCCAGAGGACAGGCTGTGATGGTTAATTTTGTGTGTGTCTGCTTGACCAGGCTAAGGGATGCCCAGAGAGCTAGCAAAACTTACTGCTGGCTATGTCTAGGAGAGTGTTTCTGGAAGAGACTGCATTCGAATCATTAGATTGAGCAATGTAGATGGGTATCATCCAATGCTTAGAAGACCTGAATGTAACAAAAAGGCAGAAGAAGAGTGAATTCGTTCTTTGCTTGAGCTGAGACATTCATCTTCTCCCTGCCTTGGACAGTTAGTGCTCCAGATTCTCAGGCTTCCAGACTCAGACTGAATTATACCCAGCTTTAATCACAGGACTTCTTGGCCTCCATAATCATGTCAGCCAATATATATCCTATTGGTTCTGTATCTCTGGAAAGCCCTGACTTATAATACCCAGGCATTGGAAGCAGAAGATCCTTTCTTATTTAGGCAGAGCCTTATTAACTGATCTCCTAAAATTTAGTGAACAGCTTTGCACACCAAACAAGCCTCTAACATAATTCCTGAGAGATGGAATCTATCATATTCACATGGAAATTCTTAGGAAATAAGGGAGAACATAGGAGCTCAATTTTTGGAAAACTCCAGTCTTGGACCCATGCTTAAGGGGAACAAACACAAAACCAAAAAACAGCACAGGTGGGACCCATACTGCAAAACTGAATGCTCTGAAGGTGAAGAAAACCATAGTTTAAAAAAAAAAAAAGAAAGAAAAGAAAAAGAACTGGGAATATCTGCTCTGTTTTCAAGTAAATATGTAAAATAGTAGACTTGTTAGAATAAGGGATGATTGATGAGATTAAAAGATATCTTAGAGACAGTCAGTCTGAAATTATTAAGGAAGCTGGCTAAGAATAGCAAAGAAGCAAAAGCCATATTAATTCCACATTGGAAATGGAAAAGAACAAAAGTGTCACTACAAAAAATTAAATCATTGATATAAAGAAACTCTGCCCTAAATCAGAAAATATGAAAAGTTATGAAAGAGAAGATCATAAATACAGCAGACAACGGCTACAGATTTCTTTCTACAAGTAATTTTTATCCCTAAAGGACAAGTCTTACCTAATGGAGTAGAAGCAACAATCAATTAAATAAAGGAAATAGTTCCTGAGTTGAACACCAACCAGAGTTTGTGATTATCATGTTCCAGACAAAATGTAATCAATCTGGCAAATAAAATAGTGACTGGCATTTGAAGGAGCCTCCTGCTATCCAAAACCAATAGGAGCCAGACCCAGGAATTCCTTGGGTCCTCTGCTTTCCAGTCAGACAGACCCAGTTCCCATCATGGTTTTATGACTTGACAAGCTGTATAAATAGGGGCAAGTCACTTAACATCAAGCTTGCCCCCATCTGATGTTTACTACTTAACACCGCGTAGTAAAAATGCTACTTCAGAAAGTTTTCTCACCCCAACACATCCCTATCCCTAGTGAAAGATCCCTTTCACTACTCTCCTAATGCATCTGACTCAGTCTGAGTAGGATTCCTCATTCCTCACTCCATTTTCCACAACTTCCCACCAGACCAGGAGGCATCTGAAAGGAACCATGTAAGGGAAGGAAAGGAAAGATCAGAGAAAGAAGGAAGTAGACCCAAGGTCATCCTCCCCAGGGTAGCAGCAACGTGACCTCAAAAGAAAATCATAATTAACTTTTTAATAAAATATCCCCAAAGGCATGTTACCTTCATCCTCCAGAGGTGATATACTTGTCTTATTATAAAGGAAGCTTTGCCTGAATAGGCCAAGCACTGTCCTTGTTAGTTTATTTCTGCCATTCATTTTCATTACATATTCATTTTCGTAAAGCTGAATCGCTGTAAAATCCAGATTAATGGCCTCCAATAATTTCAATAACTACATTAGCCATCACATTAATTTACACTGTACAATGATCTTTCCCATAGACTTACCTGAAAGCCACCTAGCTTAAAGTATCACCTGTTCCTTTTCTCTGAGACTGGCTGACTTTCTATAGGCTTCACTTTCAAGAGCAGCATAGCTTGTGTCCCCCACAGAGAGGAGCACTTGGTAGGCTCAGACTCTCTTAAAGACAGTCCAAACTCTGTCCATGTCTGTACAGGTTCGATGCCTAAAGCTGGGACTTCCACAAACAATGTTCCTTCTCCTTTGTCCCCAAATATCATTTTCATCAGAGATTAGGATCAAACCTTTACAGTAAACTTTTCTACCAATGTTTTCCCTTATCCCACTTTAAAGTCACAGTTTTATCTACTACCTGAAGCAAATAAGTCGTAATTACAGCTTTTAATTAAATAACGGCCTCCACAAACGCACAAATACTTATCTGTTTAGTACATTTTATCTACAAAGATCCTTAGGAGACCCGGTTCTCAGGAAACCTATCTACTCCGGATTTTTCTACCAACTAACTAGACTACAGGCAACCTCATCTCTCAGGGCTTGAGGTAACAAAGTTAATTGGTGAAGGAGGCAGGGTCAGAGTGCTGGTTCTCACACAGGGCACATTTCAGGCATGCATGCACGACATAGGAGCATGCCTTGGAAAGGCTGAGGACAGAGCAAGTAGCAATCAAGTAAGGTAATCTGTGTGGAAGTACTTTGTAAACACGGGTACTAGTACAATTACATCTGGCAGGGAGTGGGAGTAGGGTCTATAAAATGAAAAGAATTAGAACTGGAAGACCTGATCATAACTATAGCTTAGGGAATGTCACATTCCCCTTCGAGTATCAGTTTTTCTAAATATGTTAATAGTATAATAGTACTCGTCTAAAGAGCTAATTTGAAGGTCAAGAGCAATACTTTTGTCAGAGCACCTGCCACTGAGTGTAGCACATAGTAGGCTCTCAATAAATGAAGTTGAAGGATGACAGGGCACATCACTGACTTCCTTTGAAGTGTATAAAGCCTTAGACAGCCAAGCACCCTCAGCCAAACATACTGGTCCAATCCCATTTGCCCCTTCCTGGTCATCTCCCTGAGGGTAGCCTTTGAGCAATTTATAGCCTTCCTGATTTAGTGGGCTCTCTTGTCAGAAAAGTTACTAAGTTATTATTATAAAACATAAAAAAACATGTTCAAGCTGTCAGCATATTAAAGGATCTAACTCCTATTCAGCATCATTTTCCCTCTCGCCATGGTTTCCTTCCAGCTGCAATCAATATACATTTTGGCAGAAGAGATGCTAAAGAAAAAACCTTCCAGCTTGCTTCCAAGGATTTCACTCTTGCCCATACATATAGATCCTACAGTAATGGTAAAAACATCCATTTGTTCCGTGCTCTGCAATTAACCTAGCACTTCCCTGGCATTATATAACCCAATTAGATGGACCGGTATGGAATCCTACCCCCACCCATGTTAGATAGAAAGCTCCTGAGGGTCAGAGTGGCCACGTGAACTGCTCCAAGTCCTGCCACTAATGAGGGATGGAGTAGATCCTGGGTGTACGAACATGGAGACTAACATGCTTTCCATCACACTGTCTGCCTCAAGATATGTGGAAAAGGAAGTAGCTGGAATTTTGAAGTTAACCCAATGTCCTCCTCATTGTTGCATACCTTAACAATTCATTTTGTGCCAGCCAAATAAATCCATCATGAGATATATATATATAAAAAAGCCTCTTTATAATAAGATGAAGAGATTGTATAACCCAATAAAATTGGTGTTCTTTAAATTAGACAAGGAGTACCAATGGAGTAGCACTGAATGTGAGCATTTCCTGTTTTAAATAAGCAACAGACTTGCCACGTGGGTATTTTGGCACTGGGCTAGTAGTAGTGAACGGAGGGACATGATCCCTCCTCACAAGGACCTCACAGTCTAACCGGGAGTTAAATCAATCAAATAGATACACTATTTAAATATAGGATTATAAATCTTGATTAGTTTTACAAAATAAGTGCGGGGGAGGGGTGACATAATTTAGTTTGAGAATAAGAGAAGACAGAGAGACAGACGGATGGATGATACATCTCACTCTGGTGGAGCGTGAAAAATTGATTGAATAGGCGTGAAAACAAGACAGAAGGCAAACACATTGAACATACAAACTACCAGAAATGAATAGAATTCCCCAAAAGTGCCACAAGTGCTGAAGAGATGTGGATTTAAAGATGGGTCAGGTTAATTAAGAAGGCAAAGGTAGTAATTTGGAGCCTGTGTCTGGAGACTGAACGTTACCTCCCACCTGAATGCAGAAGGCTTATGCAGGGGTTGAATTTAGAGTAAACCATCTATTAGAAATGCAGGAATCCACAGCATGGGTTTCAATATCAATTAGTAATTATATCCTTGCTTGTTATCAATCTTCTATTATACTTTGGAAAATGGAAGGTAGGTAGATTTGTATAGATTCATTGAATAATATGCACTAACAACAATAGCTTAAAAAAACACACAATAACTTATAAGGAATCCTGAAAAGAATTAAATTTTTTAGCTTTTTATCCTGGCATTTTCTTCCCCTCCTCTTTTACTTAAGCATGCTATTTTTTAAAATCGGTAGTTGTGTGGGATGCCTGGGTGGCTCAGTTGGTTAAGCTTCTGCCTTCGGGCCAGGTCATGATCCTAGGGTCCTGGGATGGAGTCCAGCATTGGGCTCCTTGCTCAGTGGAGAGCCTGCTTCTCTCTCTGCCTGCCACTCCCCCTGCTTGTGCTCTCTCTCTCTCTTTCTGATAAATAATAAATAAATAAATAAATAAATAAATAAATAAATAAATAAATTCTTTAAAAAAATAAAAATAAAACAGTAATTTTTAAAACCCTAAAAATACATTTGGCCTTTTTCAATAAAGCTGAAATTGCATGTAAGTGTTCATTTTTTAAAACAAGATAACAGCAGATGATCTAAAATAGCCTAATCTGGGCACAAACATGGCCCGTATCTAGCGATTTCCCTCCTCTATACGTCTGTGATAGGAAGGTTTACATACAGTGTAAATGACTGTAGCACACACAAGGCTCTGTTTCACCCATTCATTAGCTGCCAACTTTCTGCGGTTCTCTGAAAGTTAACTCCAGCCAATGGTGTCAGTCAAGAGTCTCAACATACTTTTACTGAAATGGCAAATGATCTAATATATGATCTCACACAAAGGATAATACATTGGGATATATCTACAGGCAGATCAACCTCTCTAAAAATAATACAAGCATAGTAAATGGACTACTGTTCCCAGGCAGTGGTTTATTGATTGTGCAGTACTTTGACTCACAAAACTGTTAAAACCCTAAATAAATGTTTATTGAGTTTCCTACCTTCAAGGCATCTGCAGTCTAGTACACCAGTGAATATGGTTAGAGTGTTATTAGTGCTATCATGGAGATATATACAAAGTATAATGGGAGCCAAAAGGAAGGTTAGTTCAAGTCTCCTTGAGACTCAGGGAAAGGGGAAAGGCTTCATAGAGGTGATAGAGATTGAGTTCTGAAGATGAGCAGATGTTTGCCAGGTGGAAGGAGGATGGCTGAAATGGGAAGGCAAACTGGGCTGAGCAGTGTCAATGACAATTTGGCTCAGATGGACGGTAGATGGTTATCTTAGACAGGACATCACTGAGATTTCACTTACCAGCTGTCATCTTCAATCTAGCGTGAAAACTGGAATATCATGAGTGTGAAAGTCAGTTTTGAGCAAATAAATGGAGGGCATGGAAATGATGCGGGGGGAAGGGCGGCTGTTGAGGAAGGTGAAAGCCAGATTATGAATGGTTTAACACACCAAGTGCAAGAATTTAGACTACCCTACAGAGCTTCCAAGAAGATAGTAGGAAACACTCAAGGAGAGTGATGTGATTATTTTTGTGCCTCAATAAAAAAATATCTCTGGCTGTGGAGTAGAAGATGTACTGGAGGAGACAGGAGTGGAGGTTTGGAGAGGAGGTAAAGAGATAAGAGACTTCTTAGAGATTATATGCTCCATTTGTTATTTCTTCCAGGTTAGAAAAATAGGACTCATAGAAGTCAGTTATTAAAGACAAAAAATTGTGAGGCTTTCTATGGAAATGTGATGGACTTCTTATGTTCTCTAGCCACTAGTTTCCCAGCCATCAAAAGCTGACCTAATACAGAGTAGAAGCTCTGGATGAGTAGGTGGAAATATTCCTCATCACTTACCAGCTGTGTGCCTTGGAGCCAACTGGGTGATGTAACATTTTCCCTTACTGTAAGATAGACATGAAATACCCACCCCTGGTACCTTGCACATTTTCTGTAAAGGTCACAGGAGGGATGAATGGGGTGGTCCTTTACAGACTGGAAATACTCTAGTTACAGGAGAAGTTGAAGGCTATTG
Source organism: Leptonychotes weddellii (assembly GCF_054177405.1). Taxonomy (NCBI): domain Eukaryota; kingdom Metazoa; phylum Chordata; class Mammalia; order Carnivora; family Phocidae; genus Leptonychotes; species Leptonychotes weddellii. The sequence goes on from NC_138369.1 coordinate 125,464,430, forward strand.
TGAAGTGGAGGCATTCAGCAAAGCATCTTGTGCTTCTTGGCCAATAAAACAAGTACAATTCCGAGACTATGCAAGAAATCTGAAGCTATATAAGCCCACACCTAGTGCTAAAATCATGTGATTTAAGTTAAAGGAAAATAACTTTTCATTATAAACCGGACTAAAATAAAACTATCAACCCCTAGGTTGCCCTAGCAAGGAGCTCAGAGAGACAAATTATTTTATTTCCCTGATGAAGAAACCAAGACCTAGGAAAAGAGCTTGGCTTACTCAATGTTACAGCAAGTTAATGGCCAAACCAGGCCTAGAACTGATCTTTCTTGACTTCGAGTCCAATAGTTTTCTATAACAAGCTGCATGAGTGATAACGAAGATTAATAGGGAGGTTTCTTGTTTTCCATAGGGCCCTACAGTTGTGAGAAGGGGTTGGGACAGGGTGGAAGGAGATGATAAAGAACCTCCAGCACCTCCCAGCCCAACTGCTTTGAGGACAACTCTGGATTTTTTAATAAAAGTATTGAAAAATAAGGTTTCCTGCTGCCAAAAAGAAAAACCACTATAGTGTCAGAACGTTCTTTTTTTTTTTAAGTTTGATATGAACAAACCTGAAAATTCCAAGTCAATGAATACATACTAAAATTGTCACGCTAAGCCAATATGCTTGCACTCATGTCTGTTTACCTTAAACTCCTGCATACATATCACCAAGCAGCTTGGAAGATGCATACAGCTTTTCCCCATGACTAATCATCACATGTTACCACTCAAGCATAAGAGGACAGATCAATGAGAAGGCACAGTTATTTACCAAACTGTTGAAGTGGTAACGCAAACAGACTTCTTGAAAAGAAATAGAGCATGGGAGAAGAAGACTGTGTGGGCTTCTTTTTGTCCCCTTTATTAACCAATTTGCTTGAATCTCCAGAAATGTTTCAGTTGCCGAGCTTTTGTACTGCCAAAGAATCATCAAGGCCATAGAAATATGCAGCTCTGGTACAAAGATGAAGTTTAGAACCCTTGGCATTAACAAGAAGAGTTGGAAGTATTCTACAAGATAATGGGCTGGCCCTGATCCACTGAGTCCCCTCCCTCTGTCTCACCTGCTCCACTCCATTTCAACACGCAGCTCATGAGCTCTTACTATGTGTCAGATTCTGGGCACAGCACACTGGGGGACACAGGAGGAAATAAGGCATTGTTGAGAGCACAACATGAAAGGCAATGAGAAACACGAGTGCATCCTAGAGGTGCACCTGTTGTGCTTCAGAGGAATGTGCAGCTGTTTTGCTTCAGAGGAATGAGTGATCACTTCAAGTTGAAGGCTTTGGCTAGGCAAAGGTAAGGTTTGAACCAGGCAGGAAACTGAGGATTCGAAGGGTAGTTTTTAATCCATGAAATGAGTAAATCCAGAAGATTCACCTCCCTGGGTCTCCTGAGCATGAGGAGGTGTTCTCATCACTGATTTACTCTCTGCGGGTTACATGTTTGTACCAGCAGGGTGCCTTGAGGAGTCCCAGAAAGGGGGCAACCACAAAGAGGCCTCTGGCATTAGCAAGAAAAATACAAAGAACACTATTACATAGAATTATTACATAGATAGACCTCCTTCATTCATGAAGACTATACCCAGAGACATTTCCAAATCACCCAGTCCTCTAATCCAACTCACTCCAATGTCAATGCTAGGTGTTTGTTTGTTTTTTGGGTTATTTTTTAAAGATTTTATTTATTCATTTGAGAGAGAGAGAGCACAAGCAGGCGGGGAGGCAGAGGGAGAGGGAGAGGGAGAAGCTGACTCCCCACTGAGCTGGGAGCCTGACGTGGGACTCGATCCCAAGACCTGGAGATCATGACCTAAGGCAAAGGCAGATGCTTAACCATCTGAGGCACCCAGGTGCCCCAATGCTGGGTGTTTTAGAACTAAGTTTTCTCACTACACCATCACTCTGACATGCAGCTTTGAGTCCTACGGGTGCATATTCATGCTCAGGATTTTTGTTACCCTATCTCATTTAATCCCTAGAACAACCCAAGAGGTAACTATTGTCCTCGTGACAAATTATTACATACCATAGACAGAGACCAATTGCTTTATAATCAAAACACCATGAATGCTAAAAGTGATGCCAAAACCTGACCAGTGTAATTCATGGAAGAAAGAGGCTCAGCATTTATTTGCAATACACATTTAGAAACTATACAACACATCTAGAAGTTCATCATTCATTGATGAACACTTATATCGAATACATTATGTAAAAACAAAATGATAAATAAATGACTGTGAATAGTATGTTAGGAAGAAATCTTGAGTCTGGAGACCCAGCATGAGGGCTACTCTGTGATTAAAAGACAGTTACTCATCTCTGAGTATCATTTTCCTCGACTGTGCAAAGGGGGATGGGGCACAGTAGATTTTGTAGTCCCTACATTGCTTTCCACTGCTAAAAATTTCAGTGCTAATAGTAATTTAAAAATATGCAGTTCGATGAATAAAAGTCCTTGTTAAATGAGTATTCTCCAGTCTGTAAAGGCTCAGAGATACAAATGCTCATTCAAGGATAGGCCCTAAGCTGTAATTCAGCACTAGGTGAGAGACAAGACTTTAACTGAGGAGTGTTTTTTCCCAAAGGAGAAAATCGAGCCTAACGAAAGGGAGAGACAGCCTTAGGACTACATGCAAGGATAGAAGCCTATTGAGGTTTGCAGTTACTGTCACAGCAAGGATGTAAAGAAATATACAAGAAAGACTTGGGAAGAACACCATATCCTTCTGTAAGCTTTGCAGCCTTTCCATGTTTTTCTTCTATCACCATCTGTCTACCAGTGTGATCAGTGCTTTTATCCTCAAAATGGACCGGGCCTGAGTATTTGTCTTTAGGAGCAGATAGGAGAGGCTGAGCTACAGAAACCACTATGACCCTGTAGCCAGTCCTAAGGACAGAGTAAGGGATAGGGAAAAATCAGGTGAGTGACGGAAGCCTGTGGACAGCCTGAGCACGGGCAGGGGTGGAATAGTTCCCAGGGCAGAACATCAGCAGGGTCCACCAGGGCTACAACGTGGCCCATGACATTGATTCTGTGAATAGGCATGAGTGTATAAAGCTCATATTCAGATGGTTATTCTGTCCTTCAAAGTGAGCAAAGGAAAAGTCTGTAATTTTTTTTAAGTGAACACTATTTAAGAATCCAAGAGTTAAGATCATCCATATGGTGGGGGCGGAGCAAGATGGTGGAGGAGTAGGAGACCTGGATTTCATCTGGTCTCAGGAATTCAGCTGGATAGGGATCAAACCATTCTGAACACCTACGAACTCAACAGGAGATCGAAGAAAAGAATAGCAGCAACTTTCTGAACAGAAAAGC